>NW_020951147.1:4112384-4166051 GCF_900497805.2 Vombatus ursinus
CTAGCCTAGTCTCAGCATTTACTCTCTTTGGCTTCTATCCCCCCCCCGCCCGGTGCCCCCGGCCCACCTGCTCTCAGGCCGTTTACAGGGAGTCTCCTCTGTTGGGAGGCTGATGGGTTGCTGAGCAGCACTGACTTTGCTGGAGGCCTGCAGCCCCGTGGCCTAGGGTTTTCTGGGTGACTTTCTCTGCACTTCTAGGATACAAGTCATCACTCACTGGGGTACAATCCATGTCAGATCTCGAGCGTTTCAGGTTTTTGCTGGACAGCTCAGGTCTGTTTAGGCAGCCATCTTGGCCAGAAATGATCAATTGAGTAAGTATTTAATTCCTTGTGATCCCTGGATTTTGAAGAACTATGTGTTTCCTGGGCTGGGAGTCAGTAGGAGAGGTTGAGAGTCTACCACTGACCAGCTGTGTGACCCTGGACAAGTCACTTAACTTCTCTGAGCCTCGTGTTCCTTATTTGTAAAACAAGTGAGCAGACAGCATTAATATCTTCTGATCAAGATTTAGGTTGAGTGCAGTGGATTTCCAGGCCCGAGGCATCCCAGGCCCACACATTTGCCACCCCAGCCCATCCCTTTCGCCTTGGACAGCAGTTTTGGCATTCTTAGAAATCTGAAACCGCCCTCCTTTCTGAAGCTTGTGGAAAGGGGGGGATCCTGTTTCTCCCAGAAATCTTTTTATAAAGAATGATTCCCACTTGGGACACGTCAGGAGTGCTCAATGAGTGGGAGCATGCAGGATACCTGAGTTCCCGTCCTGCCTCAGACACCGATTAGCTGGGTTAGACCCCCATCAGAGTGGGGATCATGGGGTGTTGTGAGGATCCAGGGACATCCTGTTGGTGTAAATGCTCGCTGTGGTTATTGGTGGTTGTTTTTTAGCACTTCGAAGCTGGCACACCACTTGCCTCACCACCCTGGGAGGAAGGGAGCTTGAATGCTGTTATCCCCATTTGCAAAATGAGAAAAGTGCAGCCCAGGTACTGTAGTTAGGAGAGCTGTCAGACAGTCCTAGCGTCAGCCCTGAGATTCAAACCTTGGCCCTCCTCCCAGCGTGTGGCCCAGATTGTATCTCGTGAACATGTTCTGGGCTGTTCCCGCCCAACACCGTCTCCTTTTGTATTTTGCTGGATTGTGAGCTTCCTGAGGGGGCCACAGCACTTTGCTTTGCACATAACAAGAATTGAACAAAAGATTGTTTAACTAGCTAACCGACTCCCCACTTTGGGCAGCATGGATGCTTATGAGATGGCCAGCATGTTGCAGTGATCACCTCATCCTTAGTCTGTTGGACATTCATTCTTTTCCACCTAGTAGCAAGAAGTACCCAAGGGCCAGAAACTCAGCCTCATTTCTGAGACAGAGCCTTAGTTCTAGACATTGGATACTGGGGTCTGAGCTGGGATACTGAATAAGCTTTCAGGCTTGTTCCTGACCTCCTCTACGAGATCCGAGATCCCAGGGCTGCGGCCAGCCCAGTCAGGCCAGCTTGCATCGAAGATTTATCCTCAGCACCAAAAATCTCCAAGCTCTCCTCCTGGTCATCCATCTAAGCTCTTCTACCTCCATCTAAGCAGGCACTAATCCCCTTGGCCCTCCCTGGGCCAGCATCAACAGCTGTAACCTCTCCCGGGGCATGGAGTTGGACCAGGCGCTCAGCCTGCTTTGTTTAATGCTGAGAAAGGAATGCATGTGACAGAGAAAACGTGGCAATCCTGACAGACTGCCTGAGTTCTTTTGTCCTCGGTTTGGCCGCTACTGGACCACGTCCGCTAACACATTGTTTCTTCTAGATTGGGACACAGATAACAGAACTATGAAGCATTAAGGAGAAAGGGGGGAAGGACAATCTTTTCTTCTGTTGCTTGTGAAGGCCCTCAGATTTCTTCAAATCCCCTGGGAAGAATAGTTTGATTTCAAGATTTCAGACGTCTTCTGTGCTCTCATTCTCCAGAGCCCTCACAGATGCCTTCAGGAGTTGCAAAACGGGCCAAAAAGAGCCATTCCCCAATTGCTTGCTTGCTTCCTGGCTTGCCTAGATAACAGACAGGATTAGATAATAGCTCCTGTTTGCCGAGGGCTGTAAGGCTCACCCGTTGGCTTTCTTTCTTACCCAACAACCCCGTGAAGAATGTAATACAAATATTCTTCTCACTCTACAAAGGAGGAAACAGGCTTGATGAGGGGAAGTCCCTTGCCCCTAGTCATACACCTGGGATTCAAACCCAGCAAACCCAGGGTGTTTTCTACCCTCTCTGGCTGCTTCTTTCTGGCGGTGAAGCCCATCAGAGAGTGCTTAGCCGCTGCTGGTATAGCCTTGAGGGACCCAGAGTCCTTCCATGGTCCAGTGAGACAGCCATAGGACCTCAGTGGAAATTTCTCTTGAGCCTCATTTTTCAAGCAGGGCCTTGGTTCTGTGGACCAGGACGACTTCATAAACCTGGGAGCAGACAGGGCCTTCAGACTCCAAGACGGTCCTGAAATGAGCTTTAGGAAGGCATGGGGCAGGCCTGAAAGAATGGAGACCAGGGTTCCAGAGTCTGGCGTCTTCATTAGGACCATCTTGTGGAAAAATCTGGAAACAGGGCCTTTGGCTAGGACTTGTCAGGTGCTGGCTTCTCTCCACTTGTGTAAAGTGAGCCTGGTCATTCAAACTCCCATTTACACAGCTCACTTTCCATGGAAAGTTTCCATGGAACAAGAAAAAGAACACAGCAGTGTCTGGGGCTAAGGGATAGGTGCTCGACTGGGGACTTCATTGATCTGGGGAACCCCCAGCTGAGAAAATACCATCCACCAATGTATGTCAGCACCTTGGTACCTTCTCGGTAACTTAGTGTCTGAAAGAGTTGCCCAGAGCACAGAGAAATTAAGTGACTTTCTCAGGGTTACATAGTCAGGAAGGATCAGAGGTGGACCCTGGGCTTCTTGGCCCCCAAGGCTGCCTCTCAGAAAAACAAAAGTCTCAATAAGACTTAAAAAAAAAGAAAAAATACCCAGACTGGGCACATATGGGTCATGAGGTCAGTCAGTCTCATGCCTATGAAGGAAGAACAGCCCAGGACCATTGGCACAGTCTGGAAGGAGAATCCAGCAGGAAGGATCTATACTGTGGAGCTTTGAGTGCTGGGGAGATCCCACTGCGCCATGTTTGTGCAGGTTGGGACAGTGTAGCCTTTGGATAAAGTGAGCACAAGGCTTCCCAAACCAAACCACAGAACGATGGCCGGTGTCTGCTGATTGGTGGGGGCGGAAGGACCCAGAAAATCATTAGGAAAAATATTTAGATGGTGTATATTTTTTTAAAGAGGTGTGAATAGAGGCAAGACCAGTATAAGCCAGAAAATTGTCACGAGAGCGCAAACAGAACAGATTGTACAGGGTTTGCTTAGGAGCCACTCCCACTCCTGGGCTGGCTGGCAGACTTGTGGCCCCAGACCAAGACAGGGGGGCCTTAAATACCAGACCAGAGGCAAAAGGAGGGTCGGAGAAGTAGAATTGGGTGGCATTACAGAGCTTTCTGATCCCACATTTCCTGTTGGGTATGACCTTCGAGGCTCCTCATTCTACACTTAAGAAAGCTAAGGCACCATGAGGTTGTGATTGTCTGAGGTCATTCTGGTAGCGAGGGACAGAGTCAAGATTTGAATCCATATCCTCAGACTCTGGATTTCTTCCTGCTCTGCCCATGCTACCTCCATGTATATATAAAAATATATCTGTGTAAGAAAGCACCTCCATCTCAGAAGGCAGAGATGAGGCCTCTTCCACTTGGATGTTGTTGGTAGGTAAGCTAGGCCCATTCTTCAGTCCAGCGCAATTGGGGTACACAGAAATGAGAAAAGCTCTGCTCTCCTCGTAGGATGTGGGGGTGGTTGGATGGATCAGAAAGATGGAGGTGACCGCAGTAAGGATGTGTGAAAGTTGAAAGGATGAAAGTCCAGAAAAGGATGAAGTCCTAGCCCTTCTCAAGGGCCTGGCTCCATGCAGCAGCCCTGCTAAGAAGGTAGGACAAGAAAATATTGGCCCATTTTCAGATGGGAGGAAACTGAGGCCCAGATGGGAAGCAGTTTGGCCCTCAGGGCGGGGGTTGGCACCAGGCCCATTGCTGCTTCTACAGCTACTGAGGAGCGTGTCTCCAAAAACGTGTGGCTTGTTATCAAGAGCAGAGGCATACTTGGAGCATCGAGATTACTTCCTGCAGCGATAAGGTCTAATCTTTCACACTTATATCAGGGAAAGGGACACAGGTAATTCAATAAATGTTTTATTTTTGTGTCTAGTATGTAGAAGTAGGAGAAGATAAGCGCAAATTTGACATGGAAGTTTGCCCTCTGAATTGCTTTGCCTCGGTTAATGCTGAAATCAGCTTGCAATCCAGAGAACAATTTCAAGGAGAGAGAGCCCATAAACGTGCCAGGTGAGACTCTAAACGGGTTGCCGGCTCTCCCCACAGTAGTTGAGCCATGCCTGTAGCTCACCGCTGCCAGGCCCTGAAAAGTAACTTGAGGAGACTAATTGGGAAAGAGCTGGAAGGGACCTTCGAGGTCTGGTCTAGCTCTCTCGTTTGAGAGATGAGGAAGACTGAGGCCCAGGAGCACACCGGCAGAAAGCCGCAGTGTCAGGATTGAAATCCTAGGACTGTGCGGTAGATCCAGCTTTCTTTCTCATTGTACCAGAGAAGTTGAGAATCTGGCTTGAGGTCCTACTTATCTTACCTGGAAAATGAAAAACGGTGAGCCAGGCTTACGACTGGTGCATGGTAACATAACACCAGGACGTGCGTTTGGAGCCAGAGCTCCAGATCACGAGTTCTCTTTTGGATGGGGGATGTTGGGGAAGCCTGGGGGATGTCCAGCTGGATGCACGGTGGCAGCTCAGTTTAGAGACCAGGGCCAGGCCTGCCAATTTGGGAGCCGCCTGCATGGAGACGATCATGAAATGTGTGGGAGCCGATGAGGTCACCCCGGGAGAGGGGAGGAACCAGCAAAGACTCGGAGAAAGTTTCCTTCAGACGTGGGGAGTAGCATCAACAGAAAATGAGTCACCAAACCACAGAGAGGTCATGAAGTCCTGCTGGAGGGCCCTCGGCCGGAAGAAAAGATGAGTGGACTTGGCGGAAGAGATTTTTGGAGACTTTGGAAACAACCGTTTCAATTGGCTGATGTCAGGAGCCAAATCCTGAGGAGGTGAGGAAGTAGAAGAAACGAACGGAGATGGTTTTGTGGGGGAGCTTTGGAACGAGGATGTTGGGGAGGCTGTTTTTGTGCCTACTATGTACGTAGTACGTGAAGGCAAACACAGTTCGAAGTGGAGGTTTGCCTTTGTGATTCACTTGCCTGGGTCAACGTTGAGATTGGTTTGCAATCCAGAAAACTTTAAGGAGAGAGAGCTTCTTCCTTTTTGAAGATGGGGAAGGCTTGAGCATGTTTAAAGGCAGTAGAAAAGGGCCCCAGCAGATGGTGGAGACTGCGTATTCAAAGTTGAGGGAGAGAATTAGTGGGGGAGGGAAGGGAATAAGCATTTGTGTGGTACCTGACCAAGGTACCCTTTGAGGTGTGTGGGCTTGTGGAAAATTGTGTCACGATTTAGTTGCTTGGAGAAGTTCGTGAGTATTGTACACCAGTTCCAAAACAGCGTGCTTACCCGGGTTCCGGATAACGGATGATGCTCTAATGTTTTCACAGTCACCGATGGAATGAAGCAAAGCTGTGTGCTTGCTCCCATGCTTTTTAGCATGTTGTTTTGAGCAATGTTGTCAGATGCCTTCAATGAGGATGAACACTGATCAAGGTCGGCTGATGGTAAATTAATTTAACTTGAAAAGGCTACAAGCCAAGACTGAAGTGGAGGGAGAGTTGGTGCGTGACTTTTTGTTCACAGATGATTGTTTAGTCAACGCAGCCTCTGAAGCTGAGATGCTACAAAGTGTGGATCGATTCTCCTCTGCTTGTGTTACTTCTGGCCTGACAACTAACACCAAGAAAACGGAGGTTCTCCGCCAGCCAGCACCCCACCATCCGCACATGAAACCATCCTTTATGGCAAATGCAGAAATACTGAATGTTGTGGATAAGTTCCCTTACCCTGGCAGTATACTTTCCAGGAATGTACACATTGATAATGAGGTTGACGCACACATTGCCAGAGCTGGCTCAGTGTCTGGGAGGCTCTGGAGGAAAGTGTGGAAGACAAGGGGTTTTAGACTGACTACCAAACTGAAGGTGTACAGAGCCATCATTCTGACCTCATTGTTGTGTGCCGGTGAAATCTGGACAGCCGGGAAACTGAATCCCTTCCATTTGAATTGTCCTAGGAAGATTCTGAAGATCACCTGGCAACATAAAGTACCAGACACTGAGGTCCTTTCTCAAACCAAACTGCCAAGCATTCAAACTATGCAGAGAGTGCTCTGATGGGCTGGCCACCTTGTTTGAATGCCAAACGTACACTGGCCTAAAAGACTATTTTCTGAAGAGCTCACACAAGACAAGCGCTCACATGGTGATACAAGGACACAGTCAAAGTCTCTCAGAAGAACTCTGGAATCACTTGTGTGACGTGGGAGACTCTGGCAGAGGACTGCCCAGCATGGCGTGCCCTCGTCAGGGAAGGTGCTGTGCTCTATGCTCAAAGCAGAATTCGGTAGCTCCGAAGAAACATAGATTTAGTGACATCCCCACTGGAAACGTTCCTGTGGACTGTTTGTGCCCCACCTGTGGTAGAGCCTTCTGATCAGCCTCAGTCGGGCACGCTGCACCTTGACTCCAACTAGGGACGTCATTTGGGTTCTCAAGAACGAAGGACAACTAACCAGCCAGCCATTTGCTGGGCATTAACTTAGCTAAGTGCTTTACGAGTATTATTTCAGTTGATCTTCTCAACAACCTTGCAAGGTAGGTCCTGTTAGTGTCCCCATTTTATGGTTGAAGAAACTGAGGCAAACAGAGGCCATATTTGAATCCAGGTTTTCCTGGCCCCAGGCGCAGCATTCTATCCACTGCAGCTACCTGGCTGCCTCTGAATTAATTAAATCATTGAATGGACAGTCTGTTGGAGAAGGCAGAAAGGGATGTGGTCAAAGGCTCCTGTAGAGTGGCTAGCCAAGGCAAGGAAAAAAGTCACTTCATTATTAAAAACCAGCATGAAGGAGAAGAAAGTAGGAGAGAAGATGCCAGAGGACTTTGAGGCCAAAAGAAGGGGAGATCTCACTGAAAACCTTAATTTTACGGGGACAAGGAAATGTGGGAATTTTGAGAAGAGAGGAGAAAGGCCTGACCTAGGAAGGAGTCAAAGGATGGCCCGGCCGCCAGGAGGGCTCACACATCCCGATCCAGTGCACTAGGGCAGCTTGGCTGAATTTCTGCAGCTCAGTTCAACAGCGTGGGCGGCAGAAGGTACGGGCCAGGGCTGGGTTGGGTTTGTTTTGTTTTCAAGGCATGAGTTGTGATGGGATGGGGGGCAAAGGGCTCAGAGTGGAGGACAGCATGGCATTGACTGGTAATCAGAGAGTGAGAATTGGCGAGAGAGGAAAGGGAAATAAGCACCCTGGAAACGGCCTGAGAAAGTTCTGAGAGGTGGAAGAGCTGGAGGTCGTGAGATGAGGACTAGGTTGAGAAAGGCCTTGGGAGAGATGGAGTGAAGGATTATGGTCACATAGAAGAAGGTCACTTTTGACCATTGAAGGGTGATGGAAGTGGCTGAGGGAGAGTAAAGGTGTGGGGTTGGGAAAGCATGAGGAGCTGGCAGGCTAGGGTGCTGGAGGGTGCATCAGCGTGCCTGTAAGGTCACCTCGGACTCGAGAAGAGGAGGAAGAAACTAGGTGCTGAAAGGAGAGAGAATGCGGCGGACAGAAGTCACCAGGATCTTGATTGGCTGGTAGATACTTTTTTTTTTCCTTTTTGGTGAGGCAGTCCGGGTTAAGTGACTTGCCCACTATCACACAGCTAGTGTCACGTGTCTGAGACTGGATTTGAACTCAGGTCCTCCTGACTCCAAGGCCGGAGCTCTGTCCACTGCGCCGCTTGGCTGCCCCTAGGTACATTTTCATAGCGAGAACTTTTCAAAAAAAAAGCTGCTAAGTGATGTCAGCCAAGAGACTCTGGGAGAGGCAGACACCACAGTGGGACACAGCTACGAGGGGCAGGTGTGACAGGGCCCGCACTGTCGCCTGAAGCACGTCTCTTTGGTACCCGAAGATGGAAGAGGGCCAGAGGGAATGGAAACTTGTTAGTTATGGAGCGGGAATTCCAGCAGGTATAATGGAAAGGGCAGAGGGCGTCCAAGTGGAACGCGAGAGAGGATTGGGAGAATGGAAGGTCTGGCTGGGGGCAGCTTTACTGAAATGCAGCTAACATTAATGAGCGCAAGGCTGGGCAATACCAGGTGGCAGGAGTTTGCTGGCCTTGGGTGGCCATGGGGAGGAGCCGCTGGGCTTAGGATGCAGATAATTAGAAGGTCAGAACACTTCTGGGGGCAGCGTGGCAGGCTCTGGCCTCCTCCCGAAAGAAAACCATTATCTTCTCCCTGTAGCTGCCCCTCCTCCAGTTCTTCCGGGTTTCTGGTGAGAACTTCACCCTCTCCTAGTCACTTCAGTTTCTTTTCCCTAATTCCCTCACCACCGTCCCCCAACCTGAAAATCCGGGCACTTGCACTTGCTAAGACTTCTCAATTCTTTTCCCACAAACTCTGTCTCCGTTCCGTGGCCGCTCACCTAGCTTAGGCCCCCATCCCCTTTTACCTCGTCTCACTTGGACTACCATGGTAGTCTTTAAATAAAATGTTTTATTTTTGTGTTACCTCTATCTGGACATAGTAGACTCCTGTTTGGACTTGATCTCCCTACCTTGCTTTGAGCCTGTGTCCTTTCTTGCCCAACCTCCTCGCGGCTGCCAGTAGCGCATTCCTGAGTCCGACCACATCATGTCAGAGTCAGAAAACCTTCTGTTGTTCCCTAATGCCTCTGAGAGGGGTAAATAGTAATAATGCCAACACCAGCTAATGTTTATATGGCGCTTTCTGTGTGCCAAGTGCTGTGCTAAGTGTTTTACAATGATCATTTTATACACACAACAACCAGGAGAAGTAGGCGCTGTTCTTATCCTCATTTCACAGATGAAGACACTGAAGCAAACAAGAGGTTAAGTGACTTGCCCAGTGAGTAAGTGTCTGAGGCTGGATTTGAACTCAGGTCTCCTGACCCCAGGCCCAGCACTCTAGCCATTGGCACCACCCAGCTGTCGTTTAGACAGCAATCTGTTTAAGATTGCTTAACCTGGCATTTAAGCCCCAGTTTAGTTCCTGCCTACACTTCTAGCATTATTTTGCGTAACTCTTTTATGTACTCTCCTTTCCAGTCATCCTGGAATACTAGCTGCTCTCTGACCTAGATATCCGGGTCAGGCCTCTTTTTCCACACGCACATTCATTCCCCCAAGGCTGACTTCTTGGGAGGTTCTGCTCAACTGCTGCCTTTTCCACAGGACCTTCCCTGCTCCCTTCAGGTGTTCATTCTCTGGCTCCTTCTCTCTCCTACCTTGTCCTTTCCCTCAGTCTCTCTTCTTCCTTTCTTACCCAGCCTGGTGTGGTTCAGATGGGCATTGTATCTGGACTGAGGATTTCACTGGTGTTAGGAATTCCTTGGGAAGAAACTCCCTCTACCAATACAGATCAGCAACTTTCCTGGAATTTATTTCAAAAATATATCTTTATTTATTTCATTAAATATTTCCCAATTATGTATAAATAACTTTTCATTTTTTAGGCAGTTGGGGTTAAGTGACTTGCCCAGGGTCACACAGCTAGTAAGTGTCAAGTGTTTGGTCTGAGGCTGGATTTGAACTCAGGTCCTCCTGACCTCAGGGCCGGTGCTTTATCCACTGCGCCACCTAGCTGCTCCTATAAATAACTTTTAACAATCATTTAAAAAATTTTTGAGTTCCAAATTCTCTCTTCGCCCCTTGAGAAGGTGAGCAGTGGGATATCAATTACACATGTGAGGTCATGTACAACATTCCCGTATTTGCCATGTTGCAAAAGAAAACACAACCAAAGAAATCAAGAACGATAAAGAAAAAAAGCCTGCTTCTGTCTGCATTCGGAGTTCCTCCCTGGCTGGCCCCTCCCTGTTCGCTGTCTCCCGGACCCTTGCTGGAGGGGCAGAGCATTTTTCATCATGGATCCCTTGGAATTGTCTAGAATCATTGTGTTGATCAGAGTAGCGGGTCCTTCGTGATGGATCGGTGTTACGGTTACTGCGTATGATGTCCTCCTGGCCCTGCTCACTTCACTTTGGATCAGTTCACTGAAGTCTTCCCACGTTTTTGTGAAGCCATCCCCCTCGTCATTTCTTACGGCACAGTAGTACTCCATCACAACCACGTGTTATAGTTTGTTCAGCCATTCCCCAATGGATGAGCATCGTTTCAATTTCCAATTCTTTACCACCACAAACCAGAGCTGCTCTGAATGTTTTTGTGCAAACAGGTCCTTTCCCTTTTCCTTTGATCTCTCTGGGACGCAGACCTACTAGTGCTATTGCTGGGTCAGAGCGTGCACAGTTTTACGCCCTTTGGGCCTAGTTCCAAATGGCTCTGGAGTGGTTGTCCCAGTTCCCAGCTCCGCTGCAGTTTATTGTGCTAGAGAGTAGCCTCGGGCTGAGGGCAGCACGGTCGCCTGGACCATGACCCAGCCCCTCCCAAGCTCTTAGATCGTCTGGCCTGCACCACCAGCACCAGGTGGAGTCGGTGCCGAAGGAGCACTTGTCGACTCTTAGCTCGGGCCTTTACCTGCTCTGTGAGCTGGGTGAGCCAGCTAATCCCCAGCCTCACTTGTACCTACCTGACAGGGTTGTGAAGATCATTGTTAGATTTCTAAAGCATTCTGTAAATGCATTTCATCTCTCTCTCTGTGTCCTTGTACCTCGCACGCACACGCTTATGTCAGCTCGTATTCACTATTTTGGCATGAGCTTAGAAGACATGAGGGAAAGAGGAGGTTGGCCTGGTAGGAGGGCGAAGGCCCCAAGATGTCGGGAGGTAACAGCTGATCCTGTCCCGGGGAGGGCAGGGGCGTTGGAAGAGAAGAGAAGAGAAGAGGAAATTGAAAGCCAAGAGACAGGGCCTTGAATGATAGATTGGGGGAAGGGGCAGGGGAGTTCGGGGTTGAAAGCAGCTTTTGGCGTCCCTTGGCTCGCCGGGGCCTGCGATTTCTGCTTGATTGCCTTCTGCATTCACTTAGTGTGAGATTCTAGAATGTTTCCCTGACGTCTCCTAGGAACCCAGCACAGGGCCCCAAAGAGGCATCCCATCTGACAGCGTCCCGTCAGTTTCTCACTAAGAGGAGACTCTCGGAATTTGGTATGGTGCCAGTGACTAAGGCCCATGAAAGTTAGGCTCTTACTGCCTCCCTCCGGGCCCCCTCCTTTGCTCGTTCACTGCAAGATTCTGGCCTTCAAGGCATGAAGGGGGTGAGGCAGCCGCCATGCTGGGCAGGCCCGCCTTTGGTCAGAGTGCCCTCCTCTGGGCTTCCGCAGCAGTAACTGGAGGGCCGAGCACGTCTTCAGCTTGGCTGGGAGGCGAGCACACACAAGCCGTTCTAGGTGGGGCTGTCTGTCTGTAAGGGTAGAGAGTCACCACACTGGACCCCAGGTGCAGAGATGTCTCTGCATGCTATTAACCTCCCCTCCCTCTTGCCTGGTCACCAGTGGCCGAGCATTCTGGGTGGTGACATTGAGAAGGAGTCCAGGCCCCCACAGAGAAACGGATGGGAGATTAGCGCCAGCTCTTTGAGAGTGTGGCCTGGGCCCTTGTTGCCTGGGACTGAGCAGGTGCTAATGAAGGTTTCAGTCAGCAGAAACAAAGACCCCCAACCAGATCGGGGTTAATGCCCCACGTGGGGCAGGAGGGCAATGCTGTGATCACATTATCCATTTCTGTGCCTTTTTGTTCTCCTCTCACTTGACCAATCTTACTGCAAGCCGGTTGGCGAAGAATCTGAGTGGGGATAAGGCACAACATTCAAAACAGTCTCGTTGTCCCAGCTCAGGTGGAGAAGACGGATGGGTCAAGCTAATATCCTTGCAAGCTGGGTTTTGTTTGCTATTTAACGATCTGGGCTCTCACCGTGGTCTGTTACTGCGGGCGATGGAGATGGACAATTAGTGCTCGGCAGGTTCTCTGCCCTTGGTGGCCACAGGAAGACCTGGGGAGGGCTGTACTTGTGCCCCACCCCCCGGGACGTGGCTGCTTCTGGGGTCACTTGTGCTCCCTGCCTCAGCTGGATGGAAGGAGGAAGGAATGAGGGGCCACTGACCCCGGCCTGAGGCCTCAATGGCGCTTTGTTTTCTGTTTTAGCTCTTGGGGGGCAGTGGCTTCGTTGGCATTGCTAACGGTTCTTAGCCTTTTCTGAGACAGGGGCACCTTTCCTGATTTGCTTGCTTTGCTCCAGAGTTTCACGTTTTATGTTTTTGTGAAAAAAAGCAAGCACCTGGAAAGGGCCTGGGACAGCTAACAGTGAAGGGCGGGCCAGGGATGTGTTGGGGGCCCCACCCTTCCTGGCTCATCCTTCCCATCCCCTGGGGCCCTTGACAGGAGTCAGGGCAAGTCTGGCTTATGGGGAGCAGAGGGGTTTAGGTGGAAGCAGCCAGGCTACAGCAAAAGAGTTAGCCAGCACCTACTATGTGCCCAGCACTGGGCCAGATGCAGGGCATAGAAAAAGAATGAATGAAACCACCTCTCCTCCCAAGGGAGCCAAGGGAGCCGGTGGGCCAGGAGGATTTGGGAGCTAAGAGGTTAGGGGCCCTGCTTTGTGTTCCTTCGAGGCTCGGCCTCCTTTCTTTTGCCTCCTCTCACTCCCTGCCAGCCAGATTCCCCACCCCCACCCCTTCCCCCCAAGACCAAGCACCCCACCAGGCCTTCCAGTTGGCTTGGGTGGACTCTAGCACGGCAGGAGAACAGTTCCACAGCCAGGAGGGCCTAGAACGTGCTGAGGCCACAGGGAAAGGAAGGGCTGGAGCTGGGCTGGAGCCCGGGAGCAAGGCAGGAGAGGAGGCTGAAATCAGACACTGCTTGCTCACACGCAGAAGCTTTTTTAGGCCACAGAAAGTAATATGTTGAATTGTAGACACCGCAGCAGGTGCTGAGTAGGGCCTGGATAGAAGAAGTGGGGTTGATGTCAGGTCAGCTTGGCCACGCCCCTGCAGTGCCAGGCTGGCGCAGGCCACATTGGGTAGTGACTGGAAGATAGCAAACCCTCCCTTGGTCCTGGGCTCTTGGACTGCTCCGCCTGGCCTGCCCTCCCTTGTACACACACACACACACACACACACACACACACACACACACACTGTTTCATTGACTTATAAAATGTGTTTATAAAACAGAAAAGACCAAGTTCTCTTCTCACCCTTACTGTAAATACCTGCCCACTCTCTCATAAACACGCACTCAAAGGTAATCACTTTTTTATGTGTACAGACATAAATTGAGCACAGTGCGCTTAGAGAAAGACACAAATACTCTTAACATAAACACATCTGTGGACACACTTAGACACATTTGTAGGGACTCAGGCACCAATTCATTTAGAAAAGATGTGTGCTGTTCTCCTCAGACACATTGTGATGCAGACGTTCTGCTGACAGATGGAAAGCTTGGGGCAAGCAACCAGCAAATCTGTACAAAGCAAATCATAGACAGGAGAGACAGGCAATAATTAACAGGGAAGGCACTAGAATTGAGAGGCTGGGAAAGGCTTCCTGGAGAAGTTGAGATTTTACTTGGGACTTTAAAGGAAGCCAGGGAGGAGGCAGCTAGGTGGCACAGTGGATAGAGCTCCAGCCTTGGACTCGGAAGGACCCGAGTTCGAATCGGACCTCAGACACTTGACACTTACTAGCTGTGTGACCCTGGGCAAGTCACTTAACCCCAATTGCCTCACCAATAAAAAAAAAAAAAAGGAAGCCAGGGAGGTCAGTGAGCACAGCGGGGGAGGGAGAACCTTCCAGGCCTGGGCCACAGACAGGGAGAATGATGTCCAGAGCTGAGAGTTGGAGGCTTTTGCTCATGGAATAGCCAAGAGGCCATATCATTGGATTAAAGAGTACGTGTTGGGGAGTAGGGTGTAAGAAGACTGGAGACATAGGAGGGGTAGGTGATGAAAGGCATTTTGTATTTGATTATGGAGGCAACAGGGAGACACTGGAATTCACGGTGGGACCTGCACTTTAGCAAAATCACTTTGGTGGTTGAATGGAGGGTGGACAGGAGTGGGGAGAGGCAGGCCCACCTGCAGGCTAATGCAGTAATCTAGGTGTGAGGTGATGAGGGCCTACCAGTAGCAGGGTGGGAGCAGTGTCAGAGTAGAGAAGGGGCTGTATTTGAGAGATGCTGTGGAGGTGAAGTCAACAAGCCTTGGCGCCATGTTGGATATGGGGAGTGAGAGGTCTGTAGGAATTCAGGCTGACTCCTAGCTTTTGAGCCTGAGGGATTAGGGAGATGGCTCTCTACAGTAATAGGGAGGGGAGGGGGAGGAGCTTGGGAGGGGGGAGTTCTGTTTTGGATGTGCTGAGTTTAAGATGTCTACTGGACATCCACTTGGAGATGTCTGAAAGGCATGAAAGGAGATACAAGCCTGGGGGTCAGTAGAAAGATTAGGCAGATTTGAGAATTGTCAGCATAGAGATAACTGAATCCATGGGAACTGATGACATCATCAGCTAAAGTGACATAGATGGAGAAGAGAAGAGGGCCCAGGACAGAGCCCTGTCAACACCCGGGGTAGGGGCTGGTTAGCCGGCGTGACCCGGCTGAAGGCACTGCAGAGGAGACCAAGAAGGAAACGACAGAGAGGTAGGAGGAGAACCAAGAGGGGGGAGGGCCCCAAAAGCCTAGAGAGAAGTGAGGAGAAGGCAAATACCAGTACCCCAACTCGTGAACCATGCCAGGTGATGGCCTGGAAGAGAACAGACTGGAAGGAGGGCGGAGGGGGACATGGAAAGCCAGTAAATTGTGTTCTGATATCAACATCTCAGAGTTCATGAACTTGGAGGTGGTGCATTTGTGGGTGATAGTGAGGCCAGAAGTCTGATCACCCTTGCTGGTGACTGAGGCGGCGTGACAGTCGCACACAGACCTGCAGACTCTCTTTCTTCAAAAGAGAGGGGGTATCCGTAGTCAAATGCATCCAGCGCAGCCACCTCAGCCCCCAGGTTGCTCCTTTGGGCTGTGTCCCTTCTCCTCCCAGCCAGGGCAGCCTAGGCCTCTCTAGGCCATCGGGACAACGGGAAGGGTGCTGGGGTTTGGTGGTTGTTTTTTGTTTTTCGACGGTCAACGTCCAATTCCTTTGTGACTCTGTGTTGTAATGATTACGGTTTATGTTGACTTCCATGGACTGTACAAGCAATGAAAACCAGCCAGCTTTGCCCTACATCATTGTTCACATAAAGCAAATACCAAAATCTCTTATTACCTCATTTTCTTTTTCCCCCCTAATTTTCTATTTTTAAAAATTCCTCTAGGCACAAAGCAGAATGCTGGAAAATCATTGAGGAAAGAATATGCATAAAGAAGTATTTCTTACATCAAAAAAGTGCAAGAATCACAAAGTCTGCAGAAGCTTGGTTAATCAAATACTGAAGGACTGATTTAATCAGCATAAAATTGAAAGGGCTTTAGTTCTGTAGTAACAATTCCCATTTGGGATTGGGCAAACTTTAACCAAGGGTCCAGTAAAGAAGGGAAGGGAGAGGTGGTGGGACAGGTGAGCAGGCACGTTGGCACTGTGCAGATGTGGAAAGTGACCGGTGGCAAACCCGTGGACCTTTCTTGTTTTCTCATGGAAAACATTTTCTCCACCTAGTTTTTCCTTCCAAACTTAATTCCATCGAAGTCCAATACATTGTTTCAATTGTTGTATTTTTTTTTTTGGTTTAGTTTTCTTGGTGACAATACCACAGAATAGTAAGTTTACTACTTTTCCTGCCCACTGTGGAAAAATGAGATGATTTCAAATATTTTCTTCAGCTCCACAAGGAGCTGCCAGTCACGTTTCTGCATTTTACCTCTGAACCTACCTGTCAATGCATCAATGGACTGTCAACTGACCTTGGTAGCAAGGATGTCTGTAGGTTCAACATGTCTTCTTGCCGTGGCATGGACATTTCCCTGATCTGCAGAAGGGTTGAACTGAGGCCAGAGTGACAGAGGAGGAACAGAGACCAGGGCGGCCAGCAAAGCCCAGGGTGGCCAGCAAAGCCCAGGGTGGCCAGCAAAGCCCAGAGCCGGCTACTAGTGAGATTGATCTGTGAGCTGTCTAGTCGGGACAAGGGAGGGACAGAGCTGCCTCTCCTCTGGTCCCTGATTTCTTCGAGGGGAGCTCTTGACCAGGCCGGGAACCTGGCTCCCCTCACCCCAAGAAGGGCCACAAGGACTATCTGGTGACCGGTCCTGTGGATACGAGGCCCATAACAGCTTCCTGAATGGGCCTCCTCCCAGCAGCCTCTCTTCCTCCTACGTTTCTAAATGGAAGACACCGAAACCTGGCAATGATTGCTGGGTTTAATGGGGGTAATTTGCAGCTGATAATTAAACTGCTAATTACTGCTCGCCCGGTACAGGTCTTTCTCAAGTTGTCTTACCTGAAAACAGTCCTGCTTTCTTTTTTAAATTTTTTTATTTTTAGGCAATTGGGGTTAAGTGACTTGCCCAGGGTCACACAGCTAGTAAGTGTCAGGTGTTTGGTCTGAGGCCGGATTTGAACTCGGGTCCTCCTGACTTCAGGGCCGGTGCTTTATCCACTGCGCCACCTAGCTGCCGCAACAGTCCTGCTTTTTGAGAAGCAGTGGGATGTAATGGACAAAGAGCTGGCCTTGAAGCCTCAGAGACCTTGGTTCAAGTCTGCTTGTGGCCCACACTGGCTATGTGACCCTGGGCAGGTCACTCTCCAAGGAGCAGAGGAGGCCGTGGCTTTCCTCCTCTCGCCCCCTCGTCTCTCTGTTGGCCACGGCAGTCGTGGGCCCAGCCCCAGGGCCAGTTTGTCCTTCATGCTTTCCACTCGTGGACCCCTCCTCCCTTTTCTTGGACCCTCTTATTTTCCCAGCAGCATTGGTGGCTCTCGGGCCAGAGCAGAGGAGCAAAGCCAGAACTTTTCTGTGCTCCAGATTGGCTCCAGCCAGCCCTGGGACCAACCCTGAGCAGCCTGAAGAAGGAGAACCAGTCCCATCTTAGGATACATTTCAGTTCTCTTTCCTCCATCCCCACCCCCCAGGGTTCATGTGGAATAATTGCTGTTGGAAAAATGAAGACCGAGCGGGAACAAAGAGGAGTTAGAAGAGGAGTTCTGAGTAGAGCAAAGGGCCAAGCACATGTTCTTGCTGTTTCGTTTGGTGCTGGAACGGTTCTCCCTTTTGGCTTTCTCCAGAGCAGTCAGGCCCCAGCCTCTGGCTCCTTTCCCTCTGCTGATTGGAGTATGCTGCCCTCCTTACTCAGCTCCATTTCCAGAATCCATGGAGCCTGTAGAGATTTCCCCTGACCTGTCTCCCTCACTTCCACCTCGTTTTCTCCTCTTTACTTCTAACTTTCCAGTCTCAAAAAGGGTGCTGTTTATTCTTCCTAACACAGTTATCCCTTCCACATAGGGAAGTTTCATTGCAGGGTCAGCCTAAGAAATTAAATGGGAATTTGGGGGAGTTTTGTTGAAGCTGCAGATGACATGTGAAGGTAGAGCCTATGAAACAGATAATTAAGCCAGTTTTTACAAGAAGTTACCATAAACACCCCATAAAAGAAAAAGAAAAAATTCAGACTTCTTTTTTGGTACAGAGGGAGGGCCAAAAATTTTAAGAGGATTCTCCAGATCGTGGGGGCAGTGCGCCCCTAAGCCCTGCCATGTGCAAGGGATAACTGTCATTACTCTCGATGATTCTACTCCTCACAGTGGCTAGAATTAAGGAATTCCTTTTCTTCTGAAGCTCTCTTCCCATCCCACCCTCTCCCTACCTCCCTTGTTCTTTTTCCCCTCCCTTGCTTTCCTCTGTTACGTACTTCAGAACTCCACAGAATCTCTCCATCTCTCCTTCTGTCCTCCTTTGTGCCAGCCGTGGAGGAGAAAGTAGGTGACCCTCCTTTTTGTCATCACCAACCCGACGGAGAGCAGATGGAAGATGGCCTTAGAGGGGAAGACACTGGCAGCTTGGGCACTGGGAAAGGCCACCTGAATAAAGTGGGGTTTGATCTGAGTCTTGAAGGAAGCCAGGGATTCTAAAAGGTGGAAGGGAGGAAGGAAGGGATTCTAGGCCCGAAGGGCAGGCCTGCCAGTGCAAAGGTGTGGTTGGATTCCAGAGTGTGTGGAGCCGGAGGACTGAGAGAGGACATTCACTAAGCACTTATTGTGTTCCAGGCACTGTGCTAAGCTCTTGGGTTAGAGATACAACCAAGCAAGACAGCCTCTGCCCTTAAGGAACTTCTATTCTAAGGGCAGAAAACCCATGAAAAAAAAAAAAGGGAATCTGGAAGGCCGGGGGGAAGGGCTTGAGCAGGGATGACCGGGGTTGACATGGTTGGGAAATGTCATAGAGGCTGGACTGTAGGCCAGAAAAGGGGAGAGTTTACCTGTCAAGAGCCCAGTAACCTAGGAGCTGAGTGAAAAGGGGAGTGAAGGTAATGGTTAGAGAGAAGGTGACGTGGCATTGGAGACGTGGCAATGTGTGGAAGTGGTGTTGGAGACCTGGCTGTGGCCAAGAAAAGGCCCAAAGTTCACCTGGGAGGGAGTAGAATGTAAGATTATTGAAAAGTTAGGAAGGGTCCAGACAAACGCCAAACAAAGGATTTTATCTTTGATCCTAGGGGTAATAGGGAGCCATTAAAATTTATTGAATAGGGAAGAGATGTGGTTAAGCCTGTGTTTTAGGAAAATCACTTTGAGAGCTGAGTGGAACATGGTCTGGAGTGGGGAGAGACCCATTAGAAAGTTGTCATCCAGGTGTGAGGTGATGGAGGCCTGAGCTGGGGTGATAGCTGTGTGAGATGTTGATGAGAATAACATTGGCAGCTCATTGGAACTGGGAATGAGCAACAGAGAAGAGTCAAGCGTGACCAACTGAGGTTGCGACTGGGGTGACTGGGAGGATGGTGGGGTCACTGCCGTGTTTCTCAGTCTCTCCCTTCAGGATTTTTACCTGGTGGGCAGACGTGAAATTCAAGCCAGCTTTCTGTTTTCCTTTACTCTGGTGGGGAGGGAATGACAGACCCACACACCAGCCTGGTACGTGGAGAGAGAAAGAGTGTGGTGTGTGTGTATTTTGCCTGCTGTTCTCAGGGCTCATTGACTTAATCAAGACCCATGCTCAGTGAAAATGGGTTCATGCCTGTTAAGGTTCAGCCAAGCTCCCTTTGTATGGGAAAAAAATGAGCCAGAGAGAATCTCCCTGTATGACTGAATCCCCTTGTGATAGATTAAACAGCTTCATAACACAGGCTCGGGAGCTGGCCAGAGACTGATTTTTTTTTCCCCTTATCAATGTAAGTCTGTAGGATAATTGAACCCATTTATCTCTACAGCAAGTTTTCCTTTCATAGGTGGTAATTCAAACATTTTCTGATGAATTTTTCCAGGTGCTAGTCCCTTCCCCACTTGTGGCTTTGTACTTACTTCATCCATTGCCCGTGTTTATTTATCTAGGAACATTTCGTTTCCACTAGTAGAATGAATGTAAGCACCTTGAGGACAGGCTCTGCTTTACTTGTCTTTGTATCCCCAGTGCCTAGCATAGAGCAAGTGCTTAATAAATGCTTGTTGATTGTAACTGTCCCAACTCCCCCCCAGGTGCTAAATAATAATAGTAAAACAGTGACTAACAGATGTGTCAGAATTCAAGCCCTGGTCCAAGAAATCAAGCCTTATGATTTCAAAGGGAGGGGAAGGGAAGGAAGAAAGAGAGGAGGGGAAGGAGTAGAGAGAGGGGGTGGGTAGGGGAGGAGAGAGGCAGAGACAGAGGAAGGGGAGAATGTTGTGTGGAAAGGCAGAGCTGGGGAAAAGGCAGAGTGCTTTCCCAGCTCTCCCTTTCCATGCTGGCTGCCCTGCCCAACCCCCCTTCCTGGCCCTGCTTCCTTGGCAGCCCCTAGTTCTGGTTGGAGAGTCAGTGGTCTTCCAGGGGAAGGACTTTTAGGCTATGACTGTGGAATGCCCTTCTGCCAGCTCACTCTCACCCCTGACCTGTTTTTTTTTTCCTCTCTTATACTGACTTTGCTCAAGGCTTGACCCTCGACCTGAGATTGGATTTGTGGGCAGCAACTTTCTCCTCCCTAAATCGGAGACTAGGGGAGGCCTTCCAGTGGCTGGGAAATCATTGAAAGGGGCTGAACCTGAGGGAGGCAAGTTAGAGACAGAGAGAAACCCCCAGGAAGCCAGCCCTGGGCACTTTGAGGCATCTCTGAAGACTCTTTCTGCCTGCCATGGTAAGTGACTAGGTTTCATAGGTGTATCGGCACCGGGCTGGCATGGGTTTAATGGGCACTGATGTGCCTTAGAGAGACCTGCTGTTTGCTGCTGCCCCCCTTGCCCTCCTGGAGGTTGGCCGTCTGCCAGGGTCTTTGGAGGTGAGAAGGTGAGGGAGTCTTGAGTTGGCAGCAGCTCCTTGGAGGATAAGCATATGTGGGGCAGATGAGCTGATTTATTAGGAGATCTGGGGCAGGGAGAGCTAGGTGCCAAGGAGGTTTCATAACTCTAATAATTCTAGCTAGCATTTATAGAGTGCTTTGTATCCCAGCTGAGGATGATCTGTCCTGAAATCTGGGCCTCAGAGTACCAGGAGATGCCAGGTTAGTGGAGACAAGAGGAAGCTTAGGGAGTGGGGGGTCCCCAAAGTTCTGTGTGACTCTTCATGTTGTAGCCTTATCAGGCAGCCAGTGGTCCCCTGACCCTAATATGGCCTACGATAGTGACTCTTTGTCCAGTTACCCTGTGAATCCAGGGTAGGAAGCCGAGGAAAGCATGTGAAAGGCCTTCCCGAAAGGAGAATGGTTTTATCTTGTAGAATCACAGGTGGTGCAGAAGTTACACAGCTACTTAGGGCTGGTCAGTCCCCAAGTCTAGTTTCCTTCACCAGAGGTAGTGGCACATGGGCAGCTGGAAAACCAAGTGAGCTGTCTGAATTGTCCCCACCGCTCCGACCTCGAGGGGGAAGAAAAGAAAGAAAGGCAAAAGACGCCGCCTTGTCCTGGCTCACTCCGGGGAAGAAGAAGCTGATAAGGGCTTTTAAAAAGCTTTCTCTTTGTCTCCAACTCCAGATGAACCTGCCTTTCCTGGGAGAACTGGAGGAGAGAATGTGGTGGGGCCCAGGGCAGGAGCGCCGGATCGCTGGGGCAGGACAGACAAGTGGGGCACCTGGAGGCTTGTTTCATGCACCTTTTCCTGTCCAGCAAGGTTATAACCTCCCCGAAGGCAGGGCCCGTGCTTATGTGACTCTTCCGTGATGCCTGTCACTATCGTTTGTCAAAGGCAAAGGATTTAGAATGAGGAAGGACTTCCAAAGTCATTCATTCAGTGGTCTCCCTCTCATTTTACAAGTAAGGAAACTGAGGCCCAGAGAAAAGTGACTTCCCAGGGTCACCTAGGGAGTGGGGGAGCATGAGTAGCGCCTTCCCCATCCCGGACAGACAGCATGAAGGGAAGGGTTTCCTAATATTGTTCATTCCTGCTCTGTGTCCTTCTGACTCTTATCTGACTCTTGTCATCTGCTGTGTCCTGGCTCAGGTGCCCAGACTCCGAGCATTGTTATTTTGGGGGTGTAGCCCCCATGCATGACATCTGCAGCTCCATGAATTGTATCCCCCCTGGGATGGGTTTCCCACCTATCCTTCCAGTCACATTCGCCAAACCTGGGCCTTTCTGACTCCATCCCCGTCTCCAGTACCTCTCTTACCCCCTGGACCGACACGCACATTCTCTAGGCTTTTCCATTTCCCTTGGTCTTCTGTCAGTCCCCAACCTGACTGTGGATTTCTTGGTGGCAGAGGACCCTTTGTGCCCTCCCTAAGCACCGAGTAACCTGACACTCAGATTGGACTGAGGCATTTGACTTTTAGAAGGTAGTTGGGGTTGTAGGTACTAGGGAGAAAGGGTCAAGTGGCAGCCTCTAAAAGGCTTGGTAGGCTAGCTGTGTGACCCTGGGCAAGTCACTTAACCCCAATTGCCTAAAAATAAATAAATAAATAAATAAATAAAAGGCTTGGTAGGGGGAGAGGCTGGAAGAGAAGAATCGCTTTGAACAGGTAGAATTTCCCTTAGGAGAAAGGCAGTGACTTCTTTGCCCTCGGGAACATCCCTTAATAATAACTTCGTTGATCTGGTTGCACCTAATTCTCCAGAATTAATTCTCTAATTCTTGTACATCAAAAGCTTTTTCCTGTTCTTTGAGTGATCCTTGTCTGTGGGCTTGGGGGGGGGGCTGCCTTGGGGACCATTTCCCACCTGCTGATTCCTCGAAAAGTTAGACCCCAGACTGAAAGCCTAACTCTTCACCTCTTTCATTCTGGTGAGATGCCAGCAAAGAGCAGCTATGCTGCGGTTTCCTTCGCTGCTCCCCATCCAGCAGCCTGTGACATCCCATCGTCCAGAACCCCCCCTAAACGCCCAAGCTTTCCTCCAGAACAGCCTGTCCACCTTGGCTCTCTTTAACGTGGACTCTCGCTCCAAAGATGCCGAGGCCTTCTGTCCTGGCTCTGCCCAAGCCTCTCCCGTCTGAAGGGAAAGCCCTTGTGGAGGGTCTTGAAGACCTTCCTCCAGAGCGCCTTACTTGGTTCCCAATAGTGTAGCTCTTCAGTTCTCTCTCATCCTGTCCATGTGACCTGCCCACCTCCCAGCAGCGGGTAGAACACGGAGGGGGTGACCAAGGCCTGCCCTCAGCAGGTCCACGTTGGAGTCATGGAAAGAGTGCCCCCTGACCTGGCCCACACGTGGCCCTCTGCACCTCCAAAACTGGGATGTGAGGTTCAGGGGCTTGTGAGGAAGTTGAAAAGGCTGCAGAAATGGGGCTGCATTGAATGTGTTTCATTTAGGCCTGGCCTGTAGTAGGGGAGAATTGGGGATTCTTTAGCTGGGATGCCTGCCCTTGGTTCCTCCTCTGCAAGCTTCAGGTGGGGCCAGGAGCTCGAAAGGAGACCTGCTCAGCTCCTAAGTCACACAAGCTGCTGCTCCTTCCAGGCTGGCTCCTTGCTCAGTGCCCAGGACGGGCCCGAGACGGCTCCTTGCTTTGGACTGCACAGGTCCTCTTCCTTGGCCACCTGGGATCTGTGACTGGGAGCTGGCCCCTGCACTCTCCGCTACGTTAGGCCCTTCTGTGTTGGGTCTGGGCCTCCTCTGTGTCCTGGGGCAGACGTGCTCTCTGCAAACGGAGAGCTTCCTGTGTCTGTCTCGCCCCTGGCCACACTCCATCTCCAGGGTCTGAATATCTCTGTCATTTCCCTCTCCTGGCCTGGGCTAGAAAAATGACCGACTGTGATTTTTTTCTTCGATTTTTCAATCGTGATTCTGTCTGGTGAGTTTTCTAGATCTTCAGAGGAGTTATGGGCGGGGGGGATCTCAACATACTCCCTGCTCCTCTGCTGTCTTGGCTTCCCCACATCATGACTTGAATTTGCTTTCTTTAAACATTTTATTGATCTATTTTTATATCAACTACATCTCTGGATATATTCCTTCCCCTCCCCTACTCAGTGAGCCATCCCTTGTTTAAAAAACTACAAGGAAGAAAAAGGAGAGGGAAAGGCAATTTAGTAAAACTACCCGACACTTCAACCAGTCTGTCGGTCCATGCAGCGTTCCATGCCTCTGCCCTGGGAAGGAGGCTTACTCATCTCTTGTCTTGGACAGAGCTTGGCCCTGGCACTGACGTGATGTAAAGCAGTGGTGAGTGGGTAGTGTTTAATGAGAAAGCAAAAAACCTGTAAGAGGAGGGGTCTATGTCCCTGACTAGCTGTTGGAAGGAATGGGAGAAGTAATGGCAAAGGGAGGTGTCTGGAGGATATGGAGATGTGCAGAATGTGGCTGGAGGGAGGGTAGACTGAGGCATGAGTCGCCTGTAGTGGTGAGTGAGCCACAGCTGACTTAAAAAAGGGAAATAGACGTTTGAAAATCCAGCTGCCAGATTCTGTTCAGTTATTTCATTTTAGCCGAGGACGAGTTCAGATCCCTGATTCTCAAGTAGCTGGAGTTACTTGGTGGGACAGGCCTTGGGAGAGAAGTTGTCAGATTCCCAGGCCTAATTTGAGAGAAGGCTCTGCTGCCCGCATTGAAGGTGAGGACAGGAGGACAGTGGGCCCCATGAGGCCGCCTTGTGGCCTGGTTCTCCCCAGGTTCCTGCAGGCTCGTCACCACTGAATTCATGCCCTGGGCTCTTCTCACATACTCAGTATTTAGGGAAACAGTTTGTCCAGAGAACAAAGTTTTCCCACTGAGCAAAGTTCAGAATTTACTTCTGTGTTTGGGATGTTGGTTTCTGGGAGAATCGTACTGGTGGCCCCCGCCTGCTATGGGAGGAGAGCCACACCCTCTTTCTGGGAAGAAGAATTAAATATGTAGTAGCCAGAGTGCAGAGCACTTCTGATCTCACCCGGGAAGCCTGGGACACAAGGCCCCACCTGGCAGCTCCCTGGCTTGCCATGCTGAGAGGGTCTGTCCACAATCTGTGGCCTGGAGAGCTGTCCTTGCTCAGTTTGCCTCAAGGGTGCTCAGCCCAAGGAGTGCCTTTCTCCAGTTCTCATCCATTTATTAAATGCTTGTTAACGCTGGGAGGACATCTCGGCTTTCATAGCAAGTCACACCTTCTGACACTAGTCCTGATCGGAAATTCAATTCAAAGACTAGGCTAAGGGAGAAAAGAAGGTTTCTCACGGGGCATACTGCAGCTGCCTTCTTCCAGCCCCGTGGCCTGTCCCCTTCTCCCAATGATGAGCTCTTCCATTTTGAGGAAGGGCCCAGACCAGCCATCCCCTATTCTCTGGACTGTGCCATTGATGCCCCTGTGTGGGCATTAGAATGTTAGCTCCCTGAGGGCAGCGATGGGCTTCCTTTTGCTTATATTTCTATCTCAGCACAGTGCCCAGTTCATTTTAAGTGCTTAAGAAACTCTGGTTGACTTAAGGGGTAATGAAACTGACTGGAATTTGGGCCTGCGTTTTCTCATCTATAATGTGGAGGAGGGGAGCCAAGCTGGGCCATCTCCTTCCAAAATGCTTGCAGTCCCCACACCTTCAAGCGTCTGTTTGCGGCCTCCAGATGCAAACCACAGGAGTCCGGAGAAAGGCTTCGCCAGCCTTCCTTGTTGGGAGTCACTCAAACCCAGACCAGCGATCGCAGAAGAGAGTGCTTCTTTTGGCTTTGTCCCTCCTGGTTCCTGCCGCCAGCCTTGCACGGGCAGGGCCTGGCAGGCCTCTCCGTGGGCTCGTCTGGATTGGGAGCGGCCTCGTCTCTGCCCTGTTCTTGTCAATTAGACCCCACTGCTAAAAGAACTTGTCTTTTATTCCGCAGGAAGCCCTTTTCTTTTTGCAATCTCCCTCTGCTTCCCAAATAAGTCTCTTTTGTGAAAAAATTGAAGGTGTGATTTCACACAAAGAAATACTGTTTACAGCAGTAATTCTCAGTTGCTCAACGTGTGCAGCTCGAGCCAGTTGACTAGGATTCATCCCGAGGAGTCCCAGGGCCGTGGCCTGGGAGGGGCCCTCACAATCGGACCCTTTGCTGCAGCCCAGGGGGCCAAATGAAGCTAGCCCCTGTGGACGCCGCACTGCCTCCTTCCACCTGCTCCTCTGTCTGGCCAGACGTTTTACTTAACAGTTACCTTCAGTCTTCTTTGGTGCAGCCTCAACCTGCCCCGTCCCCTCGGTGCCCTCTCTGGTAGCCCAGTACATCTGGGGGCATGAGTTTGAGCTGAGAGCCCTGCATCTCGGAGCTAGTCCACGGTCAGCAGGCTCAAAGCTGGGCTCTTCCTAGCTATCAAAAGAGGAGATGCCTGGGGGCCTACTACCCTGGAAGACCGAGGTTGGAGTAGATCCCAATGTCCTGAGCCCCGCCTTCCCCTCCTGGAGACTGGGCGTCCTGGTACTGGGCATCCTCCTCTTCCCTGGGCTGGTGAGAGTTTGCAGACTGTTAGTCCTTGGGAGGCTAAGAGCCTTTTTCAGTCATTTTTCAGTTGTGTCTGACTCTCCATAACCCCTTCGGGGTTTTCTTAGCAAAGGTCCTGGAGGAGTTTACCATTTCCTTCTCCAGCTCATTTTATAGATGAGGAACTGAGGCAAACAGGGTTAGGTGACTTGCCCAGGGTCACACGGCTGCAAAGTATCTGAGGCTGGATTTGAGGGCCCTGTGCTCTCATCTGCTGCACCACCTTGCTGCCCTGTGCCTCTTCGCTGCCCCTGGCATCTACTGGCACTCTGGAGGGTGAGTGTTTCGCGGGCCCACGGGAGAGACTGCCTCAACGATGTTCTTGCAGGGCAGAGACACGAGCCCTCCAGCCGCTGGGCCCGACTTTGGCTCCTCAACCAACAGAGAGCACCATTTAAGCGCCTGGAGCTGAATTACTTAGTGCTGAGCCCAGCAGCGCCTTGGGCCTTGTGTTCTGAGGCAGGCCCATCCCTTAGCTCCAGCAGCTGTTGGAGGAGAATTCAAATCACCAAATCTAAGAGCTGGAAGGACCTCGGAGACCCTTTAGGGTCCAGCCCGTGCATGAGTGGACCCCCCCATAAAGTGCCGGGCAAGGGGTCAGCCCAGCGTGCTGGCAGCGAGCAGGGAGGGGACGGCTGAGCTGCCTGGCTCTCTGACTCCCTCCACGGTGAGTCCGCAGTTGCGCTCTCCCTCTGCCTCGCAGCTGAGGCCACGTGCTGGCGGCCCCCTCTTTTCCCCTCTTCATCTTAAGATGTTGGGATCTCTCCTCAGTCTCTGATCAGGAGGAGGCCATTGTTGCCAAAGCCAAGCCCGCGTGTGCTCTCGATCCCATCTCCCGTCTCCTTCACTGATTCTGCCCGTCTGTCCGTCCCTCCCCTGCTGCCTACAAACCAGCCTCCCGGCCTCCCTTCTCGAGCGCATCCTTCACCTCTGGCGTGTCTTTTTAATTTTTATTTTGAGTTCCAAATTCTCTTCCTCCCTCCCCCTCACCATTGAGAAGGCAAGCAGGGCGGTACCGATGATACCCACGACATGCTTCCCGACGTCCGTCACACCATCTCCGAGGCTCCAGACTGACCGCTTTTGAGTGCCCTTGGCTTTTCCCTGCTGTCAGGATGGTGTCAGCCCCGTGGCCAGGCCGGATAGGAACACTGATCAAAGGAGATGGAGCTTGGAGAAAAGAAGGCTTAGAGGGGAGGTAGGGGCCCCCAGACTGCTCTGGACTCAGGGTCGCCAGCTGGCCGTCCTCTGGCATCGCGTGGCCTGGGGTGAGGGGAGCTTAGAGCCCCTAGAGACAGGCAGAAGTTTGGTGTTTCACCAAGACAGCTGCCAAGGATGGAGGTCGTGGGCAAATAATAACCCCTTTCTGGGTCTCAGTTTCCCCCTCTGTTCAATGAGGGGTGGAACTTAGTCTTTTTCAGCTACAAATGCCCAGGCAGGTGAGTGCAGGGGGGGTGGGGGGCTGCCGCTGCCAAGGGGGCCGCCATTGCTTCTTGTGAGCACTTGGTGGCACTGTTGGCCCTGAAATCCCCCCTGCTCTGCCAAGGCTGGGGCTGAGCCTGGGATCTGAGCTTCCTTTTCCTCTGGCTTACTCTGCCAGGCGTGACTCCAGATCTGTGCTCGTCTCCAGCCCCTGTCCCCCTGTCCCCCGTCCCCATGCCCCCTGGGCGGTGGCAGGGATGACACCCTATAATGGAGCACTAATCCGTGGGGCCACAGCCAGGGTATGGGCGCCCACTATTGACTCTTGGTAGCACAGGAAGTGGTCAGTTAGGAGGAGTTTGGGGGTGTGTGTGTGTGTGTGTGTGTGTGTGTGCGCGTGTGCGCGCGCACATGCATCCATGTGCATGTGTGTGCTTGTGTGTGCATGTGCTCGTGGACGTGTGTGCGTGCACATACGTGTGCGTGTGTGTGCTTGTGTGTGCATGTGCTCGTGGACGTGTGTGTGTGTGTGTGTGTGCACCCTACAGTGGAGGCCTGGGGGAGGCCAGGCTTTGCTGTCTGTTTTGGGGAGCTAGAGCCAGTTAGCTCTTCATACTGTCTCCTCCTTTATACAAGAGGCCTTCCCACCCTTTATCACATTTGACTGCTACGATCCCTGGAGCTGGGCTCAGTGCAACCTGTGACATCGAGAAGAGGAAATAGGCATTTCAAAAGAGAAGGACCCCTTCAAGGGGAGAAGGAGACGTGGATGTGTGGCACCTGAGCATATTACACTAGACAGCCAGATGACAGCGAGGGGCTCCGAGAGGCCGAGGGGAAGAGAGACGGAGCTGGGGGCCGAACAATGCTGTATGGGGAGCAGTGAGTCTACTTGGAGTGCAATGGAGACTGTGCAAAGTGGATGAATAGGAAATGACTTGTTTGCTTTTCTTACTTTCAAAGCCGTGGTGCTTCTCTGTGCTTCTTTCTGAACACCCTCTTCTGCTCTTTTCTGGGCATTTGAAAACGTTTTATTGGCCCTCAAAAGAAAGGAAGAAAGAAGGAAACCCTCGAAACCCATAAGCATAGGTGAGCAAACAGATGGCTGGGGTGGTTCTGGCCAGACACCTGCTGTCTGTCCCTTCAACTCAAAGCGGGTGTGGTTCTCCATCGGTCCTCTGCCGACGTGCCACTCGCTGCATCATTGAGTCATTGAATCTTCTGAGACTGCTCGTCATTGGTTCCAAGTCCTGTAGTCTGTGCCAGCCTGGATTCCCTGACATGGTGTCTTTCATGTGGAATAATACTCCGCCACATTCCCATGCTGCAGTTTGTTTGGCTGTTCCCTTATTGTCTAAAAGGCCATCTAAGCCCTCCCTCCCCCCACTGAGATTCAGGGTCTTTTCTTCCTCTTTGAATCTAGTAGGTGCTCAATAAAGGTAGTTGATTGACTGATTATGCCCACCCAACATCAGCTCCCCTCTGAGCTACGTCCTCCCTGTTTTCTTGTTGATTTTGGTATGTTTCTATAGCAAACTCTGTGTGTGTGTATGTGTGTGTGTGTGTGTGTGTGTGTGATATATATGTTCAACCTTTCCTTGTCCATTAAAGATGAGTGAGCTTCATCGGACGCCCATGCCATCACCCCTTCCTCCATGTTGGGGTCTTCTCATACACCCCAGTTGTCAGAAATACCAAGCTCCATCCCTTTCGTCCACCTTCTACACAAATGTATTCCTTTTACCATCTTTTTTTGCCCGCTGGTTCTAATAGATCGGGGCAGTTTTCATTTCAAGATTCCTGAAATATAATATCCAGGCTTTTAAAAAACCATGGTTTTCAGGGAGTTTAATGATTCTTTTTTCTTTTTTCTTTCTTTTTTTGGGGGGGGGGTTGGACAGTGGGGTGAAGTGACTTGCCCAGGGTCACACAGCTAGTAAGTGTTATGTGTCCGAGGCCGCATTTGAACTCAGGTCCTCCTGACTTCAGGGCCTGTGCTCTATCCACTGCACCACCTAGCTGCCCCAAGTTTAATGATTCTTAAATGAGCTGTCCTTGATCTTCTTTCCAGATTGATTGTTTTCGATATGAGATATCTTAGATTTTTTTCCCTAACTTTTCAGTCTTTTGATTTTGTTAGACTCTTTCTTGCTGTCTTGAAGAGTCGTTGATTGCTGTCTGGTCAGTTTTAAAGGTGTCCTTTTCTTGGATCAGGTTTACCACTTTCTCTTCTGAGCTATTGATTCTCCTTCCAATTAGTTCATCTAGAACAGGGCTTCTTCAAGCTATCTGGGGTCTGTGAACGTGTTGTTTTTTGTTTGTTTTAACTGTTTTGATAATTGTATTTTGGTACCCTCGGTTTCCTTTGTAATCCTGTTTTTTGTGTTGAAAATCGTTTTTTCTGAGCAGGGGTCCAGAGGCTTGAGCAGACTGCCCAAGGGGCCCAGGACGTAAAAAAGAGCTCTGGAACTTGTATTTCACGAATTTGTCTCCCGCTTCATCTGGTCTAGGTGTTCATGTTGTTCTTATGGAAAATCATTTTTTTTTTTTTACTCTGAGTCTCTGTTTGCAGTTACTTGTTTCTTCTTTTGAGGATCTCTACATCTAGAATAATTTTTAATACTAGTCAATGTTTTTTTTGATTTACAGCTTTAATACTTAAACTGAGAGTTTGAGGCAGGGCCAAGCTTCGACACTTACTGTGCTTTTGGGTGGGGTGGTTGACCCTGCCTGGTGTCCCCTGGTACCCTTCACAGTGACCCTCCATTTCTGAGGTTAGGCCCTCCCACCCCACTCTAGGGTTCAGAACACTGGATCTTCCGGGGCCCCCCCTGCCACCTCAGGGCAGAGGATTAAGGACCTCAGAGCCTCTAGTCTGAACAGGGCTCCCAAGCCTCAAGCCCTGGGGCTTTCTTGGGGAAGCTCTATGCTTCTGCTGCCTCAAGGCTACATGTGTCCCTGAACTGTCTCTGGTCCAGTTTGGAGGCTGCCCTCCACTTGGTCAGTTTTTCCCTTTCCTGTTGCCCTTAGAATTTTAACTGACCTCTTTGGATATAAGAATCCCTTACTCTAGTTTCTCATTGTAATTTGTGATCATTGATCTGATGTGAGTTCCAGGGTTTGGCTGGAGTAGGTGGGTGGGAGCTGGGCAGCTTACCACTGGTCCAGCTGCCATCTTGGCTGGAAATCCCTTAAAGATCTTTGAGAAGGGAAGTGACATGATCAGAACTGGTTTTTTTTCCCCTTAATTCAGTTTTATTTTATTTTCAGGTCTGTGTTATCTCCATCCCTCCTATCCGCTCATTCTCCTCCAGCCGCCCCTCCCCACCCCCCCAGCTTGAGAAAGCAAGGGAAAAAAAACCCCTTGTAAGCATGTATAGTCAAACAAAACAAATCCCGGCTTCGGCCATGTCCGAAAACCCGGTATGCATCAGTCTGCACTCTGCTTCTGTCAGCTCTATCTGGAGATGGGTGGGCAACATATTTCATCGGGAATTGTGGTCCTTGAGTTTGATTAGGGTTTCTAAGTCTTTCAAAATGGTTGGTCTTTACAATATTATTGTTATCATATAAATCACATTTCCTTTTTTAAAAATCTTTTTGGATACTTGTGCAGTTTAAGTTGCAAACAATTTCTGTAACAAATTGTTTTTAACCAAATCATGTCTTGTAAACTGTTCATAGAAAACCCAGGGATAAAATGACCTCTTCGTTGTGGAAGACCTTCATTTACATTATTGTTACAATAGAAAATACAGAAGGTAGAGGATGACTGAAAAGACTAATGCAATATTAAATTCAGATCTATGGCTCTTACAGCTACTTAAAACATGGTTTTAAAAACAAAACCCAACATTTTTCATTTTGTATCAGTTCATACAAGTCTTCCCAAATTTCTCTAGAACCATCCCCTTCATTTCTTGCAACCTAATGGCATTCTGTTGCTTTCATATACTTGTTCAGCCATTCCCCATTCAAAGGGCACCTTCTCATTTTCCAGTTCTTTGCAAATACAAAACAAGCTACTATAAATATATTTGACCATATAGGTTTCTTTCCTCTTTATCTCATTGGGTCATAGACCTTGTAGTGGTATCGCTGGATCAAAGGGTATGCACAGTTTTGGGGGCAAAGTTCCAGATTACTTTACAGTTTTACCAACAGTGCGTGTTTTCCTACAGGCCCTCCAGCATTTGTCATTTTTCTTTTTTTGTCAGCTTTGCCAGTCTAATGGGCTGTACCAGTTTGATGGTGGGGTACCACCTGAGGTGATACCTCAGAGTTGTTTTAATAATCATTTCTCTAATTATTATTTAGAGTTTTTTTATATGGCTATTGATAGCTTAGATTTCTTCCTCTGAAAGCTGCCTTTGTCTTCTAACCATTTATCAATTGGGAGATGACTCTTTTAAATTACAATCAATTCCCTATGTATCTGAGAAATGAGACTTTTATCAGAGAAACCTGTGGTAAAGATTTCCCCCATTCGCCTTCAACTCTTCTCATTTTAGCTGAATTGGTTTTGTTTGTGCAAAAACTTTTAAATTTGTTTTTGTTTTTCTTTCACTTAATAGTGTTTTATTTTTTTCCAATTACATGCAAAGATAGTTTTTAACATTCACTTATATAAGATTTTGAGTTCCAAATTTTTTTCTCCCTCCTGCCCCACTCCCCTCCCAAGACAACATGCAATCTGATAAAGGCTATATATGTACAATCATATTAAACATATTTCCACATTAGTCATATTGTGAAAGAAGAATCAGAACAAAAGGGAAAAACCATGAGAAAGAAAAAAAAAAGAGAAAATAGTATGCTTTGATCTGCATTCAGACTCCATAGTTCTTTTTGTGGATGTGGATAGCATTATCCATCCTGAGTCCCTTGGAATTGTCTTAGGTCCTTGCATTTCTGAGAAGAGCCAAGTCTGTCAAAGTTGGTCATAGCACAATGTGGCTGTTACCGTGTGCAATGTTCTCCTGGTTCTGCTCACTTCACTCAGCATCAGACCATACAAGTCTTTCCAGGTTTTTCTGAAGTCTGCCTGCTCATCATTTCTTATGGAACAATAGTATTCCATTACACTCATATACCACAACTTGTTCAGCCATTCACCAGTTGATGGGCATCCCCTCAATTTGCAGTTCTTGGCCACCACAAAAAGAGCTGCTATGAATATTTTTGTACACGTGGGTCCTTTTCTCATTTGCGTGATCTCTTTGGGATACAGCCCTAGAAGTGGTATTGCTGGGTCAAAGGGTATGCACATTTTTGTAGCCCTTTGGGCATAGTTCCAAATTGCTTTCCAAAAGCTTTTTAATTTTAAGTAATAAAAATTGCTCATCTTAACTCTTTGTGAACCCATATCTCTCTTTTGGGTCATGGCAGGATTTCCTCTGTCTCTAGACGGTTTCCTCCTTGTTCTTTTAATCTGCTTTTGCTAGCACCCTTCGTGCCTAAATCATGTACTCACTTGGAGCTTATCTTGTTATATGGTATGAGCTGTTGCTCTCCTACCTAATTTCTACCAGACTGCTTTCCAGTTTTCCCAGTAGTTTTTGCCGCGTAGTGAGTTCTTGCCCCTTTGGGCAGCCGTTGGGTTTATCAGATGCAGGTTACCGATCTCATTTGTCACAGTATGTTGTGTTCCTGATCTGTTCCACTGATCGGCCTCCCCATTTCTTACCCAAAATGTTTTGATGATTGTGGCTTTGTAGTATGGTTTGAGATCTGGTACTGCTAGGCCCTCTTCCTTCCCACTTTTTTTCCCCTCCAGATCAATTTGGTTACTATTTTTTCTGGTTCTATAAAGTAATCGTTTGATAGTCTGATTGCTATGGCACTGAGTAAGTAAATGACTTTCAGTAGTAGTCATATTTGATATTGGCTTCGTGTACCCCTGAGCCATTAGCATTTCTCTCCTTATTGAGATCTGCCTTATTTGCTTGTGTTTATTTTGGCCAGAACTGTTTTAAGAAGACGCATTTGATGGCTGCACGGAAGATAGACAGCTGTGGAACTTGTCAGGATGTAGCAGGAGTCAGGCCAGGCAGGCAGGAGAGGCCCCAGTTAGACGGAGGCCAGCCGGGGCTCTCCACCTGGGATCGATGAATTAAAAAAAAAAATTGACACCTCTAATGTTTCCTTGGTAATCCGAAGTATCATACATCTGACATTACTCTGAATAAAAGTCATACTCACTAGCATTACTCTAGCGCGTTATACATGTGACCTCAACTGGTCCTCACCATGACCCTGTGAGAGGTACCTTGGTTATCTTCATTGTACAGATGGTTCAGATGGGCACAGGGGGCTATGGCCGTGAAGGGGCTGAGGCAGGATTCCACCCGAAATCTTTCTGATTCCAGGGCACCATCCAGGGTCCTGGAGAAGGGCTCCCTCAGTTTCCCCAGACCACCAAAGAGGCCCTTGACCAAACAGGTGAAAAACCCCTGGTGAGGCAAATGGAGGAGTTAGGTCCATTTTACAAATGAGGACATTCTGGAGCAGAGTTTGTGACTTGGCCAAGGTCATACGGATTAATGATGGAGCCAGTTTTCAAATCCAGGTCCCCTTGCTCCCAGTACTTTTTTTCTTCCCCAGACTATGACCCTCAGACTCATCCTTAGCACTCAGGGCCTTCAGGAGAGCAGTGGGAAGTGCCTGGGCTGTAAAACATGTGGGGCTTTATTTTTGACTGACTCTGCTTTTCCTGGAAGTGGACGGAAAGGACCTCGTGGGAGGCTGAGATGTTCGTGCTTTGTTCCTGGAAATTCTAGGTGAAGGAGAGCTTCCAGGCAGGTTCTCGGGCAGCTCTCCCTAAACATCTCCCGTGGGGCTCAGCTCCTGGCTGGAGGACGGGAGGCGAATGCTGGGGGCCCGGCCCGGAGGCTGGAGGGCCCTGACGTGGCTCCTGCCTAGAGGGAGCGGGGACTGCTTTTCAGTGGGAGCTGGCCTTATGGGTACGAGGACTGCCCGCTGATCCTCCCCCAGCTTCAGCCAGTACCCCAGCAGATCAGGGGTTTTCCATCTCCTCTGCAGCTCACCCAGTGGAATCTTCTTTGGGTTTTCTCCATTAGGCCATGGGCTGTCCTCAGTGGACACACCTCACAGACTCTGTTAATTGCCTTCGTGATCTGCCTTTGGCCCCATCTGGGCCTACCACCCACCCACCCATTGTGGTCCTCCCTCCCCCAGCTCGGAGCTCCGGATGCCCCATGATGAGGGGTGAGGACAGGGAGTTGTTCCAGTGGGCCCCATTCTCCTGCTTTTACTCTTGGCTGTGACCCAAACTCTGAGTTGTCTACCAGGCAGCCAGACTTTGAACCCTGGGGCCAGTGGACTCAGGCAGATCAGGAGCTCCTGGTGGGCGAGCCCCAGTGTGCCCCTAGCCCCCAGCCTTCCAAGCAGAGGCAGCTGTGTTGCCTCGTCCTGATTGCCTGGTCCTCAGCACGGGGAGTACATGGTGAAGCTGGTTCCTGCTGGTGGCATGGTCAGGATCTCTTGTGTGGCCCATGCTCTGGGTGGTGTGTGTGCTGTGTGTGTTGTGTGTGTGTGTGTGTTGTGAGTGTGTGTGGGGGTGGTCATCTGCTACCTTATTCATTAGGTCTGCCATCTTCTAGGCTAGGCCTGGGCCTTTAATCTCCAGCACTTTCTCTGTACAATATTATTAAACGTGGAGGCTACAAGGCTCGGGGGGCACGTGTTTGATGTAGGCCTCCTGCCTCAAGTGGGGTGCTGTAGTGTAGACAGCTGGGGTGGCCCTGCTGAGAGTATGTGTGTGTGTGTGTGTGTGTGTGTGTGTGTGTGTGTGTGTGAGTACATGTGTATGGGGGGGTGGGAATGAGCAGGGAGGACAGTGATCTCCAGGGTCCCTCTGAACTCCAACTTCTTGAGCCTGCTGAGGGTTTGCGGGTTGTGAGTGGTGAAGCAGGGTGAAGCCCTTTGGAATCAGTCCTAAGGGTATGGATGGGGGCTGGCAGAGACGCCTCTCGGTCCCTGAGGTTCTGCCTGTAGATGAGCAGGTGCTGACCAGGGAGTACCTTTGTCCCTGCCCGGCCCTACCCTGCTTGACAGGCCTGGACCCTAGTCCTTGATCCAGCTAAGCTTTGTGACGCCGCCCTTGGCTCTGCCTCTCACGCGGCTCAAGCCGGGGCAGCCTGGTTCCGTCTCGGCAGCTTCCATTCAGGGGCTGACCGTCCGTCCAGGCTCCCGAACCGCCTTCCCCTCTGTTCGATCCCGGTCACTACCCCCACCTGCTCTGATTTCTGACCTCAGTGAGCCACTCACTCATTTAGCAAACATTTCCTGCACACACATTCCTATGGTTAAGGCCTGTGCTGCCAGGGAGAATGAAAAGGTGACTGAGTCATGCTGTCTGCCTTCCGTGAGTTTACCGTGGGGTAGGAAAAATGCTACTGAAATAAAGTACCAAGAGAGGCCGTGTAGGAGGGGCCCAGAGCCCTCCAGAGCCCAGATTCAGAGAGGAAAGCCAGCTCTCTTGGAGGAGGGGCTGACTCTGGAGGTCAAAGGGTAAGGGATGGGCCTGGGCTGGGGGCTGTCTGGACAGGCAGCTGGAGGCCAGAGCCTAGAGGGCCTGGATAGAACACAGCAGGGGTCTGAGGGAGCCCTGGACAGTTAGTGAGCAGAGGAGGTGCTGTCATGTGCAGTTGCTTCTTTCTATTGAGACAGTCTGTGCTCAGCCATGGGCGTGGTCAGGGCAAAGCCAGGGTTCTCAGTTGCCAGTGGCTTTCCAGTCCAGCCCAAAGCTGCCCTTCAGAACGGGCAGGGTGGGCCAGCAGGCTGCCCGGGAGGCTGGTGCAATCATTTGGCCTTTTTAAAAATTGAATTTTCTTTTCCTTTCTGTTCTGAAGTCCGTTCCTCCCCTCTCCTCCAGAAAGCAAGAAAAGGAGCTCACACAGGAAAGGCCGCAGCAATGCTGTTGTGTTTCAAAAGCTTGACCGCTGAACACGGAACTTCTTTTGGGATCCTGGCCACAGCTGCAGTAGGGTAGGGCAGGGCAGGGCAGGGTAAGCCTGGTGAGGCCTGGGCTGCTTATTACCAGTGACTTCACCAAGGTCACAAAACAAGTCAGTGAGTATCACCACACACAAACGTGCTCTGGTTTAAATCTCTAAAGGACCAAGGAGGTCAGGGCTCCCCAGCACCTTATAAACTCACCCTGACTTGATTTCTGCCCACAGCTAATAGAGGCATCTTTTCTTCATCCCCCTGGGGCCTGGAAGCTTCCACTCACCTCACCTCCTGGTGCTCTTTGTCCCATTTGGGAGGGAGGGGAAGGCAGGAGGGGAGGAGTGTCTGGCAGAGGAATAAGGTCCCAACTATTGATGTGCTCAGCCTCCCCAGCTTTCCTGGCAGCCAGCCTCCCCCACAAAGAGCCACCAGCACCATTGGGTCAACGCTGGGCCCGGTCTGCCTGTATCCACCAGCCTCACTGTCCCCGAGGCTGATAGGAGCCCGTGGAACCTGCCCCTGAGACTCCCAGGAAAGCAGGCGGGGTAGACCGAGAGCTTCTGGGGTGACATCTCAGCGGCTCCCTCCTTGGGCTCCCCCGTAAAAGAAGGGCACACAGTACGATTCTCCTCCCCCTCGGAGGGCAGCTAGGTGGCCTTGCAGTGGATAGAGCGCTGGGCCTGGAGTTGGGAGGACTTGAGTTCAAATCTGGCCTCCAACACCCTGTTTGCCTCAGTTTCCTCATCTGTAAAATGAGCTGGAGAAGGAAATGGCAAACCAGTCCAGGCTCTTTGCCAGGAAAACCCCAAGTGGGGTCACAGAGTCAGACATGACTGAAAACAACTGACCTCCTCTACCTGGCAAGGGACCATCCCTTCCCCAGTGTGATGGGACAACAAAAGACACAGCAGGGCTGTGAGTGCCATGGACAGGGCCAAAGGCTTGGAATCCGATTTCCTTGTCCCCCAGCGCCCTTTGGATGCGGGCCTAAGCGGATGCACCTTCCGGGGTCTGTGGGGTTGTTGGCCTCCCCAGGGAAGGAAGGGCAGGCCTCGGGTCCAGCGTCGTCCAGTTATTTTACATGTTTGTGGGGCCTAGACTTGTGTCCCTGCTCGAAGTCTTTCTCTGAAGGACCCCTGATGTGGGGGCATAGGGTTAGGGTTAAGGGTTTGCGTTGCAGGTGGGGGGTGAGGCAAGTGGCTTCTGAGGCCCCTTCATCCTCGGAGGTTGGGGGATTCTTGGGCTCCTGGCTTCGGATGCCTTCCCTGGGAGATCGCCTCCAGCTGGCAGGGGGCTTGTCTGTGGAGAGCTGTTTGGGGCTGTCTTCTGTTGGAATGTCAGCTCCTTGTGGGCAGGACCTGTTGCCTTTCTCTGTGTCCCCAGAGTTAGCACTGGCTATGAGGGAGAACTTCATAAAAGCTTGTTGACTTGGGTACTGGAGGTGGGTTTGGAGAGCTGGAAGAGCACGTCTCTTCTGAGATATGGGGAACAGAATCTAGACACCCAGGCATGCTGGGCTTCTAGGGAAGGAGGCACTTGTGGGGAGGTCCTGGAGAGGAGGGAGCCCTGCTGTGGCGAGGACACAAGAGATGTCAGCTCCACGGACCCTTGGAAGTCCAGGAGCCTCCCTGAGTATCAGTTTCCTTATTAGACCCTCTTCCTCTGGGTGGTGGGGGCCAAAAGGAGGGAGGGTCTCAAAAGCATTTTGTAACTGATAAAGTCCACCATGGAAAAAGGGGGCAGCTGGAGAGGTCTCTGGGCTCTGACTGCGGCTTGCCCCCCTCCTCTATGTGAGGATCCAGCCAACAATAAGTGTACCAGGTCCAGAATACACAGTCCCCAGAGATGAATGTCCCCCTTCCCCAATGGTGGAGACAACACGAACAGAGGAAGTCTATCCAGCATCGATCTCAGAATCCATAAGTACAAACCTGTGCAAGGCAGTCAAATACAAGGTCCTCAGGGAGGGCAGCCCAGGGGAGGGCCAGAAAGGCTTCCTGGCAGAGGTAACTCCTGAAAAACAGAGTCAAGGGAGAGAGGGACTGTGGGCGTTCTAGGGCTGGCGGCGTGTACGTGCGTGTATGTATGTGTGCGCGTATGTGCATGTGTGCCTGTGTGTGTGTGTGTGTGTGTGTGTGCGCATGAGGCACAATACTGAGGCCAGTGTGACTGATCAGAGTGGAGCAGGGGGTGGGAGGGTCCGGGAGGCTGCCTGTGCAGGGCTTTAAAAGCAAAACAGACATCTGGATCTTCTCCGGGAAGAGGGGTTCCCAACATGGGGTCTGTGAACTTGTGTTTTAAAACAGTGTTTTGATAACTGCATTTCAACATACCGAGAGTTTCCACTTTATGTAAATTCATATTATGCACATGAAAAAAATGTGCATTCCAAAATCCCCCACCTAGGTTAACTTTTCTGTACAGTCTGTGCTCTCTCTCTGCTTCTGCCCCCACCTGGTGCCTGCAGCCTCTCGTCCTAAGTCCCCCCCCCCAAAAGCCCAACTCTCCAGATGAAAGCAGAAGGGACATGGGCAAGGGGAGGCCACAGCTGCCACCTGTCAGGGGGCTTGGCTTGAGACCTCCAGCACCCCCCTCCCCCGGCACCCCCCCACCGTGTCGCCTGTCCTCTCCTGTCAGTGTCTGTGTCCAGCCCTCACGGATCTGCCCCCCTTGGGTCCTTGCTCCTGGTTCAGGCCAAGTCCCCACGTGACTGGCCCTGGCCCCCCCTCCAGGTCTCCCTCCCGCTTGCCCCGTATGGGCCCCCTCCCTCCCTCCCTCCCTCGCTCCCTTGCCTATGCAGACCAGTCCACTTGAGTCAAGGGAAAACTGTATGTAATTGGTTTTCTTTGTCATTCTACATGTTTTATGCATTTAAAAACATTTTCCTGAGAAAAGGGTCCACAGGCTTCTCGGGCACAGGTCAGCAAGCCTATGGGAGTGTGGGAAGGAGATGGCAGACGGGGTTGTTCTGGAGGTCCTAGATTTAGAAGGAGAAGAGACCTGAAAGACCATGAGGCAACTCGGTAGTTCAGTGGTTAGTGCTGGAGTTCAAATCCTGCCTCAGGCAAGTCATTTCACCTGTCTGCCTCAGTTTCCTTACCTGTAAAATGAGGCTAACGATAGCTCTTACCTCACAAGATTGTGAAGAGAATAAAATATATTATTTCTAAAGATTTTTGAGGCAAACCTTATGGTGCTGTAAATGCCAGCTGTCGTTAACTAATATCATAATCTAGTAGTTCTACAAATGAGGAAACTGAGGCTGAGAGAGGTTAACGGGCCTCACCCCAGTTACACTGCCGAGTTGGAGGATTCCTTCGGAGGCATCCAGGGAGACACCTTCCCCTGCACACGAGGGACAGATAACTAACTGGGCTGGGATTCGAACCCTCTGGCAGCTGCCTTGGCCGGCTTGGGGCCGCCGCTGGGGTGGGGTGGGCATTTCTTGTAGCAGCCTGGCTGAACGCCAGGGCACATTTACCGGATGGTTTTGCCACCACTGAGTGTACCCTGGCCAGAGCCAGAAACCGAGGGAAGGGAGCCCAGGCCGGAGGCGCCAGGAGGCGGCAGGAGGCTGTGGCCTGGCTCTTCTGAGCTGCGTCACCCTCTTCCTAGAATAGTAGGGCCCGGCTCAGGGTTTGCCTTAAAGGCGGTTCTTGGGCCAAGTTGAGTGTCTCGGGTCTGGCAGCCAGTCTGACCATCCAGGGACACAGAATGCGTGTGTGGGGTAGGGGAGGAGGCCCGAAGTTACGCTCGCTCTTTCACGTGAGGCTGGAGGCGTGAGGGAGGGCTGAGAAGGAGGACTCTCCCACCTTCCTTGGTGGTCAGCCCCAAGACTGAAGAAGACTGAGAGACCAGGCTCCAAGCTGTGGCTGCTCTTTCTCTGCAGATGTGGAGGTTCCGTCCGGCCCAGGGGGGCCTGAGGCTCCTGAGTGTCCGGCGTGCCTCTAGCTCCCCAAGTAGCCAGTACCCCGAGTACAAGCCCATCAAGAAAGTCATGGTGGCCAACCGAGGTGAGCAGAGAACCCCCTGCCCTCCCACAGCTGTCCTGGCTCGTCCCCGTCCCCTTCCCGCCCCACAGCCTCCGTCCAGATCGTTCCCATCTCCCGCCCACGGATTTGCCTCTTGCTCTTCCCAGGTGAGATAGCCATTCGAGTGTTCCGGGCCTGCACGGAACTTGGCATCCGCACCGTGGCTGTGTACTCTGAGCAGGACACCGGGCAGATGCACCGGCAGAAGGCAGATGAGGCTTACCTCGTCGGGCGTGGCCTTGCTCCGGTGCAGGCCTATCTGGACATCCCAGACATCATCAAGGTGGCCAAGGTGAGTGGGGCTGGCGGGGCCGGGAGCCACCGTGGGGAGCTCCACCGAGGGGCGCTTGGGGTTCGGCCAGATGCTGCCCCGCCCCCCTGGAGCTGCTGCCTTTCCTGGACAGGAGAATGACGTCGATGCCATCCACCCTGGCTACGGGTTCTTGTCGGAGCGCTCTGACTTTGCTCAGGCCTGCCACGATGCAGGGATCAGGTTCATTGGGCCCAGCCCTGAAGTGGTCCGCAAGATGGGTGACAAAGTGGAGGCGCGGGCCATCGCCATCGCCGCAGGTACGCGGCATCGGGGCCCCGAGTCCGAGGGCATGGTGGCGGGAGGATCCCCAGCCTCACTGCTGCAGAGGTTCCGTGCTCCTGTCTCTCAACAGGCGTCCCAGTGGTTCCAGGCACAGACCACCCCATCTCCTCCTTGCATGAGGCTCATGAATTCTCCAACAGCTATGGCCTCCCAATTATCTTCAAAGCTGCCTACGGGGGCGGGGGGCGTGGCATGAGGGTCGTATACAACTTTGAGGTAAATGAGAGTCGGGGGCTTGGGGAAGATCGGGGGAGGCAGAGCCCCCCAACAACTCTGACCTCAGAAGTGTGGAATGCCAGGGGCAGAGCACACCCTCGAGGAAGGGAACCGGGATGGGCTGTGTGACCTAGAACCAGGGGGCTACCAGTCTCTGTCTTGCTCCCATAATCCAGGAGCTGGAAGAGAATTTTAACCGGGCTTATTCTGAGGCCCTGGCTGCCTTTGGGAATGGGACACTGTTTGTGGAAAAATTCATTGAGAAGCCACGTCACATCGAGGTGCAGATTCTGGGTGAGCGACCTTTCCCTGGGCACTGCCCTCTGACCCCCGTGAGGCCTGCTCGGGGCAGCAGCTCTTGGGAACTGGAAGCAGAGTGGGGAGGCTGGGCCCCCTTGCCTTCCCTGCATCATCGTTTGCTGAGAGGCCTCTGCACTATGGGGCTGGGGCCTTCGGGGCAAACACGGGTCACGATTGCATGGTGGGGGTTCCCGGGTCCCTGGGGCAAAGACGAGCCCTGCTGAGGAGTTAGGGACTGAGGAGAGTGAGCGGGGCTCCCTGCCTCCTGCAGGGGACCGATTCGGGAACGTCCTGCACCTCTACGAGCGGGATTGCTCCATCCAGCGGAGACACCAGAAGGTGGTGGAGATCGCCCCGGCTACCCATTTGGACCCCCAGCTTCGGAGCCGCCTGACCAGCGATTCGGTCAAACTAGCCAAGCAGGTGCGGGGCTGGAGACCAGAGGGGCAATCCAGGGCGGGCGGGCGGGCGGGGGCTCCGGGAAGCAGGGCCACGCATCTAGGTGAGATTGAGAGGAAAAGGACAACTGGGCTCCTCTGGCTTCGGGGTCATCAGCAGTGCAGCGGGGCTGGGGGCGGCAGAGGTCCCTGGAGAGCCAGGAGAGTCCTCTGGCCCCTGCCCCTCCTCCTCCTCCTCTTCCTCCTCCCCCTCCTCTGCCGTTGAAGCTGCCCTGCCCCCCCACCCCCATGAGTCCCAGCAGTTGCTCCAATTTGCCTTCCCCTTTAACCCCTGACATTAAAAAGACAGTAAGCCTCCTCTAAGAAGGCTCCCCCAGGCCAAGCCTTCCTCCCAGAGGCCGTCCTTCCTGTCTGCCACACATCAGACTTCTTAGGATTCGTTTTCTGCTCACACCTGCTCTCTGTCCTGCCCCCAAAAGCAGCTGTCCTTCTGGTCCCGTGGCCTGTACTGGAAAGGGCCCCTCATCTTTCAGAGCCAGGGAAGTGTGGGCCCCTAGGCCGGTGGCACTCGGGACACTGGATCCCAGCTCTTCTGACTCCAAAGCTGGTGCCACCCCTTCCTCAAAGGCCCCAAGTGGCAGAGCCCCTCCCCTTCAGTGAGCTGGGGTGCATTCCCAGGCAGCTCCCCTTTTCTCCCTCTTTTTGAGCCCGGTGGGGAACTGGGCTTATATCCTGCCAGGCTTCCTGCCTCCTCTGGCTGCCTGGGCCCCTGCTCACTCAGCTCCCCCCACAGGTGGGCTATGAGAATGCGGGCACGGTGGAGTTTCTCTTGGACAAATACGGCAGACACTATTTCATTGAGGTCAATTCTCGCCTACAAGTGGAGCACACAGTCACTGAGGAGATCACCAAGTGAGTCTGGTGTGGGTGCCAAGGGAATGTGCCCCCCGGGTAGCCCCACTAAGACCAGACAGGCGGGCTTTGGAGAACAAAGTGTCCAGTGGGCACCTCGAAAAGCCATCCCTCCAGGTAGTTAGTCCAGAGCAGGTGGCCAGAAGGGAAGGCAGCCACTGCAGTTGGCAAGGAGCTGTCCAGGAGCCTCAGGTGCTGAAGAGCCCAGCCTCTACACCACCAAAAGGCCAGCTTTGGGCAATGCCCTGGCCCTCTGGCCATGGGTCCAAGTGCATCTGGACCCTCTGCAGCTTCGCCAGCCTTCCGCACAGCCCACGTACCGCAGCCAGTGCAGGAGGAAGTTGGCACATGCCCTCAGGCCACACGAGGAGACAGACAATTCCCCCACAAAGTGCGCCAGTCTTTGGCCTTGTTTCACTACCGCCGTCCTGGGCAACAGGATGAGGAAGCTCAGTCTCTTTCCCAAGGGTCTCCTGGGTCGTGTTACTGCCCTTGAGGGGGAAGGGGCTCGTTGCAGGACTCAACTGATTGACACCTGTGCTCATTTGGTACAGGGCATCCGGTGCCCCTGCCCGGATGCTCCCCCCATGGCCTGGGCACAGCTGAGCAGCCTGGCAATGTTGGCAGAGATACACAGACCCGGGGAGGAGGGAAGGGAGGTGCCCCGGGCCAGAGCTGGGCACCAGCACGTAGGTAGATGTCAGTACTTCACCGGCCGTTTCTCCATGCTCCTTTCTCCGTAATTCAGACTCTTCTGAATATCTCCCACTGTAGTGGGAGGCAAGAGATGGCGGGTGCCACTGGCAGCTGAGGAACCAGGCTCTGTGCTGTGGGGGCAGTGGGGTAGGGAGCAGTGACGCCCAAACCCAAGGGGCCTCAGCCCCTCCCCCGGCTTCTGTTCTGGTTCTGTCCCTGACCACTTCCTGTCTCTAGGCCTCAGTTTCCTCATCTGTAAAATGCAAGGCTCGGACCGGTTCGTGTGCGGGGCTCACTGACTCTGCTGCTCTTTCTTGCAGTGTAGACCTCGTCCACGCCCAGATCCACGTAGCTGAGGGCCGGAGCCTGCCTGATATGGGCCTTCGGCAGGAGAACATTCGCGTCAATGGCTGTGCTATTCAGTGCCGAGTCACCACGGAGGACCCGGCCCGAGGCTTCCAGCCAGACACAGGCCGCATCGAGGTGAGGGGGGCTGGCCTCGCTGCCCGGCCTGGGCACATCCTCTTCCCTCCTCTGCCCACGCTTCCCCCACTGCCACGAGGGCCACAGCCAGGACCTTGGTAGCCTTTCCCCACCACAGTGCAGGGGGATCCTTGCCCTGTGCTTTCTGGCTGCTCCCTTTTATTAAGTTTTTATTTATCGGACTGCTACTCTGTTCCATGGTGGTCTCCAGGAAACATGAGGTCCTGCTTGGGCTGCCCTCCCGGGGGTTGGAGTTGAGCTAAGGACACAGTAGGAGCCCACTGAGATACAAAGAGTAAGGCCCTGTCCTAGGCTCCAGAGACCCCACCTCAGGGAGAAGAAAAGCTTCTCCAAGCAGGCTGCTCTGGGCCTTGAACGCCCGAGGGAAGGGTATCTGCTCAGAAACCCCCCTGCCCCTAGCAGCAGACCCCAGCTCTAAACAGAAAATCACCTCGGAGCTGGCCAGACACATTCCAGGCAATGCTCAGTGGATGTGCTAAGAAGGTAAAACCGGCCGGAAGGCCCAAACTGGGCTGCGTTTGAAAAGGCCTCAGAAAAGGCCCCGTTCTTTTTTCTTTGCAGAGGTGGGGGCAGTGGGTGTGTAGTGTGGTATGCAGTATCAGAGGCAGGGAACAGGTTGTTTAGTTTTGCTGAATTTGCTTTTTTTGTTACAAGGGATTTTGTTACAAGGGATAGTTCTCTGTGGGGGGGAGGAGCTAGACAGGGAGAGAGGATAAAGATGAAACACAAACCAAAGAAACCCCGCCCCAACTCTGAGGGTCGTGGAGAAGGAGTGCTCTATTCGAGTGCTAGTGGCCTCTAGGCCAGGGTGGAGCAGATCATGCTGAGCTCGGCTTGGGAGCACGCCGGGGCCTATGTGGTCAGACACAGTTGTGTGTCTACAGCCAGCCACGTTTTTGAAGGGCTACCCCAAAATCTACAACCTCACCCCAGAGAGCAGCAGCTCTTCCTGCTCCCGGCTTCACTTCTCAGCTTGAATTGGGCGGGGGGGGCCCAGGTGGCTGTGGTAGGAGGCAGTGAGGGGCCTGGCTTCCAGAGCAGTAAAGCATAGATGCCTGGGAAAAGCAGAACCGGGGGGGTGATGCTGGGAGGCTGGAGGTGAGATCAGGGGTGGGGGGACGGGACGGCCCTGGAACCAGCCAGCCGCACAGATGCTGCTGATGGGAGCAGAGGGACGGTGAGGCCAGGACTCAGCACCCCAGGGCCGGCTGGGTGACAGTGGTTTCCTCCAGCCGGCCGGGCCCTCACCTCAGTGTGTGCATTTCCTTGTGCCCTCTGAGCCCCCGGCCATTCTCTGAGTGATGGGTCCCGCCTCTGCTTTCCTCTCCCTTCTGTCTCTCACCGTGGCTAAGAATACCTCTGTGTTCTGTGTGTCAGCTGAGCATCTGCCAGCATCCTTTCTTTAACATCTCTCCCGTCTGGCCCAGCCCCTTGGGGAGGAGAGGAGGGTCTGCAGAGCAAGGCCCCTGGGGCCTCCGAGGTAGGGGAGAGGTAGGGTGGGATCCCAGGGCCCAGGTGGGCAGGCCAGGAGGGAGCCCTGCTCTGCCTGCTCTGACCTCAGCCCCGAGAGCCTGGCCAAGGCCGGGAGCCTGCACTCCTCCTCTCCTGGTTCACCACAAAGTATTTTTAGCTGACAGCTTCTGCGCACAGTTGAGTGCTTGCCCTTAAATATTTCATTAAGTTCCTCTTTATTGAACACAACAGGCCTCTGCCCCTGAAAGATGGCGCGCGGTACACTGGGTGCCTCCCTCGGGGGCTCCTCCCTTGCTCATGTGCGCACACGCGGGCGTCCCGTCTGTCCTTCGGCCTCAGCCACTGCCTTGCCCGCGTCTCTGCGGCCGCTCTGTCCCTCTGAATCAGGCCTGTGTCTGGCCTCTCTTCGCTCACCGGTGTTTAAGCCCCCTCTGCCCAGCCCCACGAGCCCCCTGCTGGGCTGCGGCCTCACACAGGCCCTCTGCTGGATGCTTGTCCAGCTGTTTCTCTGTCCATCGTCCCACCCCTACTACCCATCTTGCTGGCCTCCTTCTTTGTTCCTTCTATCCATTTCTTTTCCCTCTCTGCTTCTTTCTCTTTTGTTCTCATTGCCCGGCCCTTCCCTTGTGTCTGTGTGATGGTGGGTAAGTCACTTAGGCTCCCAGGGCCTCAGTTTCCTCTTGTGTAGATTGAGGGGCCGGCCCTTTCCTGTCCAAAGTCTATGGTCCCTTTCCTTCTGCAGGTAAAAATCACGAGTCACATTTACAGGACGCTCCGAGCTTAGTAAAACCCTAGACATGCCTCATCCCATTTGGCACAGCCATAACCTCGTCAGAGGAGCGTCACTGCTCCCATTTCACGGAAAAGCAAAGAGGCCAGAAGGGTTAAGTGACTGATGTCACCAGAATCACTCGTGATCTCTCTCTTGCCCAATCTCATGGTCTTTGCCATCCTCAAGGCCTCCATCCTTCTTGACTTTTCAGCAGCCTTGGACACCACTGAGCCCTCCCCTTCCTCCATCTCTGAGGACCTTCTGAGGCCTGTCCACCAGATCTTCAGCCTTGACTGGCTCCTGGTGGTGGCGGTCAGGGGTGGGGGATGGGGGTGCTCTCCTCTGTTCCTTTCCTTCCATTCTCTCTGTGTGCCTGTCTCTGTCTGTCTCTGTCTGTCCCTCCCTCTGTCTCATTAAGCTGCTTCGTCTGCCTCTTCCTTCCATCACCCCCTTTGTAGATGGAAAGGGGGGTCATGTGGAGGGGAGTGCTGGGACGGCCAACAGGCAGACGCTCAGAGAGAGAATCCAGCCGACCAAGGGAGGCAGGTTGCGGCTCTGGCCGGGAGAGGGGGATCGTCTTTCTTTGCCCTTCTGACACACAGTAGGTGCTTCACACAGGCTTGTGTCTGTGCCAGCACGGCACACCTCAGTTGGCCCGTATTCTTCCATGCCTCTGGGACGGCACCGTGCGTGTGCCAGGCTTTTCTCTGGGAACTTCTCCTCCCCTCCGGGTTTCTCCCAGGGAGGGAGGAGGAGGAGGATATGTGGGGGTTGGGGAAGTGGGGGCTGGGCACCCGGGTTCACTTGCAGAAATAAACTTGCAGAGTGTCACGAGCCAAAGTGGAGCAGAATTAACCCTTGAGGGGGCCCCTCCCCCAAGGACTAGCGTTCTCGGGTTCCTTCCGCCGCTGACTTTGCCCTCTTTTCCCACTAGGTGTTCCGGAGCGGCGAGGGCATGGGCATCCGCTTGGACAACGCCTCCGCCTTCCAAGGGGCACTCATCTCCCCACACTATGACTCCCTCTTGGTCAAAGTCATTGCCCATGGTAAGGACCACCCCACAGCTGCCACCAAGATGAGCCGGGCACTAGCCGAGTTCCGAGTTCGAGGGGTAAAGGTGAGTGCTGCCAAGAGCCGCCTGTGCGCCTGCATCTCTAGTGGGATCCTGGCTCAGGAGCCATCTTCACGCTGCCCTAGCCTGGCGGCTCCACTCCGGCCACCTCGCAGGGCATTGTTGCTTGTCTCCCCGCTCTGCCAGGACCGAGCCGGGCGCTCTTTTGATTCCCAGCTAGACTCGGCCCCAGGGCCGCCATCTCCTTGGCAGGTGTCCTCAGGCAGGACCGCCTGATGGGCTTTGGCTAAGGCCTCGATCCCACTGGGGATGGACGCCATCCTTGGGTTCTGTAGGAAGCCTGTTGCCTCTCGGCCCCTGCCCCCGACACACGCTGGGGAGCTGGCTTCTGTGTTGAGTGAGCCCTGGCGCCTGGTGCCCTCTGCAGGGGGTCTCTGCTGGGACGTCGTCATCCCCTCCCTCCCTCTCAAGGTCATCACCCGTGGCCTGCTTTTCCTCCTGGCGTGGCGGATCTTAGGGTGACACCCCGGCTCGTTGCTGTGGCAGTTGAGGCCTCCCTTCCCCAGCTGCTGTGCTGATGGGTTCCCGACCACCCTGTTGGCATGGTGGGTCCCTGGGGCAGTGTCCCTGTGCCCGGGCACTGGTGGCAGCTAAGTCCTCAGGGCCCGTGGGTGCTGAGTCTCTTGCCACGCTTATCTCCGTGGTCTCTCCACTGCCATGTGGCGTGACAGCTTCCTCCGTCTCACCATCCAAGCCCTGCACGGGGCGGGGCGGCGGGGGGAAGGACTCCTTGTTTGCCCAAAGTCCTCAGAGAGTGTCACCCAGTCAGGGGCCAGGGGGAGTTCAGCCACTGGACGGAAATAGGCTGTGGCCGAGGCTTGGCCACCGCACCCAGGGGAAGAGGGCAGACCGGGGCAGTCGGGGACAGCAAGGCTAGGCCGGGACAGGCGGTCTCCACCTCCCACATCTCTCTGCCCCGGCCAGGCCTTGGAGGAGTGTGCCCTGCTTTAGTATAGTGCACGCCCTTCACCCCCGCGTCTCCTGCTCTTCTCGCCAGGTTACTGCGTCCCTCCTGTGGCTGTCCCTCCAAAGCCCCACCCAGTGACCACGGAGCCCACGCTCTGTCCACTTCCTCCTCATTCTCTGTCCTCAAGGCCTTGTCTCTTTTTTTCCTGTGGCAGCTGTCACTGGGGCCTCTTGGGGCATGTTTGGCCTTGGGGACAGGAGGTAGGAGAGTAACAGCTGGACGTGTGGGCGCAAGCAGGCAGGGAGCTCTGGGTGGAAGTGCCCCGCCCAGTGTGCTAGGCCAGGGCACCTCAGGGCAGAGGAGGGGCCGGGCTGCTGGCCTGGACCCAAAGGGGCCTCTGTCTACCGAGGCTAGGTCCTACAGCTGAGCTGCCCGAGGAAGGCAGGGGCTCCCTGCAGATGGGACCTCATTGTGGCCAGAGCTCGAGCAAACTCCCGGGGGAACCAGTGGACCTTTGAGACCAGAACTCCCCCGAGTCCTGCGTAGGAAGGTGAGGTCAAGCAGGGCAGGGCATTCTGGGCAGGGCCTGTGCTGGAGGCTTCTCTCTCGCTGCCCACCCCCCCCTTTCTGTGAGGCCTGGGTCTCAGTTCTGATTTGCAGACAGGGGCCCACCCCTGCACCCCAAAATCTAGCCAGCTTGACTCCCAGAACCGGGCCCTCTTCAGCTGCCTGATCTGCCCTCTCCCTGGAGCCAACGTGACGAGGCCAGAGATGAGCTGAGGTGTCCCTGGCATTTTTATTAAGAATAAAAACAAGAATCCAGGATGATTCCCCGTAGCCCATTGCCCCACAGTGCTGAAGCACCTCTTATCTATGAGTTCCCTCCCCTCCCCACCTTCTGGAGAGGGGGACAGGATTAGGGAAAGGTGGTTTTCTTCCCCAGCTTACAAAGGGGGAACCGAGGTACAGAGAGTTAAAACTGGGATTAAAACCCAGAAATCCCGACTCCTCAGCCAAGGAGCGCTCCTTCCACTCCATCACCGCTTCCCGCAGGCGTCCAGGCCCTGTCTTTTTCTGAGAGCCCCGCTCCGGCTGCTGCCCCTGTCTCTGGAGATTGGGGACCAGGAGGAGGAGAGGTCCGGCCACTAGCTGCTTTTCTCCCTATCCTGGGCCCTCACACCACACTCTCTTCCAGCCGCTCTCCACTGCCACCCCCTGCCCCTCGGCACCCAGCCCCAAGTAACCCGCCGTGAACTGAATGACTCCTGCGCGTCCAGGCTCCCCCCAGGCGCCGGGCATAACCGTAGCACCCGCCGGTCTCTCCCAAGTCCAGAGAGCAGCTGCGCTGGGGGCGGGGCGGGGGACTCCGCGGAGGGTGAGGCTTCGGTCCAGGGCTGGGGCCTCCTCCGTTGGTCTGGGAGTGCACGTGGCTGAGCTTGAGGGGGAGGCGGGCGGCCCCAGCCCCCCGGCCCCGAACCAGCAAGGCCACCGTGAAGACCAGTAAGGCAGCCACCAGGACCCCCCCCACAGCCACCGTCAGGGTCCCCCCGAGCACGTGGGCCTGCAAGGCGTGGCACAGGGGCATGGCCGGCAGTGTAGAGAAGTGGGCACAGCCCAGCAGCCTCGTAGCTGTGAGGTCAGAGGGCAGAGCAGCAGGCGACAGGGCCAGGAGGCAGAGGTCATAGTCGGCCCCGGGGACCAGGTGCTTCAGCAGGAAATGGCGGCTGGAAGCGGGGACGATCCTGCAGGAGAGGAGGGAGGTCAGTGGCGCCAGGGTCGGCCTGGCAGACGCGGCCCTGCTCTCTTGTCTGGGATGGGCCCCGGGGCCTGTGGTCGCACCTGGCTTGTGGAAGTCAGCGGGGCTGATGCCCGGCCCTGCCCGGCCCAGGTCTGACCGTGTGTGCTCCTCGGCTGCCCTTCAGATGTCTGTGTGTGCACACACGTGGAGATGTGTACGTATTCTACACACGTCATGTACGCGTGCACACGCATGTAGATACAGGTGTGTGTGTACACGTGGAGATGTGTACGTATTCTACACACGTCATGTATGCGTGCACACGTATGTAGATACAGATGTGTGTGCACACGTGGAAATGTGTGTGTTCTGCACACGTCATGTACGCGCGCACGCGTATGTAGATACAGATGTGTGCGCGTACATGTACACGTGTATGTGTGGGTATGTAATGCAGACAGTTGTATGGAGACATGCAGGGCCACACAGATCTCCTGGGATGCTAATCTTTGTTCCATGGAGTCAGCCCCCACTGGCAGAGGCAGGCAGACAGTGTGTGTGTGTGTGTGTGTGTGTGTGTGTGTGTGTGTGTATGTGTGTGCGCGCGTGTGCGTGTGTGTGTGTGTTTACACGAGCGTGCACGCACTTGTGCCTGTGTTCATGAGCACAGACAGATCCAGAAACAACCCCAGAGTCTCACACTCGGGAGGAACCCCCCAGCACATACAGAGACAGAAACACACAGAGAGGTGATCAATGGGACGTTAAGAGACAGTGCCAGCAAGACAGTCCCCACAATACCCATCCACACCCTTCCTCTCCCTCCTCCTGCCTGCCCGGCTGTAGTGCAGTGTCCCCAGACCTAATTTTCCTCCTTCTCACTCCCCCAGCTTCCCTTGTCCCACTATGGTCCTCTGCCCCTCCCCCAGTTTCCCTTGGCCCACTGTGGGCCTTTGCACCCCACCCTCCACCCCTCTACCCTGTCCCCACTGTGGTCCTTTGCCCTGCCCCCACCCCCTTGTCCCACTATGGTCCTTTGTACCCCTCCTCAGTCCCACTGTGGTCCTTTGCCCTGCCCCCCACCCCCTTGTCCCACTATGGTTCTCCCCCCCCATCCCACTGTGGGGGGGGGGCCCACCAAAGCCTCCCTCTGCAGCTTCCCAGAGCGCAGGGGTTGAGGAGGGATGGCAGGGAGCAATGAGAAACTCAGCAGCCCCCCCCCCCCCCCCCCCCCCCCGGGGTGAAGAGCAGCACAGCCTTGCGGGTAGGGGAGCAGAGGAGGCCCGAGGGGGAGGACCAGAACCGGGGGCTGATGGCAGGGGCTGGCTCTCCGGCTCTCACCGGTAAATGAGGGTCTCGTCTTCGCTGCTGTTATACTGGATCTGGAACATCCAGACGGGCTCACTGGGCCGGCCGGGGCCCCAGCTCACCAGCCCCGACGTGGCCGTCACCTCGGACACTTCCACCACCGGCCCCATCTCCTGGGCTCCCTCGCCCTCGGCGGCAGTCCGGGCAGAGGCGGCGATGTCCGAGGGCCCGGGCCGGCCCCCCGCAGCACTGCTGTTCCCCCCGTGGGGGAGGGCCAGCACCCGCAGCTCCACCTGCGCCGTGGCCTCTCCCGCCGCGTTGGTGGCGATGCAGGTGTACTCGCCGGCGTCTCCGGCCCCCGTCACGCCGATCTCCAGCGTCCCGTTAGGGAAAGCCTGGGCCCGAGAGGAGTTCCCCACGAGTCTGTCATCCGGCCCCACCCAGTGCATGGTGGGCACGGGGTCCCCGAGGGCCCGACACCTCAGCAGGGCCCGCTGGCCTTCCAGCACCCAGAGCCGCTGCGTGTGGCGGGCAATGAGGGGCGGCTCACAAGAGAACTCGCCCTCGGGCACCGCCCAGAAGTAGCGCCCGGCCAGCCCCGGCGGGGAGGCGCACGTCTCCAGGTCGTCCGGCCGCGCCAGGCGCCGCAGCCACAGCAGCTCACAGTTACAGTGCAGCGGGTTCCCCCCGAAGCTCAGCACCAGAGGGCTGGGGGAAGCGGCTGTGTCCAGCCCGCGGGAGAAGATGGGGTCGGGTGCCAGGGTGGCCAGGCGATTGGAGGTGAGGTCGAGGCGGGACAGCTGGCCCAGCTGGGCGAAGGCTCCCGGGGGCAGCGCGTCGATGAGGTTGTGGTCCAAGTTGAGAGTGTGCAGCACCGGCATGGAGCCGATGCCGGCCCAAGGCACCTGCCGCAGGTTGTTGTAGGACAAATCCAGATCCTCCAGGCTCTCCAGGAAGTCGTCGAAGGCGCCGGGCGCGATGCTGCCCAGCTGGTTGCTGCTGAGGATGAGGTGCTGGAGGTTGACGGGGCCCCGGAGGCTGCCGGCCCCCAGCTCGGCCAGCCGGTTGCCGTCCAGGTGCAAGGAGCGGAGGCTCTCGAGGTCTCCGAAGGAGCGGGCCCCGATGCGGTTGATGGCATTGCGGGAGAGGGTCAGGTCCACCAGGCCGGTCATGTTGCGGAAATCGGGGGGCCCCAGAGCCTGGATGAAGTTGTCGGCCAGCCGCAGCTCCACCGTGCGCCGGTCCACGTTGGGCGGCACGAAGAGCAGCCCTCGGTGGGCACAGAGCGTGCTGAGAGACTCGGAAAGGTTCTGGCAGGTACAGGGGAGGGGACAGCCCAGGGCCCCGCCGGCCAGCAGCAGCAGCAGCAGCAGCAGCAGCAGCAGCAGGGGGGAAGCCATGGTGAGCCCCCCGGAGTGGGAGGGAAAAAACAGGGCACCAGCGAGGAGGCGCACCCCGGCGGCAAGTCCCGTCCCGTCCCGTCCCTAGGGAGCAGAAGGTGTGTGTGTGGGGTGGGGGCTGGAGAGGCACAAGGGGGGGGGGGTCTGCCTCCCCTGCCCCACCCCCACCACCGTCAGAGCAGAGGGGAGCCCAGTGGGTCAAGGCTGGCCGGGCCCGCAGAGAGGAAGGTCTGCTGGGAACGCCGGGGGGCTTCCGGGGCTTAGCTCAGGGGACGGGCCCAGGTAACTTCCTTCCCAGGAGCCCTCTGGCACCGCCCCGGGGTGGTCTGCCCACCCCCCCCCTCACCCCCGCAGGCCCCCTCCTCCTCCATCCCTCCCTCTCCCCGCCCTTCCTTCCCTCCCCTCCCCCCATCGCCCCTCCCTGCCCGCGCCCCGCACCTGCCCTCCCCCGCCGCCCCGCTCCGCCCCCGCCGCCCCTCACCTGCCGTGTCCTGGCGGGCGCCGCTGCTGCTCCTCGGGGCTCAGGGGCTGCGGCGGCGGCTGCTGCGGGCCGGGCGGGCCGGGCGGGCCGGGCTCCCCCCGGGGCCCCCGCGCCTCCTGCTCGGCCTCTCGCCGGGGCGGGGGCGGGGGCGAGCTCCAGAGCTGGCCGCCGCCCGCACGGCTCGGCCTGGGGCCCAGGCCCTCCCCATGGCGCGCGGGGCTGCGGCCCCGGACGCTGGCCCTGGCC
>NW_020951147.1:4166451-4236917 GCF_900497805.2 Vombatus ursinus
GTCCGCGCGCCGCTGCGCCCCTGCGCCCCTGCGCCCCGGCCCGGGCCCGATGCCCCGCGCGATCGCGCCCCGCGCCCGCCGGTGCCCACGCCGGCTCCCAGCCTCCTCCCGCACTCAGCCACGCCGCCTGCCCCGGGCCTGGGCAGCAGCGTCGGTCTGGGGGGCGACAGCAGCCCCCAGCATCAGCCGAGCCGCGTGCCACAGACGCGCCCGCACTCACTCGAACTCCCACTCTGAAGGTCACGATTGTTCTGCATCGCCGAGTCACGTGGCGGCCCGGCACCCGCTCACACACGTTGGCGGCAGCGCTGCCCCACGTTCCCCAGACATTGTTCTGTTTTCCCAGGCAAGGTGACCCTCGGGGTGTGGCTCGACCCCCCGGCAGCCCCCCGCGCTCGCTTACGAGGCTGGGCCCACCTGCCTGCGCAGACTTCCCTCCCCTCGGGTGGGTGCGCCCCGCTGGGCGGGCTGAAGCTATTTCCTCCCTCGCAGCTGCTTCCTGGAAGGAAGACTTGGAGCTGGCCACAGAAAGACCCAGCTGCCCACTGAGCGGCAGGGTCATTTGTGTGGCGGGGCAGAGGAGGGCGTGGGAGAGGGCTCCCCACCTGTGGAGGGTGTGCCAGTTAGCTTGCTAGGCACCTCAGGCTTGGAAAGCCCCGAGAAGGGAGAAGGTCGGGCAGGCTACGAGGCAAGAGGAGGAGGCGTCACCGGCGCAGACGCCCAGAAATGACACGGACCCGCCGTCTGTCCGACAAGCCTGGCACAGGCCCTTACCTGCTTGGGCCTTCCTTTCCTTGGGATAGGCCAAGTTATTCGGGTCGGCTCTGGGGGGCTTTGCAGAGGCCCGCCCCCCTCAAGCAGGGGGAGGGTCTCCCAACCTCAGACATCCCACTTCCACTAGGCGCAAACACTAATATGCCCGCTTGATAATGGTAATCGTAACATCACGGGGAACATGGATTTCTTTTGCATCTTTGAAGGGATCTGCTAAGCTCTGAACCTAGACCTGGGGGCATCTCATGGGTGAGGCTTGTGACTCCCTCCCTGGGATCTTGTTTTCTCTGCGGGGGTGGGTCACTTATACAGCTTCAGAGTTCTAGTCTGCCCATGAAGGTTGTTGCCTGTTCCCTTCTTTGTATTTTCATCAGAGTCACCTAGGGACAGTTTTTAAATTTTTAAATATTTTATTTTTGAAAAATTATATTATTTTATTGAAATAACAAATATCTCAATGTTGTATTTTCCCCCAATTATATGTATTTTTTGTTTTGAACATTCGTTTTCTTTTGAGTTCCAAATTTCTGTCCTTGCTTCCTCCCTGAGATGGTAAGCAGTCTGATATAGGTTATACATGTGCAGTCATGTAAAATATCCACGTTAGTCACTTTGTGGAAGAAAACTCAAACTAAAGAAAAAAGGAAGTAAAAAATAGTCCTCTTCGATCTGCATTCAGAGCCCATCAGCTCTTTTTCTGGAGGTGGAGAGCATTTTTCATCATGAGTCCTTTCGGGTTGTCTGGTATCATTGTATTGCTGAGAACAGCTAAGTCATTCACAGCTGATCATCCTTACTATGGTGCTGTTACCGTGAACCACGTTCCCCTGGTTCTGCTCACTTCCCTCAGCATCAGTCCATACAAGTCTTTCCAGGTTTTTCTGAAGTCTGCCTGCTCATCTTTCTTATAGCACAATAGTATTCCATCACATTCATATACCACAACTTGTTCAGCCATTCCGCAATGGATGGGCATCCTCTCAATCTCCAATTCTTGGCCACCACAAAAAGAGCTGCTGTAAATATTTTTGTACATGTGGGTCCTTTTCCCTTTTTTTATGATCTCTTTGGGAATAAACCTAGTAGTGGGATTGGGCTAACATGTTTATTAATTAAAAAAAAGATCAGTGGTACTCTGGAATGCCAAAGACCCCTCCTGTCAGGGCCATGCCACTGTTTGGCCTTGCCGGCAGTTCACATGCCCTTGGAAGAGCAGGTGGCTGAGGGGGGCAACTCTGATTAGTTGATAATTAATGGTAGAGAATAAGTATTCTAGTGGGAGGCTAGCTGTATTACGGTGAGGGTCTTGAAGGATGTGTCTAGGATCACCCCGTTCTTGGTCAAAGAGATTTAGCGATTTCCCTGTCACCTGCCTGACAAAAGGGAGAATCCACATTTCCCCAGACCTGTCTGAGTAAACACAATGAGCAGGAATCCATCCATTAGCCCAAACTTAGAATTTCTTTTACTGTCTGATTAAATCTTAGCCAGGGGAAGTCTTTGCCAAAGATTTTCCGCACTGGTTCATTTCTGGATGAGGAAGTAGAAAAGGAAAAACTTTATTCCTGATTCAATAATTAGTTATTAATGGAAGAGAGAAATAATCACTTCTCTCAGGGCGTAGTTCGGGGTTGTTTTCATTTGCACTTCTCTAGTCAATCTTGATTTAGAGCATTTTTTCATGACTATAGATAGCTTTGATTTCTTCTTCTGAGAACTGCCTGTTCATATCCTTTGACCATTTATCAATTGGGGAATGGCTTGCATTCTTATAAATTTGGCTTAGTTTTCTATGTATTTGATTAATGAGTCCTTCATCAGACATACTTCCTGTAAAAAAAAATTTCCCCACTTTTCTGTTTTCCTTCTAATTTTGGTGCATTGGTTTTGTGAATAAATTTTTTAATTTAATGTAATCAAAATTATCTATTTTGCATTTCATAGTTCTCCCTATATCTTGTTTGGTCCTAAATTCTTCCCTTATCCATAGATCTGAAAAGTAAACTATTCTATGCTCTCCTAATTTGCTTATGGTATCACTCTTTATGTCTTAATCACGTGCCCACATTGACCTTATCTTGGTATACTGTGTGAGATGTTGGTCTCTACCTAGTTTCTGCCATACTGTTTTCCCAGCAGTTTTTGTCAAATAGAGTTTTTGTTCCAGAAGCTTGGATCTTTGGGCTTATCAAACACCAAATTATTATGATCATAACTATAATGTATTGTGTACCTGATCTGTTCCACTGATCCGCCACTCTGTGTCTCAGGCAGGACCATATTGTTTTGATGATTACCACTTTGTGATAGAGTTGGAGATCTGGTACAGTCTGGTATGGCTAGGCGACCTTCGTTCACATTTTTTTTTTCGTTGCTTCTGCTGATATTCTTGACGTTTTGTTCTTCCAGATGGATTTTGTTCTTATTTCTTCTAGCTCCATAAAATACATTTTTGGTAGTTTGATTGGCATGGCACTGAATGAGTATTTTAATTTAGGTAGAATTGTCATTTTATTATATTGCCTCAGCCTACCTACCATAGACATTTTATGGACTCTTTAGTGATGAGTTTTTTAGTTCCTGACTCTTTCTGTATCACAACTTTGGGGGAGCGATGCCCATACTTGATTTTGTTTTCAATCTTTTGGCATTTTTTCAAATTCAATTTTATTTTTATTTTCAGTTCCAAATTTTCTCCCTCCACCCCTTCCCCATTCATCAAGAAGTATACATGTGAAGTCAGGCAAAATCTTTTCATATTTGTTATGTTCTTAAAAAAAAAAAAGGAAAGGAAAAGCCAAGAAGAAAGAAAAAAATACATATGCTTCCCTGTGCCTTCTGAGTCCATTCGCTCTCTCTCTGGATATAGCTCACGAGTCATCTCGAGTCCTTTGGAATTCTGGGGGATCATTGTATTGATCAGAGGTCCCAAGTGTTTCACAGGTGATTGTGTTTAGTGTTGCTCTTAATGGTGTAGACTGTCTTCCTGGTTCTGCCCGTGTCCGTCTATTTCAGTCCATACAGATTCTCCCAGGTTTTCTAGAGACCATCCCTTTTGTCCGTTCTTACAGCGCAGTAGTGCTCCATCACATTCACAGCCATAACTTTTCAGCCATTCCCCAATCGATGGATGTCCCCTCGATCTTTGGTGCCTCGATAATTCCTCTTTTATAGGATCATCATTTATAGCTGGGGGTAACCTTAGTGACCATCAGTCCAATCCCTCATTTTACTGATGAGGACCTGGGTCCTGGAGAGGCTGCCCAAGGTCCCGCAGGGAAAAGACAGACGGCTGGTCTGGGCGTCACACTAGGTTGTCTGAGCGCAAACCGGCACCGTACCGTCGTACCGCTCTCTCTTGACTGCCCCATAGCGCTTTCCCTGCTTTCAGGTGTCTTGAGAGCTGGTCCCTTGCGGCTTTCGTGTAGCAGAAATTCCCTTTCTTTGTCCTTGATTTGGTCCAGCTACCACTCTTCCCATCGTCCTCTTCTTTAGAGGCATTTCCCCTTTCTCGTCTGGCATCCCAGGGCCCCTGGTGGGGCCAGTGGGGTGAAAGTGCTGACCGGTCTCTTCTGGTTTTCATTTATTGTCCTCTTAACAGTTTTATTTTCAAACGTGGTTGGAGTGACTTGTTTTAACTGGGTCTCATGTTAAACTTTGTACTCATTTTCTCCAGCTTTTCACTGTTTTATGAGGCACTTCTGCTCATAAATCTCCACCATCCTTCCATCGGGTTTCGGAAATGAGTGCATTTTCTCAAGCGGTGCTGCCTAGGTTGCTGCGTCTCCCACCTTGTTTAGTGATTTGCGGGTTTGCTGACTGAAGCAGTTTCAAGGCCTGTCTGGCCTCCTTGCTGTGGCAATGGAGTTACCCTGGTTAAGCTTTTGTAGAAAAGGAGAATAGTCCCCAGGGGTGTCTTTTCCTTTATCCATTTTTCGTAACACCAGTAGTTTGTTCAGGTAGGTTTGGGGGAAGTTCTTGTAACCAGCTGTTATCACTGCAGTGTACCTGTACCCGTAGCTTCTGATTTGGCACAGAATTTAACCTTTGTGCTAAGCACACAGCTGAGACATTAGAACTCGCCTTTCCTGTCTGTTACTTACTCTTATCAGTACCTTTTGCTAAAGCCACTCAGGAACGCAATTAAAAGGAACCTGTCTCCTTAACGAGAGCCCCAAGGAAGCGAGGGGCCAGAAGACCTGTGTCTGGTAGAGAGAACCCAGGGGGAGGGCTCAGCTGCTTCTTCCTGTCAGATGAGGGCTGGATAATGGCGAGGACCATCCCCTCCTCCACCCCCGGCCGGGTGCTCTCTGGTTCTCTGCCAGTCTGACTGCTTGGTGTGCTGCACAGTTACCAGCGTGGCACCCAGCAGCCCTGGGCTGTGCTGGCAGCCTGCGTGTACCCATAATAGATTGATTCTCATCACTCTCGGTAGTTACCACAAACACTGAATTAGCCAATACAGACCCATTACTCCTGGGGGAAACCCAGGGTTAGGTTCCTTTGAGCCTCTGGTCACATTTTTATCAACTGATCAATATATATCCCTGGTTTATGTGTGTTTCTGCTTAAAGACCCCTTATTTAATATCCATGTCTTGTAAATAATTACATGCAGATTGCCTCTTCCTTTTTGTGACTGTACCACATTAACATTGAACCGCGGCTGAACAAAGCTTCTCAAGCCCACTTCTGTTCTCCATAAGGCCCGTCCCAGCCTTCTGAGCTCGGGAGACATTTTAAACAGTAAAATCACCAACGTAATGCACACACACGTGAAAAAAACGTGGCCCCAAGCAGACAGTGTGAAGGCCGCTCGTTTACAGCCAGAGCTGAGCCGAGGGCAGAACAGCACGGCCTTGCCAGCTTCAGCCGGGAGCATGGACGGGGCCTCTGTGCGCGTCACAGCCTAGATCTGGGGCCTGCAACTAAATGTGAGTGAATAGGTGAACTGACCGATGGTCCTGGCCCTGGCAGGATGGAGAGCCTGCAGAAAGCCAGATCTCAGCGTGACCCGCCCTCCTGAGGTCTCCCTTCCGCAGGTAGGCAGGCCTGCCGTGCTCCAGAGTAACAGGGCTTCTCCCCTGCTTGCCTCCCGGCCTAAAGCCCCCTGGGCCACACTCCCCCCAGCCTTGAGGAAGAGGAAACAGCATCTGGACAGGGCCCCTCAAGAGGGCTTGGGCTGTCTCAGGGGCAGAGAGCGGCGGAGAATGCTGGTCCAAAGGACAGCGAAAGGACAGCTGGATGGGACAGGCCCAGGCGCCCTAATAGATAATGGTGCCAAAAAGGGGCCGGTCAGCCTTGCCTGGAGCCCTGTCAGGGGAGCTTGGGGAGAACCTAGCTACTCTGGAGGCTTTAGCAGCGCCTGGAGGCAGAAGGGAGAGAAGGGAGGGAGGGAGAACAAAGGCGCTGCTGTGGGGTGGGGAGGGAGGGGGTCGCCAGGCTGAGGGGAGCTGCTGAGCTCACCCATTGTTGGTGAAAGGAGAAATGGCCCTCGTGTGAGGGCCTGAGGCCGCTTTCCTCTCCCTGCCTCAGTCCCTCAGCGGGTCCCCAGCCCTTCCATTGCGCAGTCAGACCGGGGGCAGGGCCATCTGCCCTTGCTCCTGCCCCCCTCCCTATGGGCTCCACCTTGACAGAGCTCTCTTTGAGTCTGAGCCCCCCACGCCTTCTGGTCTTTGTCAGGTGCTTTCTTCCCCGAGCTGGACAAAACTGTGACTGGGGAGAGTGAGGGTCTGGTGCCCCTGATGTTCCCCCGGGGTCCTGGTGCCTCATCCGGGCCTGTCTGAGAGGCCTGGACGGGCTGATACCAGAGGCAGGAGGCCTGAGTTTGGCTGTGGGCAGCAAACATCATTTCTCTGAGCCTCAGTTTCCTTATCTGTAAAATGGTGATGATAATGCCTGTAGTACTTATGTGATAGGATTATTGTGGAAAAGGGCCTTGCAGGCAGTCATTCCGTGCCCCAAATGGCTCCTAGCCTACCCCGACCTCTGCATCTCCCCAGGGCCTCACCGCTCCTTGGTGCACTCCCCAGGGCCAGGGAATGTGGCTTTCAGCTGGGGCCTTCTGGAGACATGTGCCTGCCCATCTGGGCCGTGGTTATTGTTATTCACAATGACCATTATTTCTTCCTTCTTTCCCTCCTGCCGGCCAGCACGCTGGTCAGCAGGGCGATTCTCCTTCTTGTTCATAGTGGGTGTTTTAGGCCAGACGCGGGGCAGAGCAGGCCAGCAGAGTCTGCTGAGTTTTCCTGAGGGGGGTCCTGGGTCCCGGGTCCCAGGCAGAGCTGGGGAAGCTGGGTCTCACACGATGGGCGGTGGCTCCAGCTGCTTACCTTCCTCCCCGTCCCGTCCCGTCCCTCCCGTGCCTCGGTCTGTGCTGCCCAGGTGACGCCCCTCCCACCTGCCTCTGTCCTGCAGACCAACATCCCCTTCCTGCAGAATGTTCTCAACAACCAGCAGTTCCTGGCGGGCGCTGTGGACACCCAGTTCATCGACGAGAACCCAGAGCTCTTCCAGCTGCGGCCTGTGCAAAACCGGGCCCAGAAGCTGCTGCACTACCTGGGTCTGAGCCCCGAGCCTTCCCTCCCCTCTCTGTTGCCCCTCTGCTTTAGGCGGCCACGGCTCAGCCCTCCCTGCTCCCCTCTCCTCCCTTCTTTGGGAGGCAGCGGGCCCTGCCAGCCCTGCTCCCCCGTCCTCCCTCCCCAAACGCTCTGCCATCTCACCGCTGGCCTCGGTCCCGCCGATGCCCCTGGGCCGAGCCCTGCCATCCTGACCTCACGCTTCTTCTCTTTGCTCAGGCCACGTCATGGTGAATGGTCCCCAGACCCCAGTCCCTACCAAGGCCACCCCCAGCCCCACGGACCCCATCATCCCCCCCGTGCCCATGGGTGAGTGCTTTGTCTGTGGCCCAGCTGGGCTCCTCAGGGAGCGGCAAGCGAGGCACCCTGGAGCATTCTGATGCCCGGTCCTCTCCCAGGCCCGCCTCCACCTGGCTTCCGAGACATCCTGCTGCGGGAGGGGCCCGAGGGCTTTGCCCGAGCCGTGCGGAATCACAAGGGGGTGCTGCTGATGGACACCACCTTCCGCGACGCCCACCAGTCCTTGCTGGCCACCCGAGTGCGGACCTATGACCTCAAGAAGATCGCCCCTTACGTTGCCCACAGTTTTAACAACCTCTTCAGTGTGGAGAACTGGGGGGGTAAGACTCAGGAGGGAGATGGGGGCTCTGTGCCTCCGTGAGGACGGCTCAGGGCAGGAGTGGGAACTCGCCAGCATGGCGTCGGGCTTCAGAGAGGCCTGAGGATCTGTACCTTCAGGTGCATCCCCTCATTTCCCAGCCAGGAAGATGGTTTTGGGCTTCGTCTCAAAATGGCCATCTGTAGGGGCAGCTAGGTGGTGCAGTGGATACAGCACCAGCCCTGGAGTTGGGGACCTGAGTTCAAATCCGGCCTCGGACACTTGACACTTAAACTAGCTGTGTGACCCTGGGCAAGTCACTTAATCCTGATTGCCTCACCAAAAAAAAAAAAAAAAAAATACCATCTGTGTGCCCAGGCCAGTGCTTGGAGTGGTGGGTGAGACAGGAGAAGCAGATGCCGGCATCCCGGAGCTCAGAGATCTCCTACCTAAAAGAAATCCTATGCGCTGACAGGTGCCCGTGATGGGCCTGTGAGGGCCGAGGAGTGGCCTCGCAGGGGAGAATGGACCCAGCCTCTAAGAAGTTCCCAGAGGAGGGACGACCCAACCACGAAGAGTTTCAGGGAGGGGGTGGGCCTTGAAAGTGTGTGGACACAGAGAAGGCGGAAGGCATCTCAGGTGTGGGACACAGCTGGAGCAGAGGCCTGGTGGTAGGAGGGGAGCGTCTCTGGTTCCACTCCGCATGTGCTCAGCCCTCCTCCTTCCTCTCTCACCAGGAGCCACATTTGACGTGTCCATGCGCTTCCTCTATGAGTGTCCGTGGAGGAGGCTTCAGGAGCTCAGAGAACTCATCCCCAACATCCCCTTCCAGATGCTGCTGCGGGGCGCCAACGCCGTGGGCTATACCAACTACCCCGACAACGTGGTGTCCAAGTGAGCGTTCCCCATTCCCTCCGGGTCGTGGCGTGCACGTGTCCCCCTCGACCCCTCCCACAAGCAGGCTGCCCTGGGTGGACGGCCACTGCGAGTAATGGGTGGGGTCAGGTCTTCTGGGCAGATGGAAGGGACCCGCCCCTTCCTCTAGTGCAGACACTGGACCCCACCACGGCCCGGCTGGCCTCTCGGGACAGGCCTTTAACCCTGCTCCAGGTGGAGCCTTCGTGGCTCAGGCCTCCTTGCCAAGCATACCCCACCCCAGGCATTTCTCTTTTCTCTGGAGGGGGAGTGGAGGGTCCAACCAGGGGCCTGGGGCCGAGCTGCCCTGGAGTCAGGAGAGAAGCCTGGCGCCTAGCCTCTGGCCACGACTCGGGTCATGGGGGAGATACTGCTGCCAGGAGGCTTTGGCCCCGAGGCGAGACCCGAGGGGCCTGGCAGAGCCTCCTCACAGCCCCTCCCTCAGCACCTGCCCCTCCCCAGGTTCTGCGAGGTAGCCAAGGAGAACGGCATGGACGTGTTCCGCATCTTTGACTCTCTCAACTACCTGCCCAACCTGCTGCTGGGCATGGAGGCAGTGGGCAACGCCGGGGGCGTGGTGGAAGCTGCCATCTCCTACACCGGCGATGTGTCTGATGCCACCCGCACCAAGTACTCGCTGCAGTACTATCTGAGCCTGGCCGAGCAGCTGGTGCGGGCAGGGACCCACATCCTGTGCATAAAGGTGGCTCCCTCCCTCCCTTCCTCCCCCTCCTTCCCCTCCTCCCCTCCCTTCCTCGCCTCCCTCCCTCCCTCTCCTCCCTCCCTCTCTTTCCCCTCCCTCCCTCCCTCTACCTCCCCCTCGGGAGAGTGTCATCCTTCCCTTCCTAGGCCCATCCCTGCTGACTCCTCTCCTGGTCTCTCTGCCTCTCTTAGGACATGGCGGGACTTCTGAAGCCAGCAGCCTGCACCATGCTGGTGAGCTCCCTCCGAGATCGCTTTCCCGACCTTCCCCTGCACATCCACACCCACGACACGGCTGGCTCAGGTGTGGCCAATGTGCTGGCCTGTGCAGAGGCGGGGGCCGACGTGGTGGACGTGGCGGTTGACTCGATGTCAGGAATTACTTCCCAGCCTAGCATGGGGGCCGTGGTGGCCTGCACCAAGGAGACCCCTCTGGACACAGGTAGAGAGGCACAGCCCCCCGAGTGAGGTCCACCCTCGGCTTTCCCTGGCTCCTGCAGACCCTCCCAATGGTAGGGGGAGGGGGAACGCCAGCTGGAGGAGGCCTCCGGAGTGCGTGGGGGCGCCGAGGGTGGCTCACGGCCTCGCTCCCCTGCTTTTCTAGGGGTGCCTCTGGAGCGGGTGTTTGACTACAGTGAATACTGGGAGGGGGCCCGGGGCTTGTACGCGCCCTTCGACTGCACGGCAACCATGAAGTCTGGCAACTCCGACGTCTATGAGAATGAGATCCCCGGGGGCCAGTACACAAACCTACACTTCCAGGCCCACAGCATGGGGCTCGGGTCCAAGTTCAAGGAAGTCAAGAAGGCTTATGTGGAGGCCAACCAGATGCTGGGGGACCTCATCAAGGTGAGGGGGGTGCTACTAGCTCCTGGGCCCGGCCTTGTTCCTGGCCGTTCCTGGAGGGCCTGGCAGCTGGGGCCAGACGTCTTAGAGGAGGCCCAGTTCAGTCTCTCTGTAGTGGAGATGAAGTGGAGGCCAGGCCCAGAGAGGGCGGGGCACACAGCAGCTGGCCGGGACTAGCGTCACGGGCCAGCATCTGCCCAGAACAGGGACCTTTGGGCAGGCCCAGCCACGGCGGGAGAGGGGCAGCGGGGCGTTCTATGGGTCAGATCCAGCTAAACTCCCAGGAGGGAAGAGGGGGAGGGGAAAGGGGTAAGAAAGAGCGGCTCCTTCTGTGGTTAAGTAGCTTCACAGAAGCTTAATTTACAGAATTCTCACTGGCACCTGGGAGGGAGGGGGGTGCTGTTATGATCCTCATTTTACAGATGAGGAAATTGAAGCTGAGAAGAATGACTTGCACAGGGTCACACAGCTAGAAAGTGTCTGAGGAAAGAGGCCTCTGGTCCAGGAGCCTCCCAGAACCCCGGGCTGCGTGGGGCCGACTCGGGGAGAATATGGGGGGAAGGTGGAAGGGGAGAGAGAGCGCGAGTGCAGGACGCCGCTTTGGAGACCAGCTTCCCTTCCGAGGACCTGCGTCGTTGCTCGGAAGGGGCCCCCAAGTCTGGGCAGGGTCTGTGTCCCTGTCCTCATCTGCCGCCTCCCGCCCCAGGTGACGCCTTCTTCCAAGATTGTGGGGGACCTGGCCCAGTTCATGGTCCAGAACGGGCTGAGCCGGGCCGACGCGGAGGAGAAGGCTGAGGAACTGTCCTTCCCACGCTCCGTGGTGGAGTTCTTGCAGGGATACATCGGCGTCCCCCACGGGGGCTTCCCTGAGCCCTTCCGAACTAAGGTGCTTGGGGCGGGAGTGGGGGGTAGGGAGAGCTGGGGGGGGCTGGGGCACCCCGCTGACTGACCGAGCCTCCTCCCTGCCCCAGGTCCTGAAGGATCTGCCCCGGGTGGAGGGGCGGCCGGGGGCCACGCTGCCCTCCCTGGACTTGGGGGCGGTGGAGAAGGAGCTGAAGGAGCGCCATGGGGAGGAGATAACCCCAGAGGACGTGCTTTCGTCCGCCATGTACCCGGACGTCTTCCAGCAGTTCAAGGATTTCACCAACACGTTCGGGCCCCTGGAGTGCCTCGACACCCGGCTCTTTCTGCAGGGGCCCAAGATCGCCGAGGAGTTCGAGGTGAGCGGGAGGGGCGCGGTGCGGCCCCCACGGCCACAGCCACAGCCACGGCCTCTTTGCGCTGACCCCCTTCTCCCGTAGGTGGAGCTGGAACGGGGCAAAACCCTGCACATCAAGGCCCTGGCCTTGGGAGCCCTGAACCGGGCCGGCCAGAGACAGGTGTTCTTCGAGCTCAATGGCCAAGTGCGCTCCATCCTGGTCAAGGACACCCAGGCCATGAAGGTAGGGCTCCTGAGGGAGGGTGATGGAGGGCAGGCATGGGGGCACAGGGCCCCAGGGGGCCTCAGGGGTCTCAGCAGCCCACTCTCCCACCTACTCCTGCAGGAGATGCATTTCCACCCCAAGGCCCTGAAGGACGTCAAGGGCCAGATCGGGGCCCCGATGCCCGGCAAGGTGATCGACATCAAAGTGAAAGCAGGGGCCAAGGTGACTAAGGGGCAGCCACTGTGTGTGCTGAGCGCCATGAAGATGGAGACTGTGGTGACGTCGCCCATGGAGGGCACCGTCAGCAAGGTTCACGTGACCCAGGACATGACCCTGGAGGGGGATGACCTCATTTTGGAGATCGAGTGACCCACGGTTCCTCCCTCGTCCCCAATGCCTTAGCATTGGGAGGCCTGCTCTCCCCCTCGTCCTTTAGCAGACGCTGCTGCCGCCTGGGAGACCCAGGCCACAGGAAAGGGCAGCTGGCCAGGCTGCTCTGGCAGCCCCTGGGACCAGCTGCTCACGGCTGGGGAACCGAGAGAGGGCCCTCCCTCTCTGCCTTCCCCTCCCCAAACTGCCCGTCACGTTCTGCCCCCTGCAGGATGTTTCTTTGCCAAATTGGTGCCCTCTCTCCGGGGGAGGGGGCTCCAGACCAGGAAAGTCAGGGGATGTGACCTCCTTATTGCAGCCTCGACAGACTCAAATACTCAATAAAGCCCATTGTCATCTGCTTGCTGCCCGGTCCTTTGCCCCCCCCCCAGGTTAGTGTCAGGCTTCTGGATCTCATGAGAAACGCGGAGAGCAGCAGTGTCCTGAGCTGGGCCCAGCGCTGAGGCAGCCCCAGGTGGGGACAAAGCCGGGTTTGGTTGAGGCCTTGGAGAGAACCCCAAGGACCAGCCCCACATTTTACAAGGACAAAAGCCTGGAGGAATGATACAGACAGGCCTTCAAACCCCACACAGCCAAGGGGCAGGAGAGGAAAGCTAAGTTTTAGTTGAGACTCCCCCAGGGTCTCCCTTGCTCAGTGACCCAGGCCTCAGCTCCCCCCAGTCTCAGGGACTTTGTCCAGCTCGACCAAGGGTCTGTGTGTCCCACAGTGAGGGAAAAGGCATTAATGCGTCTGGTGGCCCCTGAGTGGAAAACCACACCGCGAGGATATCCATCCATCAGGCCTCTGAGCTCACATCAGAGCACCCCCCAGTACAGGCCTCACAGCAAAGCAGCCCTATATCTGTGTCCTCTTGAGGGGCTTGGCAGGGGGAGCCTGGGGTGGGGCCTCCTGCCTGCCCACAGGGTGAGCAACCTCTACGAGCTGGCTTTCCTCCCGGCCACCTGCAAGATGGGCTGAGCACACCGACCCTCCCTGGACATAGATTTACTAGGTGGGAGGGACCCTGGAGGAGGAAACTGAGTCAGCACAATGAAGTGCCTTGCCCAGGCCCAAGTCCGGCAGGGACAACGGGACACGGTGTGGCACAGAAGCAGTGGGAGAGAGGCCTCGGGGCAGAGTTCAAACCCAGGCCTGGTGTTTCTGAGCCAGGGAGGGAGCGGCTGGGAGGGGCCTCAGCTCTGGTCTGTTTCATTCAAGCCCCGCCCCCGGCTCCCAGCTGAGCAAATGATGCAACAAGGGCCAGTGCTGGGGGGGGGGGCAGCACACAGTAGGTACACAATAGAGGCTGAACGGCATTTCCACGGGCTGTAACACACAACCACCACCCTCTGGGGCGACCGTTCCAATATTTAGCCCTATTTCAGAGGAGGCCACAGGGCTCACTGCCAGCCCAGCTGCCAAAGGCTGGCCCTGACTCTGGATTACCCAAGTTAAAACTCTTTAATATCTGAATACAAAGTCTGATGCAAAAAGATGAGAAAACCCCGGGAGGCAGGCAGGAGGGACTGCTTCCATCCCCCAGCAGCCTCCCTAGGGCCCAGGAGCAACACAGTGCAGAAGGGGCTACCCGACCCCACAGGGAGCCTGGGATCCTGATCCCCTTCCTTTCAGTCCTGGGGGTTTGACTAGTTCTGGCTTCTAGTCCCCCTGCCAAAATTCCTGAGATCTCAGGGACCCCAGCTCACCCCTCCCCCCACTTCTCGTGGGGGGCTGGGGAGCCCGTGAGAGTCTGTAGGGAAGGAGCAGAGGTCAGGAGCACAGCGAAGTGGCTGACGCGCCTGTTCGGTCCAGGAGCAGGCAGAGGGGGAGGCTGCTGTACAGTCTGGGCTCCGTGAGGGGCTGCAGCAGGAGCAGAAAGAGCCCCACCCCCAAGACATAGCCCACCAGCAGGGGGCACCTCTGGGGGTGCTCCAGGGCTGCACACACCGCGGGGAAGCCCATGTAGTTGCAGAAAGAGTGACAGAGGACTGGTCCGATCAGGTGTCCTGGGGGAGGGGAGACAGCCAGGGGTCAGCAGAGCAGGCCTGGGTGCCTCCCAGCCCCTCCCACCCGCCTCTCCCAGGGCCGCACCCACCTGTGCGGATGAAGAGGAAAGCCGTGTAAGCCCCAAAGACCGCCGTGTAGGAGAACTGAAACGCTGCGGGGAGTGGGGGCTCCTGGTCAGTGGTCACCCCATCCCGTCCAACCCCCCCTTCCGGCCCCCCTCCGTCCCCCAGGCCTCACCAGCTGACAAGAAGATGCTCCCCACGCTGCCCTGGCGGAAACGGAGCTGTTCAATCACGTGGTGAAAATGGGCTGTAAGGGAAGGGGCGACTTGGGGACACCCAGGCCTGCTGCCCCCACACCCCGCTGGGAAACCTGTCCAGCCCTCCGGGAGCCCCTCACGTCTGGCCAGGGGAGGGAAGCTCACCGACGCCGAAGAAGAGGGGGCAGGTGAAGATGGCAGGGCCCAGGCCTGTGCAGGGGGCCAGCATGGGCAGCATGCAGGCCCGGAAGACCAGCTCCTCCGTCAGGGGGGCGATCACCTGGTTCCGCAGCCAGCGCATGTCCGTCAGGCATCGTGCCCAGGCCTGGGGGGCTGGCCAAGAGGGAGGGCGTGAGAAGGGGAGCGCAGGGGCAGGGCCCCCCTCCCTGGGAGCTGCTAGGATGGGAGGAGGGGTCTCGGTTCCCACGATATCCCCCCATCATTCTTCAGGGACTCTGGGAAACACATTGGTTTGCTGAGTTAAAACCCGACTCTTCTTTAAGGGAAGCAAATATCACTATCCCCATTTCACAGAAGAGAAAACTGAGGTCTAAGAACATAAATTCACTTGCCCAAGGTTCCACAACCAGCGACTGAGAGACCCGAGCCCCTGCTCCAGGACGGACTATGGCCCTGAGTCTCCCTCACACAGAATGATGGGTAAACTGAGGCTAGAGAGCCAAGGACCTGGCTCAAGCAGGCCTTGCACCCAGGTCTTCTGTCTCCCAGCCCTGCTATGGGGGGCTCCCCGACCTTCCAGCTCATTGGCCGAGCGCCCCCCCACTCACCCAGGGCCACTTTCAGTCCGTCGGCCAAGTCCCAGGGACAGTCCATGGAGAGCTGCATCAGGGGGCCCAGGAACAGGATCTGGGGGGAGGGAGAGGGGGGCTCAGCGAGGGGGAGGGCCTGCCCCCCGCCCGCCCACCCACCCCCTGCAGGGACGCACCATGGTCAGCAGCAGCGGCAGCAGGGCGGCGGGGAAGATGCCCTCCAGCCTGAAGCCCATCAGGGTAAACAGGGATATGCCTGGCTGAGCCCCAGAAGAAGGGGTGTGAGGCGACCCCGCCCCCTCAGCCAGGCCCCGCCCCCAGGCCGGCCCAACTTCCCTCCCCGCCCCCCCCCCCCGGCCCCGCCCCCGCAGCCAGGCCCCGCCCCCAGGCCGGCCCTCCTTCCCTCCCGTGCCCCGCCCCCCCGGACCTGGAGGCCCGTGAGCTCCCGCCAAAGCAGCACGCAGAGCGGGGAGAGGCTGGACACCACGAGAACGCTGGTGAATCTCCGCTTGATGACCGCAGGATGATCCCTGGGGAGGGACGGTTAGTGTGCGGGAGCCTCCGAGCCCCGCCCCCTGTCGGGGCATACCCCGCCTCTGGCAGGTCGGCCGCAAGTTCCGCCCCTGCCCCGGAAGTATGTCATCGAAGCCCCGCCCCCGGCAACACCAGCACGGTCCCTCGCTCCGGAAGCCCAGGTCGCAGCCCCGCCCCGTCCGCGCAGGTCCCGCCCCCTCCCCCTCCGCGCCGCACCTGGGCAGTTCGCTCTTCCACACGTAAAGGCTGCCCACGTAGGAGCAGGCGAGGCTGAGGCAGGAGCACACGGACACCCAGCAGCACAGGCCAGGACCCGCGCCATTCAGCGCCGCCGACTCGGGCTCCGGCTCCGGCCCAGACACCGACAGCAGCCGCAGCCCGTCGCCTCCTAGCGCCGCCATCGTGCTCTGTGCCCGGGGCCGCGGAGTCCGGCGCGGCGCGCACCAATGACGCGCACCCGGCGACCGTTCAGGCGGCTCCAGCGGGGCTCCCGCGACGCGCAGCGTAACGTCACGGCGTCGCACGGAGCCACGCCTCTGCGCCCTTCGGGTCCCGCCTCCTCCTCGCTCGGGTCCCGCCCCACTCCAGCTTCTGCCTCGTCCTCCCGTTCCCCAAGGCCCGCCCCCGCCCTGGTTCGGCCCCGCCCCCACCTCGCTCAGGCCCCGCCCTCGCGCGCCGCGGCCCCGCGCGCGCGCCCTCGGCCCCCGTCGGACTCGGATGTCGACTCGGACTTTGACCTGGAGTATTATCTGGCCCCGCCCCTCTTCCCGCCCCCCAGCCCCTCGTCCCTCCGGCTCCGGCCCATCCGCTCCGCGGCTCCGTCCCCGCCCCCGCCGCCCTCCAACCCTCAGTTCAGCGTGCACAGTCTGCTCCCTCTGCCCGACCTCCGGTCCCCCCTCTCTCCGGGCCTGCCCCCCTCGCCCCCCGGCTCCCCGCCCGCCCCCACCTTCCTCTGGCCCCGCCTGCGCATCCCCCGCCCGCGCTCCCCGACCACGGACCGGCGCAGCGACTGACGGGGACGGCTGGGCTGGGGGGCGCCTTTATTGGAAGAAGCGGGGCCGGGGACTGCCCCCCTAGGGTCCGGGCCTGGACCCTGGGCCGGCGCTCAGCCACTCGGACAGGTTGGACACCTCCTGCAGCCACAGCGTGTCCTAGGGAGAGGAGGAGGAGAGACAGACGGGCTGTCAGGGGGGCTCTGACCTGACCGCCACCCCCCAGCAGCCGGGGACCCTCCCCCCCGGGGCCCCTTTACCTCCCCGCGGGTCTCTGGGCTGCCCCAGCCCCTGGCCTGGGAGCAGGTGGGTCCCGTTCCGATAGAGCGCTGGGGGGCTTGCCCGAGGCTCAGCAGGGGCAGCCAGCTGGCAGCCAGGGCCTTCCTCCCCACACCCTCTTCTTGGCAGTACCTCTTGGGCCTCGGAGCCTCTCCTGGACAGCAGCTCCCTGGAAAAGACCCCAGCCCTCATCCTGTTTCGGGGCCAGACATGTGGACGGGCATGCACCCCTCCTCCGTCGTGTAGCTTTTCCAGGGCTCCTGATCCAACTTCGGTGTCCCTATCCCAGGGCTTTCTACATCGTCCCCTCAGTCAGCCTGCCCCCTTCAGTTCTATTGCTCTCTTCCACTTCAAAGGGTCGGCCCATTCTTCATGATCTGGATCCAGGCTCAGTCCAGCTATTAGAACCCACATTGATCTCCCAGTTTCTGAATTCATTCAGCAAACATTTTTGAATCTCTCTACTAGGTCAAAAGTGCCATGCTACGTCCTACACGTTTTTTTAATAGATGAGAAACTTCCTGTACCACGGCAGATTTGCACCTTCTCTGCAACTGCACGTGGTAAGAACTGCCTGGGACATGGGAGGCTGAGCCCTATGCTAGCCGTTCCTGCTTCCTGGAGGCTGGCTCTCCATCCACTATGGCAGCGGGCAGACTAAAGGAAGACCAGGCCTTGTCCTCGGGAAGCTTACATCATGCATGGCCACCACTGTTACCTCGACATATGTGATTCGAAGGGTGGGACCAGGAAAGGCTTCTGGGGAGAGGTCCAGCTGAAGCTGAGAACGAGGGGATTGCAATAGGTGGTTGTAAGGAGGGAGCACTTCCAGGCTGGGGGTGAGAGCCAAGGTCAGGGAATGGCAAACAGGCCAAGAGGAAGTGGGGCCGAAGAAAGGCAGGCCTCATGGGGGTTCGTTGCAGGGACCTGACTGGTAAAGCTCTAGCCCCGAGACATGGTGGCCCTACCACCTGGTGGGTACTCATTAACTGATTCAAGTGTATATGTTTTATATGCCCAATTAGACTATAAGCTCCGTGGGGGCAGGACTGTGTTTTATTGTTCAGTATTTCCTCATCAAGCCCCTTCTCCCTCCCCCTGTTCCCAAATCTCCCGAGAGTGCTGACTTTGTTAATTGGGAACTTTATGTAAATGTGAGCTATTTCAGGGATGTCACATGGAGGGGGTAAATCTACACTTGTAAAATATCAGATAATATTCACATTATAAAGCACTTTCTACTTTATAAAATGTGGTTGATGCCTTTGAACAGTCACATCCCCTGATGAATTTTAAATAGTGGATTGACACCAGACTTTGCACTCAGTGTGCCGTTCAGGTGACTGGGAGTCTGGGACGTCAAACAGGAGACCACCCACCCAGCCTGCGGTTCGTTGGAACCAACTGGATTCAGGGATTCTATTTCCAATCATCTGTGGCTCGTGGTCTTGGAGGCTCTGTGTGTAGGGACAACACCTGTGCTAATACCAACCATGAAGGTCGAGGTGCTGTTGGCCCAGGACGGCAAATTCCAGAGCCAAAAACCGTGCTGTAGCCAAGACGGAAGCTGGCTGGTTGGATACAGGGCCCATACACTCTTCCCTGCTTCTGGCTGTCTTCTCTGTCCCCAGAAGGATGAGCTTCCTACAGCTGTGCCCCAAGAATTATTTGGGACTCTGGGAAGGCTGGCTACGAGTAATTGTGTGTGTGTGCGCGCGCACGCGTGCTGTCAGGAAGTCACCAGACCCTCACCTGGGAGTGCCTCCTCTAGGCTCTCGTCCCCCTCCTCCCTCTCCTCCGTGCTGGTCGGCTCAGGAAGCAGCTGCTCAGAGAGTCAGAAACCCCAAGTGAGTTTAGCAGCCACACGACACAGCTCCCGTTTGAGAGATTTCCTTCTAAAGAAAAGCCACATGAGGTGAAACAGCTGCCCCAGAGAACTGGGATGCCCTCCTATGCTCTCCTGCCTTAGACCCCAGCTGGAGCTGCACCTGCCCCTGGCCGGTCAGAACCTCTTCTGGGGCGGCTCGGTCAGCCTGCTGGGATCAGTCACCTGAGAGCCTTTCTTCACAGCTCAGGAGGATCAGAGAGGCCAGTCTGCACCTCTTCATTCCCAGAGGCCCCGCACCCTCACACCTGCAGTGAGGATGGTGGAAGAACACTGGACCCAGGAAGGACCCTGGGTTTGCACTGTCTCTGGCACTGTGTGACCAGCCTCTCTGAGCTTTGTCGGCAAAATGGACCTAGCTCACGAGGACTCAGTGAGGTCATGGACATAATAGCACTCTGGAACCCTGAGTATGCCACAGCTCCATTATTCACCATCCTACCGTCTGTGGTTTCAGTAGAGGCGAGGCTGGAAGGCCTGGGCACACCACTAGCACTGGCCTGATTGACGCATGCCCTTAGCCTCTGCCTTTGCTGACTCTGCCATGCCACACACTAAGGATGCATGATGGCGCATCATCCCAGGCAGCGATTTGATTGGGTCCCAGCTCTTAAAGCTTTGGGCCTATAAGAGGGAGGGGAGAGAACCAAGGAAAACTGGCCAGTCATGAAACCACAGTTAAGAGAGGGCCTGGATCTCTGTGGAAAGAGTGGGGAACTGCTAAAGTCAGTCATGGCAGGGCCTGTGTGATGGGACAACCATGGGGTTCCCAAAAGGGGGAGAGTTTCAGGCAGTGCCCAGCTACATGTCCAGAGGAGAAGAGAGGGAAGCACACAGGCCTAGAGGTGACCGGGGTGAAAGACAGTGTTTGGCCTCCAGGAGGGAGCAGACACCCATTTCTGGGGTTCTCCACCTACAAAGAAACCATCCCTGGAGTCCTTCACATAGGACTCGTGCTTCCCTGAGAAAGCCTCATTCCTGTGGGCTGCAGCCTGAGGCCTGCTTTCTAAGAGTTGGTGGCAAGACAAGAGAGCATTCCAGGGGCGAGAGCCCCCCTGAAAAGGCACGGGTGGGGTTGGTCTGCCTCTTCCATGCTTTGATTCTGAAGGAGGGAGACAGAAGAGGCAGCCTGTGCCAGCTGAGTGAGGTAAACATCCACCCCCTCCTGACCCCCATCTCCCTCAGACCCTGATGGGGACAGCCCAGGGCCTGAGCCCTTCCGAGGCCCTGTCCTGGGGTTATCCTGGAAAGCGGCCCCTGGGGACCTGGTCGTGCAAGGGCTGCAGCCACGGCCACTGGAGAGCCGGAAGAGAAAGTCGTGGCCCCCACAGTCCTGGGCCCCGTCAGTGGTTCAGCATCAGGAGCTGGGCTGATTTTATCAGTGGAAGTGACACCAGAGAGTCGGCCTGATGCCAGCTTGGCCGTGGCAGCTGTGTGCTATCCCCCACTGGAACAGGAGCTGCTTCATGCCAGGCACCTCTGGCCTTTCCTAGCTGTGTCCCCAGCCCTCACACCAGGACTGGGCCCACAGGACGCACTTCAATGCTTTTCCCGTTCATCCCGGCTTCCTTCTAGGCCCCTGTCTTTCTGGAAGACTCCTCTCCTGAGCAGTCTCCTTCCTCCCAGCGGGTCGGACTGAGGGGTTCACGCACTGAGTTTTTCGTCCTCCATTAAAGTCCTTCCACCATGCTCACTGAGGTGGCAGGCGCAGTGTGTCAGAACCCAGGCCAGGAGCCTGCAAGCTTCTTCAGGTCTGACTCGGTTAGGAAAGCTTCCCAGCAGGCTCAAGGAGAGACCACCAGAGAGGGCAGCTCATTACCAGAAAGTGGTGAACACACGGTGAAACTAATGACCGCGTGGCAAGGTTTCGCTTGCTTTGGCAGGGGCAGCAGTCACATCAGTGCCCTCCCAGCTCTTCAGATGCACTAGGAAGTGCAGCTGTTATCTTCCACTAATAGAGGCCCCAAACTATCCCTTTCTGGTCAGAGGAGCCAGAGGCAAAGGGATTCCCAACCTGGACCTGCAGTTCTGAGATGAAGCCACTAGGTGTCACTGTTGCGCTATGCCAGCACTGGAGGACCGAGGCTTGGGTGACCTTTACTCCCCAGAGCTATCTGACCTGTCCGGCAGGTCTTCATCCAGGAGGGTCCCCCAGCCTCCACTGAGCTGTCATTGTGACAGCTGGCCGAGGTGCCAGGCACCCCTCACTGTCCTCTCCATCAGCGCCGCTCCTCCCCCCAGCCCCTGCTTCGGGTCACCTGGGAGCCAGGGGCGGGGCTTCCTGCATACTCACTTTCTTTGGGTCACTGGTAGCGTGATGAAGGAAGCGCCGATGCAGGGTCAGCTGGAAGGCTTTGTGCAGTTTCCTCCTGAACTCCTGGGTGTCGGCTGCCTGATGGACCAAATGTGCAGAATCACTGAGTGTCCCGACTTGAAGGGGCCCTAGACATCAGAAAGTCCAGGTGAGTAAACTGAGGCCCAGGGACCTCCCATGTGCAGCGGATCGGAGTGGGTGCCGCGCATCTCTGCTCCTCCACATCCCACAACACCCTTGCATTGTCACACGCCCCATTCTCCCCAGGTCCTGGTGGCTCTTCCTCCAAGGCGACCATCTGCTGGTTCTCTCTGGGGTCGCCCCCATGCCTCCTCTCCATTTTCAGCCTCTCTGTCACACAGCTCTTTCCCCAGGGCTGCCCCCGGTGTCAGGGCTCCCCCCTTTCACTGCTGCCTCAGTTCCTCACTACCGGCTCACTTCTGGACCCCTTGCAGCCTGGCTCCCCAAACTAACCCCTGCCCCAAGGGATAGGGAGTGTCTCCAAGGGACCAAGCCCAGTGGCCTCGTCCCTGGACTCATCCTCCCCTGTAGCTTCTGACCCTGAGGATGACTTCTTCCTCCCAGATCCTCTCCGTCTCCCTCAGTTCTCCTCCAACTCAGCTTCCTTTGCTGGACTGTCATCACTTTCCTAGGAAAGTGTGTCCGTCCCTCCGGGCTCAGTCCTGGGCCCTCTCTTCTTTCTGCACTCTCTCCCGTGGGCCTCCATCTGCTTCCGAGGGCCCCAGGTCATCTCTATAGAGATGACTCCCAAATCTCAACATCTCTCCTGAGTTCCAGTCCCACACCACCAACTGCCCACTATCTCCCAGTGTCTCAAATTGAATCCACCCCAAACTGACCTCATCTTTCCATCCATCCAAACTCCCTGAGCTCCTGTGAGCTGACAGGTACCTGGGCGGTGATCTCCCCTCCTTCACTCGAGACGGTGGCAGGTCCTCAGTAGCTCCTCAGTGACCCCTCTCTACTCATGACCACCCTCTGCTTCAGCCTCTGGAAAAGCTTTCTACTGCTGGCCCCATGTCTTCCACAGAGTGCCCCAAGTGCCTTCCCAGCCCTTGGAAGCACTCTCTACTCCAGCCAGACCAGAAGACTGAAACTCCTCCAAACACAAGGTGCCATCTGCCATCCCTGGGCACCTGGGCAAGCTGAGTCCCCATGCAGAGAATGAATTCCTTCCGTAATTGATAGAGCAGACATTTACTAAGCACCTACTATGCACAAACTCCTGGAGTTACAAAACAAAGGAGTCCCAGCAATCATATCCAATGAGAGGGCGAAAGACCACACTAAAAACTGGGAGGATTTGGAAGACAAAGATCCCAGCCCAGAGCTGAGAAGGGCGAGCTTTCCAGGGGTGGGGACAGCCTGGGAGCGCGAATGTGTGGGAGCAAACAGGGAGTGCGGCCGTAGGACACTGCCAGCTAGGCCAGCCGTCTGGGGAGGGGCAGAGTTCACCCTAGGGAGTACTGGGAAATGAGGCTAGGAGTAAGAAAGGGAGGTGGAGGCCTAAAGGTTGGTATTTTATTCCAGAGGAGAGGGAGAGCTACATAAGGTGGTTTGGGTTGTGTTTGGTTTTTAGCAGGAGGTGACATGGCCAGAGGATAGGAAAGCCAACGTGGAGGCCACGGGGAGGAAGCTTCCTGAGGGTGGAGGCTAGAATCCACGAACATAGGAAGTTCTTGCTGTGTGCAGGCATCATGCGAGGTGCTGGGAATACCAAGACAAAAACAAACCTGGCCTACCCCGAAAGAAGCAATTTTTTTTTTGGGTGAAGAAGTGTCTGTATAAAAATACAGACTAAATAAATACCTGGTCCTCTAGGGTGGAGGCTGGAGGGGACGAGCACCTGGTGGGACAGTGCTTGAGCTGAGTTTTGAAGGAAATAAGGGATTCAAAGAAGCAGAAGTGAGGAAGGAAGGCAGTCCAGGCACAGAGACTGAGATTATGCGTGAGGGAGGGAAGGCTGCAGAAAACGGAAAGTGGAGTAATGTAGAACAAGGACCAGGTTGTGAAGGGCCTGAAACACCAGAGGGTTTGAGAGCTGGTCCTCAAGGCAATAGGGAGCCACTGTAGTTTACTGAGTAGGACATCTAGCCAGCCACGTGTGTGGACAAACGCCCAGGGTGGGCGGGCAGAGGGGGCTGTAGAGGGTCATGGCCAACCCTCCTCTCCATGGAAGAGGATTGTCATGTCCCATCCCCGTCCATCTCGTCCAGCAGAATGCCCCTCCAATCTTCCATCCCTTCCTCTCTTCCAGGTCCTTCTCTGCTGCCTACTGACATGCCTTAAAGGACCTCAGCAGGCCCTGGCAGCCCCCCAGCTGTCACCCCTGATCTCTGCTTCCTTCATAGCCAGGCTCCCAGAGCAGGGGCCTCCCTGCTGCCTCCCTCCCTCTGAAGCCTCTGCAGGTGCCCCTGATCATCACTCAACTGACACGGCCCCTCCATCTTCAGCTACTGCCACGCTCCACGGCCTATTCTCAGGCCTCTGGCTCCTCCTGGATCTGGACACGGCCCTCTCGGTTCTATCTACCCAACCAGTCCTTCTTAGGACACCTGGTTGGTCATCCGTATCATGCCCCGACTGTGGGTGTGCCCCACGATTCTGCTCCGCCCCTCTCTCACTTGACTTCATCAGCCCCCTCTGCCCATCCCTCCCAAATCGACATATCCAGGCCTAGTTGTTCTCCTGATAGTGAAAACAATAGTTAACATTTGTGTGCACTTTAAAGTTTCAAAGCACTTTATAATTATTATTTCACTTGGTTCTCACAACTCTGGGAGGGAGAGGCTATCCTCACCCCCATTTTACAGACTCACATAAGTAAGTGGGCATGGAATGCCTCAAAGGAGTGGAGGCGGAAGAGAAGAGGTCAGACTGGAGCAGCAGGGGGGCAGGGTCACAGAAGGGAGGCAGGTGTTAGGAAGGAGAAAGGCAACGTCCAAGATGAGAGATCACTGAGAACAGGGACAGGGCAGACCCTGGGCAGAAGCAGAGGATGAGGGGCTGAGAGGGCTCTTGCTGGGGCCTGGCAGGGAGGAGAGAAGAGGCCAGTGTGAGGAGGCACCTGGGAGAAGCAGACGGGAGCCCAAGCAGGAGGAGGGAGAGGGAAGCAAGAGGGCTGAGGAGTTCCCAGGTGTCTACCCCGAGGACAAGATGGTCCTGAGGTGAAGCCCACTGCTCAGGAAAGGGCCTGGCAGAGGGTCGGAGCAGTCTGAGGGCACTGGGTTAGAGCATCAAAGAGGAATGAAGAAAAGGATTGTGGTGCCCTAGTGAGGGCCTGAAACACTATGAATTTGTGTCTTCCTTCAAAGCTCAGCTCTGGGGCCACCTCTTCTAGGAAGTCCTTCCGGATTCTTCCTGTGCAAATCACTGTATTCATATTTACTTATCTGTGTGTGGGTCAAACAGCTGGGCCAAGCAGAAGGTCCCTGAGGGCAGGGCCTCTCTGGATTGTTGTCGTTGGATCCTCAATGGCCAGTCTGGCCCCCATCTGTTGGGGGGGGTCCAGGCCAGTGAAGAAGAGCAGGGCCTGTGCCAGGGACCTGGGCCTCTGACCAAGCTCTCCCACCCCCACCTGTCTTCCCGCCATCTTGTCAGAAATCCTCGTTCCAGCTTTGAGGCCAGAGGTCTGTGGGGTACCACACACGCATGCACACACACACACACACACACGCCACACACACACATGCATATGCTATACTTACACACACCACACACTCACATAGACACAATCACACACACATATACCCCTGTTCACATACATATTCAGACACGCCCACACGCATACATTCATTCATATGTACCCCACATATATCTACATACACACAAACCACCCAAACACATACACTCACACATGACTACACACACATTCATGTACACACACGTATTCACACGCCATGCCCCAGTACATCACACACAAACATCCTCACATACTGACCAGGTCCCAGGATGAGGCAATCCCTTACCCTGAGCCTTTGTGTCTTCCTCTCTCACACAGGAATGACAATCTCTGTCCCAGGCCCTTCCCTGTTGTTGTCCCTGCTATTGTTTTAGGGGGTGGAAGGGACCACATCTGTGGGTTTGTCGATGAAGACCACTGCTAACAAGGAGCACTGGTGCACTGGGACAGCCTGGCACCTGCTTCGTACCCGACAGCCAGAGATGCCCGGGGCGGAAGTTCCCTAGGAGTAGGAATGGTTCATGTTTTGTCTTTGCATTCCCAGTTCCCCCAACAGTGCCTGGCACAGTGCTTTCTGACTGGCTGATTGGGACCTGGACGGGTTCCATGACTCGCCTGGGGTCACACAGTCAGTCCACAGGGCACACGACATTCACCACGCTGCCCCAAATGCTGAGGGATTGTGAGGATGAAAGGATCCATGTCAAAATGCCTTAAAAAGATCAAAAGCCAGGGGGCAGGGCCAAGATGGTGGAGTAAAAGCAGTGACTTGCTTGAGTTCTCCCCCAAACTCCTCCAAATACCTGTAAAAAATGGCTCTAAACAAATTCTAAAGCAGCAGAACCCACAAAAAGAATGAAACAAATTTCCAGGCAGGGAGAGGAGTGCAGCTCAGCATGGGCATGGAGACAAAATAGGCCTCAGCCAACCTGGAGCAGCCCTCAGAGGACTGAATCACAGGCAGCTGGGCAGTTTCCAGATTCCTCAACCCACAAACACCAAAGAGAACTTAGAAGGTCAGTGGGAAAAGTCTGTGACCGCAGTGAGAGAGAAGCTCAGTCCCAGCCCCAGTTCCAGCACAGCCCTGCGGCAGCGGCTGCTTCCAGAACTCTCAGCCCACAGATGGAGGGGGAATCAAGTGGCTGATCAGAGGGGGATTGCAGGGATCTCTTGGCTGGTGCTGAGGCAAGATTCTCTTGCTTTGCCTGTGCTTGGATCTTTGTTCTGGGTGGCGATCCTGGGGCGAGGAGGAGTGTTGGCATGGTAGAGCTTGTAGTGGCAGTGGAGGGGGAATCCTCCTCACAGTTCCAAGGCAGAAAAGAGTGCTTGTGGTCACTCATAGAGCAGTGGACAGGCCAGGAAAGGAGTAAACACCTTACCCCTGATCGTACCACCTTGGAAGAACTGAAAATTTACAGGTCCCTAGAAGTATCTCTGAAAAAAGCTGCACAAAACCCCCAAAGCTTGGGACAGTACATTCTCCACCCTGGAAGCAGACCCCTACCTTAACAGTTTATAACTCAAGTAATTGGCTGGGATCATGAGCAAACTGTGCAAAAAAAAAGTCAGACCATAGAATCTTTCTTTGGTGACAAAGAAAATCAAAACATACAATCACAAGAAGACAACAAAGTCAAAGCCCCTACATCCAAAGCCTCCAAGAAAAATATGAATTTGTCCCAGGCCATGGAAGAGCTCAAAAAAGATTTTGAGAAGTAGGAGGAAGTAGAGGAAAACTGGGAAGAGAAATGAGAGTGATGCAAGAAAATCATGAAAAACAAATCAACAGCTTGCTAAAGGAGACCCAAAAAAATACTGAAGAAAATAACACCTTAAAAAATAGCCTAACCCAAATGGCAAAAGAGGTCCAAAAAGCCAATGAGGAGAAGACTGCCTTAAAAAGCAGAATTGGCCAAATAGAAAAGGAAGTCCAAAAGCTTACTGAAGAAAATACTCTTTAAAAATTAGAATGGAGCAATTGGAAGCTAGTGACTTTATGAGAAATCAAGACACTGTAAAACAAAACCAAAAGAATGAAAAAATAGAAAACAATGTGAAATATCTCACTGGAAAAACAACTGACCTGGAAAATAGATCCAAGAGAGATAATTTAAAAATTATTGGAGTATCTGAAAGCCATGATCAAAAAAAGAGCCTAGACATCATCTTTCAAGAAATTATCAAGGAAAACTGCCCTGATATTTTAGAACTAGAGGGTAAAATAGAAATGGAAAGAATCCACCGATCACCTCCTGAAAGAGATCCCCAAAGGAAAACTCCTAGGAATACTGTAGCCAAATTTCAGAGTTCCCAGGTCAAAGAGAAAATATTTCAAGCAGCTAGAAAGAAACAATTCAAATATTGTGGGAACACAATCAAGATAACCCAAGATTTAGAAGCTTCTACATTAAGAGACCGGAGGGCTTGGAACATAATATTCTAGAGGCCAAAGGAGATAGGATTACAACTAAGAATCACCTCCCCAGCAAAACTGAGTATAATCCTTCAGGGGAAAAATAGACATTCAGTGAAATAGAGGACTTTCAAGCATTCTTGATGAAAATAGCAGAGCTGAATAGAAAATTTGACTTTCTAATACAAGACTCAAGAGAAGCATGAAGAGGTAAACAGGAAAGAGAAATCATAAGGGACTTATTACGGTTGAACTGTTTACATTCTTGCATGGAAAGATATTTGTAACTCATGAGACCTTTGTTAGTATTGGGTAGTTGGATGGAAAAATTATATGTATGTATATATAGTTAGATAAATAGAGGGCACAGGATGAGTTGAAGATGAAGGGGTCATATCTGGAGAATAAAATTAAGGGGTGAGAGAGGATTATACTGGGAGAAGGAGAAAGGGAGAAGCAGAATGGGGTAAATTATCTCACATAAAACAGACAAGAAAAGGCTTTTACAGTGGAGGGGAAATAGGGGAAGGTGAGATGGAATAAGTGAATCTTATTCTCATAGGATTTGGCTTAAGGAGGGAATAACATACACACTTAATTGGGTATGGAAATCTAGCTTACCCTACAGAAAATAGGGGGGGAAGGGGACAAGAGAGCAGGGGGATGATAAGAGGAGAGGGCAGATTGGGGGAGGGGGTCATCAGAAGCAAACACTTCTGAGGAGGGACAGGGTCAAAAGAAAGAATAGAATAAATGGGGGGCGGATAGGATGAAGGGAAATATATTTAGTTTTTCATAACATGACTAATTATGGAAGTATTTTGCATGACTACACATGTATAACCTGTATCAAGTTGCTTATCTTTTCAATGAGGGTGGATGTGGAGGGAGGAAAGGAGAATATTTGAAACCCAAAATTTTAAAAACAAATGTTAAAAAAAAAAAAAGGTCAAAAGCCCTAAGAAACGAAAGAACCCTGCACTGTTAGACCTAGAAGGATCTATACAGGGCCACCAAGTGCAACTCCCTCATCTTATAGATGAAGACACCGAGAGTTCCAGGAGGGAAGTGACTCAGCCAATATCCTTCCATGTGTCGTTTTTTTGGGTTTTTTTTGGGGGGGGAGGACTAGGCAGTGGAGTTAAGTGACTTGCCCAGGGTCACACAGCTCTATCCACTGCGCCACCTAGCTGCCCCCATCCTTCCATGTGTTAAGGAGCATGAGGGCAGGGCTAGAACCCGAGTATCCCTCCAGAATGCTGTAGCCACAATGACACTTTCCTGCTAACCTGAAGGGTCTGGAGGCAAAGAGCCCGAAAGCTGCTGCAGGTGCTGCCAGCCACAATACTGAGGATGGAGTTCACGGCCACTGGGATGGATGCCTGCAATTTCTGTTGGGCCTAAAAAGAATGGGAAATAAGGGAAGAGGGCCGTTAGTATCATGACCCCCCCCCCACCCAGGAGGCCTTATGAGAGCCATGGGTCTCAAGGGTAAGGTTGGGCAGAAGGACCCAAAGGATAGAGAAGAAACATCTACTCAATGTGTGACATTCTAAGAATACCTGGACATTTCAAGGAATCCTAGGAAAGTTTTCTGCCCTCAAATAACAGCCTTTTTGACAAAGACCCAGAACAATAAGAACTTTCAGAAACGAAAACTTGTCAGTTTTTGCCACTTCAGAGCTCTTTTTTGCCCCGAAAAGTACTGATGAAACGAGAAGGGAAATACCAAGACAACAGGATAGAGAAACCAAGCAAGTGAGGTGAGTTGGTGATGACAAATAGAAGGAAAGAAAACTTATGAGACAGAGAGACAAACAGCAACTCCTGGTGGAGAGGTCGGTGATGTATAGTGTTTGTGTGTGTGTGTGTGCGTGCGCACACATGTATATATGTGTGCCATGGGTGTGTGCATGCATGTGTAGTGCATGTGATGTGTATTATTGTATGCATGTTGTACACATGTGGATTGTATGCATTCATGTGTGGGTGTAGAGGTGCACACATTATCAGTTCCTGTTTGAGGCTGTGCTAAGTGTCTCTTGTCCAGGTCCAACTGGGCTCTGGCCAAGGGGAGCTGCAGACTGTGTTGGAGGCGGGGTTGGGAAGGGTGGGGAGCGGCAGGACCTGGTAAAGCTCAAGGGGAGAGGGGAAGTGGGATGGGGGGTTCAGTTCCCCAGCCAGCCCCCCCATCACCTCCGTGTTAGCCTCTCCTCCTAGCCAGAGGGGAGAAGAGGGGAAGGGACATGAAGCCAAGGAAGCCCGTTTCCTTCTCTCACCTTGACTCCCCGGTGGTGCTGCCCCAAGGCCTGATCCACAGCTGTCTGTACAGCACCCTGTACCAGGCTCTGGTTCTCCAGCAGGATGCTATTCAGATGAGTTAGAAGCAAAGACTGTAACCCTAAAGGGAGAGAGAAGATGAATAGCCCTGACTTAGGATGAGTCATTCATTTACTCACTCAACAAACATTTCTTTAAAGTTTTGCTGATGTCTTTGGTTTTTCTACCAATCAGTCCCCAGTGTACTGTGCCCTCTCCCCACTGAATCCTTCTTTGTAACAAAGACAAACATTCAAGTAAAACCATCCGACGCAGAAATGAGGCCAGCGGTATACAGGACACACCACATCTTTCTACTGACAGAAGAGGACCCTTCATGGCCCCCACACTGAGCATTCACAGTAGTCAGGTTTGCCACATCTGAGTGCTGCCTTCATCTCTGGGCAGATTAGTTTCCTGTATCTGCACCCTTCACTCATCAGTTCAATCACGTCCTCCCACATCTCTATCAATCTGCCATCTTTGTTGTTTTGGAGAGTGCAATGGCTCCCATCACTGTCACATCTCACAGGCTGATCAGCCATTCCCCAACCAATGAACACGTAGGTCCTCTAACACCAAGAAGGGAATCGGCATTTATTTAGCACTTACTGATCTTATCTAACTGATCCTTTGAGGCAGCTGCTATTATTATCCCCATTTTAACATTAAAGAAAAGATAAATGGTGTTTAAATGACTTAAAGGTCTGAGGCCAGATTTGAATTCAGATCTTTCTTCCTAAGGCAGGTGGCACTGGGCTTGGAGTTCAGAAGACTCATCTTGAATTCAAATCTGGCTTCAGACACTTCCTAGCTGGGGGACCCTGGGCAAGTCACTTTACCCTGTTTACCTCAGTTTTTTCATCTGTAACATGAACTGGAGAAGGAAATGGCAAATCAGTCCAGCATCACTGCCAAGAAAACCCCAAATGGGGTCACAAAGAATTGGACGTGACTGAAACAACCGAACGACAACAAAAGTTACGATGTGCCAGGCACTGAGCTAGGCACTGGAGACACAAAGAAGGGCAAAAACCAAACGGTCTCTCCTCTCAGAGTGCTCACAGTCTAATGGACAGACCATGTTCAGACAACTCTGTCAGATAAGAAATATACATGATAAGCTGGAGATAATCAGCAGAAAGAAGACAGCAGCATTAAGGAACACCCAGAAAGGCTTTTTGCAGAAGGTGGCATTTTGGTTGGGACTTAAAGGAAGCCAGAGAATCCAGGAGGCAGAGATGAAGAGGCAGCTGTTACACCTGCAGAAAACAGTGGCAGGATCCCAGGGAATATGAACCAGAACCAAAAAAAGTCCCACTATTCACTCCAGAAGTACACAGAGACTGTCCCTAATTCAGAAAGTGGGGCCCCCCCACAATAAAGAGCTATTACAGTGTCAAGGACAGCTGGGACACAAACCCAGAAGAAGATGATAACTCTAAAACATCTACAAGCAAAGACTCAAAGGAAAGCAGATCTTAGACACGAGACCACCTAGAATTTCTGAAGAAACGAAGCAAGTGTTAAAAAAAAATGTCTTGTATCAAAAAATGTCTTTTATCAATGAAAGGAGAGTGCTAGAGGAAAAATAAAAGCAATGAGAGCAATGGAAGAAAGAATAGGAAAGGGATTTAATAGCTCGGCACAAGAATTGCTTAAGCAATGAATTCCCTGAAAATCAGAATGGACCAAATTAGAAGTCAATGACTCCATGAGACGACAGTGTTGTTAGTCCTTCATTTTCAAAGGGGACCAATGACATTGGGGGATGTCTTGACTCCTGCGTGCCTTGGATTGAAGTGAGGCACAGCTGCACAAAGTCATCAGCTTCACTCTCTCTTCCTGTGTCATCGAAGTCCAGTGGCAGGACAAAAGTTGGGATGACCTTGGCGTCTTCCATGTCTGACAAAGCTCTAAGCACTCCATAGCACCTGCTTCTGCCATTTTCGCGACCGCTGGAACAAATTGTTCTCATCTGCTCACTCTACCAGGGGAAGTCTTCACATGCTTGGGGTAGACACCCCCTAACTCACTGATGGGTTTGAGGCCCTTTGGTTATCCTCAACCTGGTTTAGGCTGTCTGCTGAGACAGTTTGACTGGGGTATGGTCACCGTACATGTTACAGCTTCAACAATGAGAAAACAATAAATATTACAACGAAGTCAAAAGACTAAAAAACAGAATAAAATGTATCTTTTATCAAAAAACAGATCAACAATGGAATAACAGATTACAGTAGAAAACAGACCAAAACAGAATAACAGTGGAAAACAGATCAAAGAAAAATAATTTGAGAATCACTGGACTACATGAAAGTCACGATCAAAAAAATGTCCTGGATATCTTATTTCAAGAAATAATGAAGAAAAATTTCCCAGATCTATTAGAACCAGAGGGCAAAGTGAAAACAGAATCTCCTGGTCACTTCCTGAAAGAAATGCAAATGAAAACTCCCGGGAACATCATAGTCAAAATCTAGATCTTCCAGCTCAAAGAAAAAAATGCTGCAAGCAGCCAGAAAGAAAGAATGCAAGTGTCAAGGAGCCACAGTCAGGAACACACAAGATTTAGTAGCTACCATGACAAAGAAGTGGAAAGCTTAGAACATTGTATTCCAAAAGGCAAAAGATAAAGGTTTGAAACCAAGAATAACATATTCAGCAAAACTGAGTATAATCTTACAGGGGAAAAAATAAGCCTTCAATGAAATGGAGGACTGTCAATCATTCTGGATGAAAAGATCAGAGCTGAGGAGAAACTCTAAGTCAAGAGAAACACAAAGGGACAGCTGGTGGAACAGCAGATAGAGCACCATCTCTGGAGTCAGGAGGACCTGAATTCAAATCTGGCCTCCGACACATGATACTAACTAGCTGTGTGATTCTGGGCAAGTCACTTAACCCGGATCGCCTTGCCAAAAAAAACCAAAACCAAAATGAAAACTAAAACAAAAAAAAAAAAACATGAAAAAAGAGAAACACAAAAAGACAAATATAAGTGAGCAATCAGAAAGATGCTATGTTTAGATTCTAGTGTCATCAAGAAACACAGAGTTAAATAACACAAAGGGCCTGAGAATAGTTTTGTTTTCTCTCAATCTATTGTCTAAATATACTGGCCTACTTGCTCATCAATGAAAGAAAGAGCAAATCAATGAACTGAGCATGCAACTAAAAAAAACTAGAAAACCAACAAATTAAAAACTCCCAATTAAACACCAAAATAGAGATCCTGAAAATCAAAGCAGAGATTAACAAAATCTAAAGTAAAAAAAAAAAACTGAATAAAACTAAGAGCTGTTTAAAAAACAAGACAAAAACAGTAAAACAGATAAACCATTAACTAATTTGATTTAAAAAAAAGAAGAAAATCAAATTACCAATATTAAAAATGAAAAAAGTGAATTTACAACCACTGAAGAAGAAATAGTAGCAATTATTAGGTGACCTTTCCCCCAACTATATGCCTGTAAAACATGATCTAAGTGAAATAGATGAATACCTACAAAAATATAAATTGCCTAGATTAACAGAGCACGAAATACAATTTTTCAATAACCCTATCTTAGAAAAAGAAATTGAACAAGCCATAAATGAACTCTCAAAGGGAAAAAAAATAACCCAGGGGTAGTTAGATTGACAAACAAATTCTTGCTTGTAATTCAGTTGTGTCCAACTATTCATGACCCGGTAGACCATAGCATGCCAATGCCTTCCTTGAGGTTTTCTTGGCAAAGATACTAAACAAACTCTACTAAATATTAAAAGAACAATTAATTCCAAAACTACATAAACTGTTTGGAAAAAAAATAGGTAAACAAGGAGGAGGCCCTACCAAATTCCTTCTATGACAGTTTTTTATTTAAACTTTTTATTTCTAGTTCTAAAATCTCTCTCTCTCTCCCTCCAGTACCTCCCCCACCTATTGAGAAGTCAAGAAATATGATACCCATTGTACATATGAAGTCATGCAAAACATTTCCACGTTAGCTTGTGAGAAAAAGAAAAGCAAGAAAAACAATGTGAAGAAAAATGCCCGCGTGTGTTGGTTCTCTCTGGAGGTTGACAGACACCATTTTTTATCACGAGTCCTTTAGAATGTTGTAGATCATTGTATTGATCAGAGCAGCGAAGTCCTTCACCGTTGACCGTCATTACAACGATCTCCTGGTTCTGCTCACTTTGCTTTGCATCAGCTCGTGTAAATTTTCCTAGGCCTTTCTGAACCCATCCCTTTCAGCATTTCTTATGGCACAGCAATAATTCCATCACAATCATATACCACAACTTGTTCATCCATTCCTTAATTGACGAGCATACCCTTAGTTTCCATATCTCTGCTACCACTAAAAGAGCTACTATAAATAATTTTGTACATGTAGGTCCTTTTCCTTTCTCTTTGATCTCTTTGGGGTATAGACCTAGTGGTGGCATTGCTGGGCCAAAGGGTACGCACAGTTTTATTGTCCACAAATGTAGTCTTAATACCTAAACTGGGAAGATTTTAAAAAGAAAGAAAATTATTGACCAATTTCCTTAATAAATAATAATGCAAAAATTTTAAATAAAATATTAGGAGACTACAGCAATGTATCATAAAGACCATATACTATAACTAGGCTAAACTTTATCAGGAATGCCGGACTGGTTCAATATGGGGAAAACTGTAAACACGATCAATTGTATTAATAGATGCAGAAAAAGTTTTTGACAAAACACAACACCCATTCCTGTTAAAAACTTCAGAGAGCATAGGAATAAATGGAGCCCTTCTTAAAATAAGTAGTACAAGAGCAAGCATTAAATGTAAGGGGGATAAGTTAGAAGCCTTTCCAATAAGAACAGGACTGAAGTAAGTATGCCCATTATCCCCATTCAATATTGTACCAGAAATACTATAGCAATAAAGCAAGAAAAAGAAATTGAAGGAATAAGCATAGGCAATGGGGAAACAAAACCGTTACTTCTTTGCAGATTATATTCACTTAGAGAAACTTAGAGAGTCACCACAAAAAAAAAAACCCAATCAAAATGAGTAAAAATTTCAGTAAAGTTGCTGGATATAAAATAAACCCACACAAATCATCAACATTTCTGATTATTACCAATAAAACCCAGAAGGAAGAGATAGAGAAATTCCACTGAAAAATAACTACAGACAATACAAAATACTTGGGAGTCTACCTTCTAAGACACAAAAACTATATGAACACCATTACAAAACACTCCGTACAGATAAAGCCATCTAAATAATTGGAGAAATGTTGATTGCTTATGGGTAGGCTGAGCCAATATCATAAAAGTGACAATATTACCAAAATTAATTAATTAATTAATTTAGTGCTATACTAATTAAATGGGCAGCTAGGTGGCACAGTGGATAGAGTGCCAGGCCTGGAGTCAGAAGACTAATCTTCTTGAGTTCAGTACTTGCTGTTTGACCCTGGGCAAGTTATTTGCCTTAGTTTCCTCATCTGTAAAATAAAGTGGAGAAGGAAATAGCAAACCGTTCTAGAATCTTTGCCAAGAAAACCCTAAACAAGGGCATGAAGACTTGGATGCAACTGAGACAAATGAACAACAAGGAAGGGGCCCTAGCAGTATCGGATTCCAAACTATACTACAAAGCTGTAATTGTGAAAACAATTTGGCATTGGATAAGAAATAGGCTCATTAATGAAACAGATTAGATGCACAACATATAGATGCAAATAAGCACAGTATCCTAGTGTTTGATAAACCCAAAGATCCCAGCTATGAGTAAAAGAAATCACTATTCAACAAAAACCAGAAAGTAGTCTGGCAAAAAATAAGTCTAGACCGACGTTTCCCCAAGATAAGTCCAACTGGGCCCATGATCTAGACATAAAGTGACCTCATAAGCAAATTAGTGAGGCGTGGAAGAAATTACCTGTCAAACAGATGGCCAGGGGAAGGGTTCATGATCAAACAAGAGGCAGGGAGGTTCACAGGAGGTAAAGTGGACAATTTTGATTACATAAAATTTAAAAGTTTTTGCACAAACACAATCAATACGGGTAAAATTAAAAGAGAATTGGGAATCTGGGGGGGAATCTTTGCAGCAAGTTTCTCTGATAATGATCTCATTTCTAAGATATACAGGGAACTGAGCCAAATTTATAAGAATAAGAGTCATTCCTCAACTAATAAATGGTCGAGAGATATGAATAGGCAATTTTCAAATGAAGAAATCTAAGCTATCAATTGTCACATGAAAAATGCTCTAAATCGCTAACAATTTAAGAAATACGAATTAAAACAACTCTGAAGTACCACCTCATATCCATCAGAGCGGTCAAGTTAATAAAAAAGCAAAATGACAAATGCCAGAGAAGCTGTGGGAAAACAGGTACTTCGGTGCACTGTTGGTAAAGCTGTGAACTGGCCTAAGTGATCTGGAGAGCAATTTAAAACTAGGCCAAAAAAGCCATTAAACTGTGCATGCCCTTTGACCCAGTAATACTGCTACTAGGTCTATTCACCAGAGATCAAAGATAGTTCAAATGGCACTCAGAGGTACAAAAATATTTATAGCAGCTCTTTTTGTGATGGCAAAGAATTGGAAATTGAGGGAATGCCCATCAACTGGGGAATGGCTGAGCAAGTTGTGGTATATGAATGTGATGGATACTCTTGTGCTGTAAGAAATGATGAAGAGGATAGTTTCAGAAAAACCTCGGAAGACCTATATGAAGTGATGCAAAGTGAAGTTAGCAGAACCAGGAGAACAAGGTATACAATCACAGCAATACTACAAAGCTAATCAAACTCTAAAAGGGGGAAGGAGAATAAATATTTACATAGCACCTGTGATGTATCAGGTACTGTATACTTTACCAATACCGTCTCATTTAATCCTTACAACCACAGTGCAAGGTGGGTGCTGTTATTCTCCTCATTTTACAGTTGAGGAAACTGAGGCAAACAGAGTTGTGAAGTGACTTGCTCAAGGACACTCAGCTAATAGGTGTCTGAGACTAGATTTGAACTTAGGTCTCCCTGACTTGAGGGCCAGAGCACTTTCAAAGTGTTTGAAAGATTTAATTAACTCCAATCAACAGAATGACCAATCCACAATCCCAAAGGACTAGTGGTAAAATATGGCATACACCTCCAGATAAAGAGCTGACGGACTCAGAGTACAGATGGAAGCTTATTTTCTTCTCTTCCTTTTCTTTTGGGGGGGCAGGGCTAATGTTTTGCATGACTATGTCTATTTATAATGGTTCTGTTTTTCTTGCCTTCTCAATGGGTGGAGAAGGGAGAGAAAGAGGGGAGAGACTTTGGAACAGAAAATAAAATAAAACTGAATTGTTAAAGTCACAGGGAGGTGGTGGGAGCCTGGAAGCCAGCGGAACAAGGTGGTGAGGGAGGGCAGCAAAGGCAAGAGAGCAGTGTGGGGGTTCATCTCTTACCAGCCAGCAGCCCAGAGCCCCAGGGCAGGGGCTGGAGTGCCTGGTGAGAGGGCAAGGCGGGGAGATAGGATCCCTGGCACTTATTAGTACAGAGCCTGGTACCTACTGGGTACTGGATAAATGTTTGTTGATCGATTAATGGACAGGGTGAGGAGCCCTCTCCTTCTAGTTTCGGGGCTCCAAGAGTTCAGGCCCTTCCTGAAATACCAAGAAGAGGCACATGACCCCCAGGTGTGAGCGCTCGCCTGAGCTCGGGCAGGCCCTTCTCTCCTCAGAACAAAGGCTCGTGGTTTGCTTCAGGATCTGTTGTGTCAGTTGTGGGGGCCATCACACCCTGGTTCTGATCATTATAGAGGGCTGAATCCTATCATAGGCCTGCAAACGAGTGAGTGAACAGCACTCCCAGAAACACAGCAACTTGGAGTTGTCACAGACCTCAGAGATCTCCCCCAAGCCCTCATTTTATAGAGGTTATACAACTGCGAGGCTGCAGCATGACCTGAACCCAGGACCTCAGACTCCAAGTCCAGCATTCTTTCCATGGCATCATGTGGTACAACCTGTGTGTGAAGGCCACTGGCCTCAGGCAGGCTCCCAAGGGAGGGGGGTCCACCTCAGCAGCAGGGGAAACATACTGGCTGGTTTCAGGATCTCTGATCTCATCAGAGGGGGTTCTCCCTCCGCCAACACAGATCCCAAACCCCTCTAAAACTGGGCAGAAAATCTCCCAGAGTTGCTGAGACTAAAAAATACCCCCTCACCCCCACCACCAACCTGATGGTGAGCCTCTGTGACTTTGGCAAGACCGGTCTTTGGCCAACAGAATAAAAATCTCTCACAAACCTGTACTTGAAACCTTTCTAGCTTCAGAGGAGCAGAGGCTTAAAGCCAGAAGAAACTTGTGAGGTTACTGATGAGGAAATGGTTGTCTAAATGGGCTAGTTAACAACACAGGTTGTAAGTGTCTGAGGCAGGATTTGAACCCTGGTCTTCTTCAAGTCAACAAGCATTTATTAAGCCCCGACTCTATGCCAGACACTGTTCTAAGCATTGGGGATTCAAAGAAAAGCTCCCAAGAGCTCATAGTCTAATGGGGGTCTGGGGTGGAGGTGGGGGAACAGAGACAACACAGAGACAGCCCCCTACAGGATAAAACGGGGAGTGTCCGAGGGAGGGCACCAAGTTGAGGGAGGACCACTTGGCACCTGTGCTGACTCTGACCTTGGCATCGAAGACATGGGAGGAGGGCTGCAGAGGGTGCTGGGAGACCTGGGAGTACATAGGCATTTAGGTAATGTGTCGAAGAGAATTCTTTTTCAAAATGCTAGAGAAAAGTCCGTTTAATTCACTTAGCAGTGTTGACCGTGCTGCATAAGGTCCATGCTTCCAGCACGTCATAGATCAGAATCCTGGGGACATGTCACTGTTTGCTGAAGCCGTGGCCATGAATGGACAGTTCTGGTCTCCACCTACCCCAGGCCTCCGTCAGCTGAGCTGGGAATCCACCGTGGAAATCCACCATGAGAAAGAGCAGCAGAACACGTTCCTCCGAGTCCGGGGGCCGTCTCCTCTCATGGGACTCAATCCAGTAACTCACATCGGGAAGCACCAGATCTTAAGAACGAGATATTACGGGACGTTTTAAGATAAGCAAAATTTTCAAATGTCTTAGGGCTAAAAAGTCTGCCCTAGCAATGAAGGTTATGCTGAACGGGGAACAGAAAGATGGAGGGAGGCAGCTTCCGCATCTATAAGATAAAGTCAATAATGTCTGCCTGATGGAATCCATGCAGAACAGAGTCAGGTGGCACAGAAAACTGGGAAGGCACAATGCAGTTATGATAGCTAGGGCCCCCAGAAAAGAGCCATAAAAGCCTAAAATCCTAAATCACCAGGATTCTACCCAAGGCTCCTGGCCCTGGGCCCCAGAACCGCGTGGGATCAGAAAACCTTTCCCAATATGGTTTATGCCCTAAGAAGTGAATAAGTTCCAGGCTCACTACCAGACAATTCAGAGCAGCCCCACAGACTGTAAAAGGGTGAAAAACTGGAAAGTCTGAAAACAAAAGTTAAAGCAGAAAAGACAAAAGCCCCTGGGATTTGCCTAACTGACCTCTTTGTCATTAAACCCCTCTGCTCCTCTGAGAGGTGGAGAACCACCCACCTCTCTCTGGGGGCCTGTTGTCTTATGACCAAATATCAGTCTACTAATCACAGAGAACACAAACGTTATTCTCTAGAACCTTTATTTCATTCTGAAACAGCTGAGCACTACAGAAAAAAATAGTCCCGTCCCTAGGATCACTTCTCTACCTAGGACTCTGCCTGTCACTTTTGGACGCTGCCTTTCCTTCCCCAGTATGGCAACCAACGCTTTGGGATCTCTCTCTCCCACTGGTCACCATGATCTGCTGGATTCACCTGTCCCAGCTCCCCCCTGGATTTCAGGCAAGGTAGAATTTACATAATGTTGAAGTTAAGAGCCCTGAAGTCTCCCTGATTCAGCCAGGTACTTCCATATTCCTGTTACCTGGCGTATTTGGTGCCTTGCTAAGCTTTAATCAGAGGGACATGCAGAGCTACAGATCTGCATTCTGTGCACATACCTGCATGGAACGGATTGATTACATAAACACGACAGTCAGAAACAAACTCCAGCTATTAATAGTAAGAACGCGTAATGCCGCCCTGCATTTAATCTGCTTGGCTGCCAGACCTTTTGGCATGTGGTGCCTCCTTTTTGGGCCTGGCTAAACTGGCACCACAGCTCATAGAGGTGAGAGCTGAAAGAGGACAGTGGCACCTGGACCAACTCGAACATGGCCAGGAAGGCTCTCTCCTGGGTGGTCACCCAGGCTCTCTCTGAAAACCTCCTGTTGGGTGAGGGGAAACTCGCTCCCCGCCCCGAGGCAGCCCCTTTGGCTGCTGGACAGCTGCAGTCACCACGACATTGTTCCTGACATCCAGCCTGAGCTGCTTCTCTTTAGCTTCTCCCCACTGCTCCTGGGCCCACCCCAGGAGGCCCAGCAGAACAAATCAGGGAGCAGGCTCGACTTCTGCCCACTTTGGCCATCTACGATTCCGCCCTCCCCTCTTCCCACCTCCGGGGTTTTCCAAGAGTGAGCTGTACCTTCTTCCAAACCGATATTCGAGTTGAGTGCTGCACATAAGTGATATTTCTTCCAGTCAAAAAGGTAGGAATTATCCTTGAAGACAGTTAATGGATGCTCCTGATTTGGAAATAGTAGAGGCAGACCTGAAGGTCCATACAGAAATACATATGATGGCTAAAGAAAAATACCAAATTTTGGTTCCTAAATCCTTAGTATTAAGTGTGTTAGAACAAATACAGAAACGCCCCGATCGACACTTCCTATAGATTAACCACCTCTTAAGGCCTCAATTTCCCCACCTAAAAATGGGTGTTAGTTCTGACTTCCCTTTCAGCTGGTCTCTGTTCTAGGCTTCCCTTCAGTGTTGCTATTCTGTGGTTCTGTGACTCTACATGGACTCATACCACTCTGCACTAGGCCTTTCCCCAGCTACTAGGAAGTTGTGGCCTCCTCCCGAACACCGTCAAAATTTTGTGTGGGGCTTAGGGCGAGCGAAGTCCCTAAGAGCGGGGCATCTTCTCCAGGAGCGTCACTCAGGGATGCTGGGGAAGCTTGGGAAGACCAACGGCGGCCTCACAACCTTCTGGTTTTGTCCTTGGCACTGTCCCCTGTGCCAGGGCGATACAGAATGGAAGGATTAAGAATCTCCCCTCAGCAGCCTCTCCTGTTTTCTTAACAGTGAACTTAGAGAAAGGTGCTTCCTGTGAGGATTATGGAGCTTGGCCATTAGCCAGTGGAGCATCATAAAAATGAAAACGCAGGCCAGGACAGCAGGAGGAAGTCGTTGGACATCTGAATTAATCATGAAAACTTCCTACACTTTGGGGACAGGAGATTCAGTCACCATGGACATGGAGTGAGCCAGGCAAGGCCATAAAGGGAACCCTGTGGAATCCCATCGCTTATATGTGGACATTGCTGTAGGAAATGATAGATACGAAGAGAAGGCTAGCCTGGAAAGGACAGAAAGTCTGTCTAACTCTTATGCTTCTGAGGACCACTCAAACAGACCCTGAACTCATGCTCCAGAGACCCTGTGTGGGGTAAGCAGGGCTGCTCACCAACTCAGGCTGTCAGGACACGGGAGAAGCTAGCTGGGGTTGCAGTGGCCACACAAGTCCCTCAGTGCTCTGTGGGCAAACTGGCAGTAGACAAATAAGCCTCTGCCTTAGACAACAGGCCAACCTCAAAGCTTTCCAACTTGGTGGGGCCTAACAAAGCTTGGATTCTGCCAGCTTGGCTTCTGAAAACAGCAAACCCCCTCCACATATCAAGTCCCAGGAGGACTTCCTTCTGTGAAGGAAGAGGCCCCCTGATGTCTGAAAATCAGACTTGGCCCCTTTTAGCTAAAGACACTTCACTTGGACTCGAATTTCATCAGTCTTAGCAAAGACTCTGCTAGTCTGGGCCCAGGCTCAGACTGACACCAGCATCTGCATCTCTGTTTCAATCACTTCTAAAAGAACTCAGTGACCCGGAAAGTCTTGAGAAGCAGAACTTTCTTGAGCCTTGAGATAAGGGCTAGTCTGGACTCCCAAGCTTTCCAAATAGCTCTCTGAGTTGACGTGGTTTGGGTCTGAGCACAGAGGCAGTGAACAGATAGCAGACAGTGTACCTGCCCCACCCCACCAACTTGTTTCACAAGAACTGGAAGGAAGGCTGTGCCTTTTCCAAGACCACGGACATTCTCTTTCTAGGTTCTGCTTCCAGCCCAGATCTCCAAGAGTAAGGCAGCCTTCTCCTGGCTAACAGCACCAGCCTAGCTCTTAAACTTTCTTAAAATGACAAACGTAGCCCTGCTCACCCGACATGAAAGCCCAGCCCTCTCACTTTGACCAGCATAGGATGGCTGCATCACAGACACTTGGAGAATTCCAGGGACATCTGCCAAAGGCTCTCTCTTAAGACACCAGACCATTGAAGGGGCGTGTTAATGCACATGCTGTGGGCTGCAGAGAGCCTTTCAGTGACTGGGCTGTTACTGTCTGCATTTATAGGGCAAAAGAGCTGCCCATCTGAACAGAGTAACACAGCACTTGTGTCTCCTAGAAGACAGAAGCTGAAAACTTATTCCTCAAGCTACTCGATGTTCCAGGGACCACGGGATAGCTTCCTCCTAGAGCTCAGTCTCAGGAAAAAGCGTTAAAGGCCTTCTTTTGTAAGACATTGGCTACTTTGTGCTCAAAGGGTTTCCCTTTTGCTTTCACTGTTTGAAAACCCAGAGCAGCCACACTCAGAGCCCTATTGTCAGATCCTCCCAAATGCCTTGCAGCTCTCACTCCCCAGGCTTCCCTACAGTCTGCTCCTGTTTTATCCTAACTGTCCTATTTTACATTCTGTAAATTCTGTTTTTAATTCTGTAAGCTTCCTCAGGTCCTCAAGTCCTCCCTCAGGACTCTCACAGCTCACTCCCTCCTCTTTCTTGCCACCATTTTCAAGATGTTGGCCCATGAATGGCCCACGGGCCCCCAACAGGCAGCATCTCTGAAGGCTCATCCCTTCCTGATTTCCCTCTAAGGATTCTGATGCCAGCAGAGTCATCATCAGCTTTGTCTCCCCTTCCCTCTTGGGCTAGACTCGCTAGGTGCTGGGCGCTAGCGGCAGCTGGCCATGCCCTCCACAGGCCAACCCTAGGAGATCCGTGCAGAGGGGGCCACTTCTTACCATCCCAGCTCCTGCTCCAGCCCTCGAGCAGGCCACAAGCTGTTAGCCAGTCTCTCTCCTCCTGCTTTTTACCTTCTCAGCCAGGCTTCGGGGGAACAAGAATCTTTTTTCTAAACCTAAAGCATAATCTTAATGTCACTTTCTTGCTCTGAAATCTACAGGGCCTGCCAGTTGCCTTCTGAATCCAATCAAAATTCCTTCTGCGCTCATTTAGAAATGTTCCTCCCTCTCCTCACAGGTGCCTTCATTCCCTACTCCACCCAGGTTTAAATTCTCTGCTTTGTTGGGCAAACCTGCCTGCCAGGTATGTTGGAGCTCTCTGAACTGCCTGGGGAGAGCTGATTGTTAAATTTTCAGCACCGGCATCAGCCAGTGCTCGATTTGTTGATTGTCCAGACTTCAGTGAAGGAGACAATGTTAATAATGCACATTATACTAAGTAACGTATAGGTCTGGGAGGAACTGCTTCTAATCATTTAGCAGCATGCCCCGGGCCACGCCCCTAGGTGCCTAGGCCACTTCTGTCTCTGAGCTTTCTCATATACCACCAGTTCACACGATCATCTAAGGTGAGAATGGGAATGAGCTGGGAGATAACATAGTCCAACCCTCTCACTGTAATAAAATTAATAACTTACATTAATACAGCACTTTAAGAATTTCAAAGCACATGAGTGACTTGAGTGGGGTAAGTCATGAGAGTATTATTCCGATTTTAAAGATTAGGAGACAGTTTTGGTAGCAGGTGAAGTGTCCTGTCCTGTCACACATTTCCTGGAGGCTGAAAACCCTGCTCTAACTTCATACACAATTAGAAGGCTTTGTAAAAATAAATGCTGCTGGTTGTTTGTGATCGAGTTCTCAAAGCCTTTGATAGAAACACCCCCCCCGAAAATGTCAGTGACCCCACATCGTTCTCAAATGGCCCTTTACTCGATCCCACTGGCGTCATGCCCTAGCCTCCCTTAACCTTCTCATACATAGGAGGTGCTTACTAAAGGCTGATTGCTTCACAGAAGATCTCAGGAAATATCTCTACAAACAATATTAAATATTTACCTTGCCTTTAAAAATGGTTTTAACAAAGCAACTGTTTAAAATACACGTCATAGATAACAAATAAAATGCTCATTTGCCTGACCACATCATTGAGCCTTTGGCCTCACAGGGGAGCCACACAATGTGTCTAGATTGGGAGGGACCCGGAGGGACGCAAGCTAGTTTTGGGTGCGTCTTTTGGCCCAGTAAACAAACTGCTGCTTTAAGAAACTAGTTTTCCCACTTGCATTAAAAACGGGCCTCCTGAGCTAGTGCCCAAGCATTGCCAGTGGTGATGTACTGCGTCCCACTGAGTCTGGCCCATGGAGCACAGACCCCAGTGATGGAACATTGACCCCTACTTCCCTGGCTGCCGCTACATACTTTCATGGTATGGCTTCCCTGTTGGGCCTACAGTGAAGTCACATTTAAGAGGGAAGAATTTTCCCCATGTCCCAGGGATGTGGGGTAACAAAAAAAAAAAAAAAAAAGGTTTGAAATGATTTAGATGTGGCCTCCGAGGGAGGTTGCTGAGCTCCAAGCGAGAGGCCTTTCTAACCTTTCCAATACCGAGGCCTCTGTTCTTTACCCCATGGCACAAGGAGGAGGGACTGCACCAGAGGTAGCCCCAGGTGCCCGTGTTGTGTGTGTGTCTAAAGTGCAGGTGCCGATGCTGGGGGCCTTCTCAGGCCTGGGAGGACTGATCAGTCGCCAAAGACAGTTTGGCCTCAGTGACATTAAAAGGATATGAAGGCTGCAGAGATCTGGCTGGTCTGGTCGGGATGAAGCTTGCAGCAGGGACACAGAGCAGCTGCTGGAGTGAGGGTCAGCTGCCCCAGTAAGCCCATGTTGGCTTCCTCGTCAGGAATGAAGAGGGCGACAGGATGCCCCAGCACAGGGTGGATTCTGCTGCAGACTTTCTGGGCCCCCAGAAATCCTGGCCTGGTGACACAGAAAACAGGAAAGGCAACTCGTAGGGCATTTTTTCCCCTCAAGAAATGGCTAAAAGAAACCAACAACATTTGTGAAGCCCCCTCTAACCACTCAGACACACACAGAGGCATACATATACACATACAAGCATTCACACACAGGCACACACTCACATACACATACACACATATATACTCACACTCACATAGACACACACATACACGCCCTCACATACACAAGCTCACACACACACGTACATATACATTCACATACACAGGCACACACACAAGCACACACATACACACACACACACAGGCACACTCACACACACTCCACTTTCTCTGCCTGTAGTTGGCTCTCGGGGCTAGGTGACTCAGCTCCCCACCTAGGGTGCCATCAAAGTTGGCATGGCGGGGGTAGTACCACCCCACACTTAAAACGATTTCTTTTGAAGTAGGGGCTGCACTGGACAGCCTTTGAGGTCTCTCCCACCTCTGAGTTCCTGTGACCCCAGTCCCTGTTTCTGCCAGCACCACCAGCAGCTTCTCTTTACCAAAAGGAATGTTTGTCATCTAGACCACCAGCTTAATGATTTCAAGGAAAGACAGTCAGGAAGGCAGTTTGGTTTCCATGAGCACACATGACCTCATCATCTAGCTATAGCCAGGCTTGGGAAAGCCCCTGAAATAATTTTGTCTGCACAGCACACACCCTCAGCCTTGATGCTTTTTATATCACTGGGAAAATTCCATTTCCTAAGAAGAGTAAGGTAAGCCAGGCCATCTTTCCTCCCCAGGAAGAATCATGCTAAGGGTGAAATTAGCTGGCTACTGACCCACTAACAGGTCTGTCCTATAGAGGGACACATCACTGAGCCTCTTTCTCCCCCCTCTCTTTAAACCAATGAATCAGAATATATTCCACCAAACACTTTCCCCTCAGCATTGGATCAAATAAACCTTTCTGTCCGGATTGCCTGGGGCCAGCTAAGTTAGGAGAAAACCTGTGGTTTAGACCTAAACATCGCAAGGGTTTCTGGGAAGGGAGGGGAGGAGATTAGGCATTTATATAGCACCTATTACGTGCCAGGCACCAGGCTAAGCATCCTACTAATATCTCATTTGATCTACTTTCAACAACCCTGCAAGGGAGGTGCTGTTCTTATCCCCATTTTGCAGTTGAGGAAACTGAGGCAAACACAGGTTGAGGGACTTGCCCAAGGTCACAGAGATAGTGTCTGAGATCAGATCTGAACTCGGGTTCAGAGCTTCCTGGCTCCAGGCCCAGAGTTCTATACATTTTGTCACTAGCTGCCCCTAGCTGGTGAGAATTGGTCCTGCTCTAAAACGACTCTGGGAAGGCACACGTCACTGCTAAATAGAAGCTTGGTTCCCCTTTCTGGGGAGCCCAGGTATTTAGCTAAATTAAGGCTTCAGTTATGAGGACCAAACTAGATAGCATTCTCAAGGCCCCAGGACCACCCCAGACTGTAGCAGATGCCTTCATTCCCAGGCCTGCCCACAGGTATTTCTTCAACCCAAAGAGGAGCCAGAACCAAATCAACTCAAGAGAGCAGACTCCATGAGAGTGTCAGTCTCTGAAAGTGTCTTCTGACACCATCAGAACAGACTCGCCAGGCTCCTTATGCCAGGTGCAAGCGAGCCGTATCCATGGCAGCTGTTTAGCTTGTTTGGAAGGGCCCATGATTTCACCAGTGGGAGAGAGCTCTCACTGAGGAAGCGCCTCTACCAACAAAGATCAGCAGCTGCCCTTCAGTTCAGAATCTCAGAGCGTTGGCTGGGGCCCTGAAGAATCAGGGGACTAGCCTAGGTAAACACAGCCAGCATGTCATAGGCAGCATTTGAACTCAGATCTTCCTGACTCTGAGACTGCCTCTTTGCTACACCGTGCTCCACCAACAGGACATGGGCTTCACTAACTAGTATAAGGGATTTCAATTACCTGAATGATAGAGATGAAACTGTATACACCTAACACTTGAGTAGTTTACCAGGTGGTGGACAGCTCTAATTATCGATCAGACAAAAGGCTATGGGAAATGCATCTATTACTTGGAGTAAATAGCTCCTAAATTTCTTCTCTTCTTTTTTAAAAATAAGTTACTTATTTATTTTTAGTTTTCAACATTCACTTCCATAAGATTTTGAGTTTTGAATTTTCTCCCCCTCCCTCTCTTCTCCCCTCCCCAAGATGGCATGCAATCTGATACAGACCTTACTTACACATTCATATTAAGCATATTTTCACCTAAATTTCTACTAGTATTAGAACAGCACTGATTTAATGTGAGAAATAATTTTTATAGACTCAAAAACATTAAAGATTTGCAAGCACCTTCAAGTAGGTGGTGCAGTGGTTAGAGCACCCGGCCTGGCTTCAGGAGGACTCTTCTTCCTGAGCTCAAATATGGCCTCAGACACTTACTAGTTGTGTGACCCTGGACAAGTCATTTCACCCTCTTTGCCTCAGTTTCCCCATCTGCAAAATGGGCTGGAGAAGGAAATGGCAAACCTCTCTAGTATCCTTGCCAAGAAAACCCCCAATGGGGTCACAAGGAGTCAGACATGACAGAAAATGACTGAGCAACAATAATTAGAAGCCATCTGGTTCCACTCCTTAATTTCAGTGATGGGGGACTGAAGGCCCAAAGAGGTAAAGTAAACTTTCCCCAGGTCACTTGGAGGCCCTGTACAACACTCTGGAGTTCTGGGCCTCATGCTGGGATAAGACTGTGGAACAGGGCAGGGAACAGTGTTGGTAAAATGTGGGGATGCCTTAATCTGACTTTTCCCTATTCTCCAATTCCCTATGCGAAGCATCAGATGACCGCAGTCAGTGTGCTGCAGGACATGATATATGTAGTGTTGTGATTCCAGTATTTAACAAGCTGTGACCTCATCAATAGGCACATGCTTTCCACTAAGAGAGATCAGAGGAGGGCAGCTAGGTGGCACAGTGGATAGAGCACCGGCCCTGAAGTCAGGAGGACCTGAGTTCAAATCCAGCCTCAGACACATAACACTCACCAGCTGTGTGACTCTGGGCAAGTCACTTAACCCCAATTGCCTCACCAAAAAAAGAGAGAGAGAGAGAGAGAGAGAGAGAGAGAGAGAGAGAGAGAGAGATCAGAGGGTGAGCCCTCCATGATGCTCAGTTGCTGAGGATGAAAATTTCAGCCCCCGGACCAACAGGATGCCTCTTTGCAAACACAGCTCAGCAGGTCCTCACATAAGAGCCCAGAAACATCTCTGCTGTATGTCTTTAAGAATAATCTCATGTGCGATACAGTGTGATACAGTTGGGACTTGGGGTGAGAAGCTGGACTCAAAAAGCCTTTGGGGTCACAGCCCAGATTGAAGATTCTCTAAATCCCAGATGGAGTCTTGGTAGAGGGAAGGGCAGTGCCTTAAAGGATGATCAGCCCAGCTATACTGGCACTGTGAAGTCAAACTGCCCCAGGGCGCTATCACATCCCAAGGACCTTCCTTTTCCCAGGTCACAGGAATGAGGGAGACAGAGCTTTTCCTTCACCTCACATAGTGGTGCTGACTGGTGAGCAGGCCAATCCCATTTAGCAGCTTCACCATGGGCTCCTTCTCCACCCTGGGAAGGACAGACACAACAGGTTAAGGTTCCAGCAGGTCAAATGCCAGCTCTTCCCACATCTTATCCTGGCTCACAGCAGAGGCTCCTGATCTGCCACCTCAGGGGATCCCTTCCATGCACTGGTCAGGCTGGTGTGGGTGTGGGGACTATACTTGTCCAGGCCATAGGAAATGGCACCACCTCTGTGGCCAGAAGGGGACTTACCCAAAGCTTTCCTTGGAGAGGACTCCATTCACTTCCACACCAAAGTGGAATCTGACCTGCAAACAAATGAGTAACTAGAGTATTTAGTAAAGGCTAAATCTTCACCCATCATCAAGCTCTTTCTCACAACTCAATGCGTTTCCAATCCAATCCAACAAAGTGCTATGTGCTAGGTAGTGTGAATTAAAGGTTCAATAGGTAACCAAGATGCTCACGTGCAATCATTTGAGGAGGCCGTGCACCTACCTCACTGGGCTGTTGTGAGGGTCCAATGAGATAATTTTTGTACAAAGCACTCAGCCCAGTACCTGACACACATCACAGGTGCTAAACAAATGTTTGTTCCCTTCTCTCAGCCTTCTCAAATGATCTGCAAAATCTTGCATTTGAGGAAACAGGCAGACAGATTAAGGACCATGCTCTGAGTCACATAGCCAGTAAATGTCTGAGGTGACACGTGAACTCAGGTTTCCCTGATTTTAGGCCCACTGTTAAATGTGGATTAGGGCTGGGGGGAATCAGGAAAGATTTTCCATAGGAGGGGGCATGGATATGGAGCCTTGAAAGAAGCTATGGATAGAGATTGTAGATTCTATGCATTGGAGGGAGCTTGGGCAAAGGCACTAAGAAGGGAGACTAGATGCTTAGTTTGAGGAACAGCAGGTAAGCCAATTGGGACTGGTCTGGGAAAGGTAGGTTGGAGAGCGAGGAGGTAGGTGAGGAGGAAGAAGTAAGGAAGGGAGGCATGCCCAACAACTATGAACTCAGTTATCCCTGGGAAGGCCTTGGAGAATGGGCCCTCATGCACATTTTGGATGTCCAGAGTTCAAACACACAACAGAGAAATTCTCTAATTTGTTCTCCTGGTCACTCTGGGAGGAAAGGGTGGAAGCAAGGGTTAGCATGTGCGCGTAAAAGAGAACTGAAGCTCCAAGAAGGAAATGACTCACCCAAGGTGACATAGGAAGACAACTGCAAGGCTGAAGACAGAACTCCAAAGAAAAGTCTGTATTGAAGGAGAGATCTCTCTCTATCTTATCTTATTAGGCTGCTAGGGGGTGCCACAGGAGACAGAGCACTGAGCAGGGAGTCAGGAAGTATAGTCAAACACAGCCTCAGACACTCAGGAGCTATGTGACCTTGGAAAAGTGACTTAACCTCTGTCTGTTTCAGTTTCCTCAAATTTAAATGGGGATAATACTAACATCTACCTTGCAGGGTTGCAGTAAGAATCAAATGGGACAATGCCTGTAAAAAGCATTGGACTGAATAAACACTAGTTCCTTCTCTCTCTTATTAGACTTTTTCAAAAGTACACTGAAACCAAACACTAGAAATCATCAGCATCAATAGACAGACAGACAGATGCTCCTATTTTCAACCATGCAGAAAATCTCCAGCAAAAGAGATAAGTCCCCACCACCACCACCTCCCACTGTTACTGCCCAGAAAAATGGCAACATCAAGTTAATAAACACGTTACCTTTGGGTGAACTATGCTGGTTTTGTGCAAAAACTGCTTGATAACCAGACAATCTGTCATCAAGGTTGGGGGCTTTTCATCAACCTGTTAAAAAACACACATGAGAATCCAAACCCTCAGATTACAAAGGTGCTATTTCTTGGGTGAGAATGAATATTTCACTGGAAGCCATTTGAACATTCAGAGAGAAACGAAATTAAAATCACAGGGGTCAAAATTAGAAGGCAGGTAGAGGCTGACAGCTCCTTGGAGAAGGGGAGGCCCTTAAAACCTCTTCTCAAGAGCTTGAACTTGGTACATTGAAGGCAAGTGGGTGCTTGGGAAGTGTGTAAACAAAGGAAGATAGTCCTCTTGGATGTGTACAGAACATACGAAAATATCTGTAAAGCTCTTTACAAACCTTAGTTATCTATAAATGCCAGCTGCTATTATTAGATAATGGACCGGAGAAAACAATGCTTAGAAGCAAGAGCTTCCTCGGTTCACATAGGGATCCCACCTATGTTTTAAACAAATTCCCACAGCTCCCAATGGCACTATTATAGAACAGGCATGTTTCTAAGTAGTTGATTGACTTAACAGGCCTATATGACTTCTCTACCTTTCAAACATAAAAAACAGCACAAAATGTAGATAGGATTAGTGTTGAAAGGGCCATTAGCCCAAGCTCTAATTTTACAGATCAGGAAAACAAGGCTTAGTGAAGGGTGTCTGACATCCCCCAGGCAGTGAGCGGCTATCAATAAAACACATCTTTGAAATGCATGAAAAGACAAAGGAGAGTCCAAGTTAGGGACGCAAAGACAGCCCCTACTGGGGAAGAAGGAATCTTGTGGCTAAGTAGGTCATCAAAGCCGGGCTTTTCTTATGGCTCTCATCATGGAGGAGCCCCAGGGCTTTGTAAACACATGGCTAGATCATGAAAGGAAGCTCATGATGTTGCCAGGTAACAGACAGCCAAGCTTTCCTTTCCAGCTCTTCTCTTCTGTCCCCAAGAAAGGAGCACTACTACACATTTCATAAAAGTGTTCTGCTGCTGGGCCCAGGGCACTGGACTCTGCTGGCCCAGCATAAGGCATCTGGAACAGCTGGGACACCCTCTTCCTATGGACAAAAGAAATGCTGTTAGTCCTGGGCACCAGGTCCCCTAGCAAGCAACAGTCACATGACTCTTGGCCTGTGCTCTCTGCCCTCACTGCATCTAATCACTCATGGTTGGTGCTTGCTGTAGCAAACCATGTAGCTAATGTGACTATTATTTTCAGGCCAGTGCACAGGTAAGGCTCAATGCTGTGTTTTCACAATTGACATCTGCACCTTGCCAGGTAGGGACTTGGAATGATTTCAGATTGACCTTGTGCATTATTTTCGCAATGTTCTAACTTAGTGGTTTCCAACTGTTTTGAGCATGAGTACCCCTTTCTAAAGTAAAAAAAAACTTTAGCAATTAGGGTTTGAACTATTTTTGAACCATTAGTATAACTGAGGAAATTTAAGACAAAAAGCTATGATTTCAGTAACACTTTTAAATGAATTTGTATTAATCACAATAATATTTACATACATTTGAAAAACAGCACTATATATTATATATACATATGTATAGGTATCATAATACATACATATGAAGCACATTATTCAACAGTCTATGTTTGTTTATTTATCAGTCTATAAATCTGCTGTGGGTAAAGATAAATGAATGGCAAAACACTGATGAAGTGTTTACTGTGTGCCACACACTCTGGTTGTCAAAATGACTCTGCTTGGTTTGTATATGGCTCTGATGACGCCTTAAAATAATTCCCAAGGGAGGAGTGGCCAGAACTCATGTTCTACTTCTCAGGTAGATTCATGGGCAGCAACTGTTTTCTACTCCTGTGATGCTTACTAAACTCCTTCCTGAGTACCTAGCAAATACTTAAGAAACAGTATGTTTTGTTGTTTTCTTGGCAAAAGGGTTGACTGTCAGACTCTGGGAAAGATGGTGGCCGTCAGGGCTCGCAGGGCTGGATCAGGAATTCTACACTAATGGGAGCACGGAAATAATCAGCAGGAGCATCGGATACAAGGAGAGAGCAGACCTGTAACTTATCCAGCCAATGGCACCCACTGGCTGAGCTGTCCTACCACATCAGTAAACAAGATCTTTATCAGTTACGTGGCCACCGGCTGCCCCGCTGCTAACTGCAGACAAGCGTTCCCGGCCAGTGATAAGGAAGCAGGAGCTTTGGACTTGTCCTCATGCCCCTCCAGCTTCAACACTAGAAGGGGTACATGAGGTACCTGAGGATGGAAGGGGTCTGTCCCTGCGGCTCTGGGAATGCCCATGCTGTAGGGGCTCTGCCAAATCCCATTGCTATTCTGTAACTAGCTGTGTGGCCTTGAACGAGTTCCTTTACCTCTATGAGCCCAGTTTCCTCCTCTGCAAAGTGGCCTCACAGATACGGCTGAAATGAGATAATGGCAAATAATGGTGCTTTTCAAACCTTCACATGTAACACATGTGAGTTGTTACTAGATCTTGCAGAAGACAAACTCACACAGGATCTGGATAAGATTCACATCAGCCCTGTTGTTCTTTCTGCTATGAAGCTGTCCTAAAGATGCTTCCAGTGAGGCTACAGAAGATGAATTTGCATCCAGATATTTCAACTCAATTATAAAAAAGAGTTATTTTATACCATCTATGCAATAGCCTACAGAACATTAAATATAAAAGAGTAGTCTTTCCTCACTGTCCTCTGTTCACTTGAGTCATCACCACATCCAAAGACTTCAACATGGCTAAGCAGGCCCTGAAACGGCAGTTCGGCAGTTTTAGGGACACAGCCAAGGTCATGGTCATCAAAGACAGGGATGCACAAAAGCCCATCACCTTCACCAGCTCTGTACACACTACGGATGCCAGGCTGGTCAGAAATGGATGAGAAATGGACAGATCAGAGTGGACCATGTGGGAAAGTCATGCCAAGGCTTGAAAGGCAGCTCCTTTGGTAGCAGCAGCAGGGTGTTTGGCCTACTCCAGGACAAACAGTGAGAGGGTTATGGCAGGAGAAGTGGAGGAAGCTGGAATGGGTACAGACGCTATCACAGTAGAAGCCAGGGAGGAGATCGTGATTCTGGAGACTCGTGGGGGGACAAGGATGACAACTGAGCTGACCTGTGCCATACAGAGTAAAAATTCTTCCTGACTCAAGATGGTCCTTACTTGCAATGGCCACATTTATAGAGATTTTCTTGAAGCCTCACTGAAACATAATTCCTTTAGATCAACTCTCACCTTCTTTTCCCTTCGTCAGTCTCTTAGTTTGCTACATGGGGTATATGGGGTATTAAGGGAGCACTAGCACCTCTAGAGTGAGGGCTTGCTAAACTCTTTTCAGAGCTGCTCATCCACTGTTGGTGTCCAACCAGTTACCCAACTCTCACTTGTGGTTCCAAGAAGCTGTAGCATGAGCAGAGGCAGCCACACCCTAGTAAAACCATCTTGGTAAAAGCAGATAGGCCAAACCAGGTTAAGGGTAACTGACAGGCCTCAAACCTGCTGGTGAGGGCAGATGTCTACCCGAAGCATCTGAAGACTTTGCTTGGCAGAATAGGTGGATAAGAACAATTTGTTCTAACAGCTATGAAGGTGGCTGAAGCAGGTGCTGTGGAGTACCTAAAGCTTGGTCAGTCACTGAAGATGCCAAGGTCAACCACTGCATCCCAGGCCGTTGCCAGTTATCTTGGCTTTTTTCTCGCCACTGGCCTTGAATGACTCACTAAGAAAGAGTGAGGCTGATGACTTTGTGCAGCTCTGCCTTACTTAAGACCAATTTACGTGCGAGTCAACACATCACTCTGTGATGTCATTGGTCCTCTTTGAAATGAAGAACAAATGGCAAGTTTGTTACATGCTGGCCTGGAGGCCTCTAATAAGACATTCCACATAAACTTTCATTAAGAAAGCTCCAGTCACTCCTCAGGGTTTTAAAATCCATTTGGAAGAATTTCATTTTTGCCTCTTGATAACATAGTCATACCCCTTCTAGTTTGTAGAGTTTCTGGCCTTGCCTTAGTTCTTCTCTAGCTGAGAAACTTGGACAAGGCTGTTGTAACGCTTTGCTTCCTTAGCAAGCAGCAAGCAGGTGTCTAGGCCACATGGTCTGCCTGATTTGATAATACATTTTTTTTTATTTAAAATTTTTATTTTCAGTTCCAAATTCTTATCCTCCCTGTACCCCTTCCCTCAATCATTGGGAAGGCAAGAAATATGATATCCATTATGTATGTGTGTGTGTGTGTGTGTGTGCGTGTGTGTGTGCAGTCATGCAAAATATATTTATACATTGGCCATGTTGCAAAAAAAAAAAAAAGGCAAGAAAAATAAAGAAGAAATCTGCACTCAGAGTCCATTCATGCTCTGTCTGGAGACGGACAGCATTTTTCATTATAAGTCCTTTGGAATTGTCTTAGATCACTATTGATTAGAATAGCTAAGTCTTTCACTATTGATTATTGTTACAATATTGCTGTTACTGTGTGGATTGTTCTCCTGGTTCTGCTCACTTTATTTTGCATCAGTTCATAGAAGTCTTCCCAGATTTTTCTGAAACCACCCCCTTCATCTTTTCTTATAATACAATAGTATTCCATCACATTTATATATGACAACTTGTTCAGCCATTTCCCAGTTGATGGGCATTCCTCTGCCACCACACAAAAAGAGTTGCTATAGATATTTTTTGTACATGTGGGTACAAAAATAGTCCTCTTTTTTATTTCTTTGGTAGTGTAGCCCAAGAAGCAGTACTGCTGAGTTAAAGGGTCTGCACAGTTTAATAACCTTTGGGGCATAGCTTCAAATGGCCTTCCAGAATGGTTAGACTAGTTTCACAGCTCTACCAACAGTGCATTAATGTATCTGTTTTCTCACATCCTCTCCAGCATTTGTCATTTTCCTTTTCTGTCATGTCAACCAATCTGATGGGTGTGAGGTAGTGTGTCAGAATTGTTTTAATTTTGTTTCTTTAATTATTAGTGACTTGGAGTATTTTTATATGGCCATTGATAGCTTGGATTTCTTCTGAAAACTGCCTGTTTATATCCTTTGACTATCTGTCAGTTAGGGGAATAAAAGATATTTTTTATTGCCATTTCTTACAAATTTCCAAAGGATAGATCTGAGACTTATCATGAGAAGTTTTTGAAAACGCGTGTTAATACTTTTTTAATTGGAAGAGAAACCCTTGTCTTCTGGCTTTGCAAGGTAAGAAGGCAGATGAAATACAGTTTTAGACTACAGCAATACTCCAAAGCACTTTTGTGATGTCCTAAAGGCTATTTATGGGCCAAAGATCTATGGTGTATCTCAACTACTCAGTGCCGACGGAGCCACATTGATTAGTGATGATAACATGATCCTGGAGAGATGGGCTTAACACTTCCATACTGTTCTTAACAGACCATCATCAATCAATGCTGAAGCCACTGATCATATACCTCAGGTTGAAGTCAATCTCTCCTTAGCTGACTTTCCAACTGAAGGTCACTGAATGTTTTTCAGAACTGAAGGTTTTGAATGCCATTAGGTTCCTCTCATGTGGCAAAGTACCTGGTGCTGATTCTATTCCAACAGAGATCTACAAGGAAGCGGTCCACTGCTCATATAAAAACTGGCTGCAATTTTCCAGGTTACATGGCAAGAGGAGGATATCCTCCAGGAATCCAAAGATGCCTCCATTGTCCATCTCTATAAAAGTAAAGGAAATAGATTGTCCTGTAACAATCACAAGGGGATCTCTCTCTTGGTCACTGTTGACATGATTCTTGCCAGAGCACTCCATAATAGGCTGATCCTTCACTTTGAAGATGATCATCTACCTGAGAGCCAATGTGGCTTCAGAAAGGGCCAAGGAATGGTCAATTGGTTTTCGCTGCCCGACAATTCCAGAAGAAATGCCAGGACCAGAAGAGAGGTCTGTACCCAACATTCATTGATCTGACCAAGGCCTTTGATACTGTTAGTCATGAAGGCTTGTCTAAGATAATGGCAAAATTTGGCTGCCCAGAGAAGTTCATCAGTCTTGTACGTCAGTTTCATGATGGCACGCTTGCACGGGTTCTGAATAACGGATGATGCTCTCAAGCTTTCCCTGTCACCAATGGAGTGAAGCAAGACTGTGTGCTGGCTCCCATGCTTTTTAGCATGAGGTTTTCTGCAATGTTGTCAGACACCATCAACGAGGGTGAAAACAGCATCAAAGTCAGCTACAGCCCTGATGGTAAATTATTTAACTTGAAAAGGCTACAAGCCAAGACTAAAGCGGAGGGAGAACTGGTGCGTGATTTTCTGTTTGCAGATGATTGTACACTCAATGCTGCCTTTGAGGGTGACATGCAACAAAGTTTGGATCAATTCTCTGCTGCTTGTGCTAATTTTGGCCTAACAATTAACGCCAAGAAAACACAGGCTCTTCACCAGCCAGCACCACACCATCCATCTATGGAACCATGAGTTATAACAAATGGAGAAATTTTGAATACTGTGGATAAGTTCCCTTACCTTGCCAGTATACTTTCCAGGGATGTACATACTGATGATGAGATTGATGCACACATTGCCAGAGATAGCTCAGTGTTTGGGAGGCTCTGAAGGAAAGTGTGGGAGAGAAAAGGTATTAGACTGCCAACCAAACTGAAGGTCTACAAAGCCGTTGTGCTGACCTCATTGTTGTGTGCCTGTGAAATATGGACAGTATTCCAGCAACATGCCAGGAAACTGAACTGCTTCCATTTGAATTGTCTTGGGAAAATTCTGAAGATCACCTGGCAAGATAAGATCCTTTCTCAAGATAAACTGCCAAGCATTCAAATTCTACTGCAGAAAATGCAACTCTGATACTCTGGCTGTGCTGTTCAAATGCCAAACGTATGTTTCCATAAAAGACTACTTTACAAAGAACTCACACAAGGCAAGTGCTCACACGGAGGTCAGAAGAAGTGATACAAGGGGCAGTTAGGTGGCACAGTGGATAGAGCACCGGCCCTGGATTCGGGAGGACCTGAGTTCAAATCTAGCCTCAGACACATAACACAAGCTGTGTGACCCTGGGCAAGTCACTTAACCCCACTGCCTAACCAAAAAAAAAAAAAAAAAAAAAGTGATACAAGGACACTCTCAAGGTCTCTCTGAAGAACTTTGTGAGGCATAGGAGACATTGACAAAGGACTGCCCAGCATGGCCGGCCCATATTAAAGAAGGCTCTGTGCTCTATGAGCAAAGCAGAATTGCAGTAGCTCAAACGAAACATGAGATGCACAAATCTAGAGATATTTCCACTCCAAATCTTCATGCGAACTATTTGTGCCCAGCCTGTGATAGAGCCTTCCGAGCTCATATCATTTTGGTCCTCCTTGAGAATGAAGGACAAGGACCAACCAACCAACCAACCATTTTGATTCAGTGAGCAGAACAACAGAAACAATTTTCAGCATTCTCTGAAAATTATTTCTCTAAATATTAGGGATTAAAATCATTCAAGCCTCCTTTAACTACTCCTGCTAATGATTTCCCTTTCTACCTGGTCAAAAGTGAATTGAAGAGATGCTTCATTTAATCAAATTACTAAAAGGGCCTTCTACTCTCACTCTAATTATTACCGTAATCAATTTTGGGAGAATTCTTTCCTGGGTTAATAAGGTCTCTTGCTTTATTTTTTAACATCCTAATTTATTATTTATTTGTCTTTAGCATTCTTTTCTTTTTCAATTTTAAGTTCCAAATTCCTTCCCTCCTACTCCCTCCCTCACTCACTGAGAAGGCAATATAATATCAATCATACATGTGAAATCATGCAAAACATATTTCCATATTAGTCATATTTTTTAAAAAAGCAAGAAAATAAGGTGAGAAAATTCTACTTCAATTTGCACTCAGAGTTCATCCGTTCTCTCTCTGGAGGTAGACAGTATTTTTTTCATCACGAGTCCCTTGGAGTTGTCTTGGATCATTGTATAGATCAGAGTAGCCAAGTGTTTCATCATCACATCACTGATCATCATTACAACATTGCTGTTACTGTGCACAATCATCTCCTGGTTCTTCTCACTTCACTTTGCATCAGTTCATATAGGTCTTGCCACGTTTTTTTCTGTAGCCTCCCCCCTCATCACTTCTTACAGCACAATCATACTCCATCACAATCATATGCCACAACTTGTTCATCCATTCCCCAACTGATGAGCATCCCCTCAATTTCCAGTTCTTTGCCACTACAAAAAGTTGCTATAAATGTTTTGTACATATAGGTCCTTTTCCTTTTCCTTTGATCTCCTTGGGATATAAACCTAATAGTTTTATTACTGGGTCAAAGAATATGCATAGTTTTATAGACCTTTGGGGCACAGTTCCAAATTGTTCTCCAGAATGGTTGGAACAGTTCACTACTCCACCAGCAATTCATTAGCATACCTGTTTTCCCCTCATCTCCTCCAACATTTGTCATTTCTGATAGGTGTGAGATGGTACCTGAATTGTTTTAATTTGCATTTCTCTGATCAATATTGATTTAGAGCATTTTTTCATGACTATAGATAGCTTTGATTTTTTTTCCTTCTGAAAACTGCCTGTTTATATCCTTTGACCATTTATCAACTGGGGAACGACTTATTTTTATAAATTTGACTCAGCTCTATACCCAATATATATTTGAGAAATGAGGTTTTTATCAGAGAAACTTGCTGTCATAACTTTTTATATTGCTTCCTTGTCTATGGTACCTTTTAGCATAACGTAATTTCCTTGATTATCTCTTTTAATTAGGGCCACTTTTGCTTTTGCTTCATCTGAGATCATGACTGCTACTCCAGCTGTTTTTGCTTTAAATAAAGTTTATTAGATTCTGCTCCAGCCCTTTATTTTAACTCTGTGCGTGTTTTTCTGTTTCCAGTGTGTGTCTTATAAATAACACATTTTTGGGTTCTGGTTTCTAATTTACTCTGCTATTGCTTCCATTGTATGGGCAAGCTCATCCCATTTACATTCACAGTTATGATTACTATGTATTTCCCTCCATCCCATTTTCCTGTTTCTTCCTCTCTATTTTTAATCCTGTCCCTCCTCTGAAATCTATTTTGCTTCTAACCACTGCTCCTCTTAATCTACTCACCCTTTTTTCTCATCCCACCCCTTTCTCTTATCCCCTTCCCCTCTTATTTCCTTACTGTGCAAATTACATTTCTATACATTACTGAATGTGTATATATATTCTTCCCTCTTTGAACCAATTCTGATGAGAGTGAGGTTCAAGCACTGCCCACTCCCCAACTTTCCCCTTCATTGTAAAAGCTCTTCCTTGTGTACCTCTTTTGTGTGAGGAAAATTTCCCCATTCTGACTCTCCCTTCTCCCTTTCCCCAGTGCATCCCTCTTTCTTACACCCTTATTTTTTTTTTGAAGATCATTCCAACATAATCAACTCATAATCATGTACTCTGTCTATGTAACTTTCTTTTAACTGCCCTAATAATGATACAGTTCTTAGGAATTACATGTGTCATCCTCCCATATAGGAATATAAACAGTTTAACCTTATTGAGTCCACTATGATCACTCTTTGATGTTTACCTTTTTATGCTTTTCTTGGGTCTTCTGTTTGAGTGTAAAATTTCAGCTCTGGTCTTTTGATCAGGAATGTTTGGAAGTCCTCTATTTCATTAAATATTCATTTCCCCCTGAAAGATTACACTCAATTTTACTTGGTAGGTTATTCTTGGTTATAATCCTAGCTCCTTTGTCCTCTGGAATATCATTCCAAGCCCTCTGCTCCTTTAATGTGGTAAATCTTGTGTGATCCTGACTATGGCTCCACCATATTTGAATTGTTTCTTTCTGGCTGCTTGAAGTATTTTTTCTTTGACCTGGGTACTCTACAATTTAGCTGTAATATTCCTGGGAGTTTTCATTTTGGGATCTCTTTCAAGAAGTGATCAGTGGATTCTTTTAATTTCTATTTTACCCTCTAGGTCTAAGATATTAGGGCAGTTTCCTTTCACGATTTCTTGAAATATGTCTAGGCTCTTTCTTTGATGAGGGCTTTCAGGTAATCCAATAATTCTAAATTATCTCTCCTCTATTTTCCAGGTCAGTTGTCTTTCTGATGAGATATTTCACATTTTCTTTTATTTTTTATTCTTTTGACTTTCATTGTTTCCTGATGTCTCATGGAGTCACTGGTTTCCAGGTGCCCAATTCTAACTTTTAAGGAATTATTTTCTTCAGTGAATTTTTGTACCTCCTTTTCCATTTGGCCAATTCTGGTTTTTGTTTGTCTGTTTTTTAGGCAATTGGGGTTAAGTGACTTGCTCAGGGTCACACAGCTAGTAAGTGTCAAGTGTTTGGTCTGAGGCCGGATTTGAACTCAGGTCCTCCTGACCTCAGGGCCAGTGCACTATCCACTGTGCCACCTAGCTGCCCCCCAATTCTGTTGTTTAAGGTATTACTTTTTTTTTCAGTTTTTGTGCCTCTTTTGCAAAGCTGTTAATTCTCTTTTCATAATTTTCTTTCATCACTCTCTTCCCCCCCTAAAAAAATTTTCCTCTACCACTCTTATCTCTTTAATTCTTCCAAGAATTCTTCTTGGGCTTGGATCCAATTAGCATTTTCTTTTGAGGATTTGGTTGTAACTGTTTTCATACTGTTGTCTTCTGAGTTTATTTCTGGGTCTTCCTTTCCACTGAAGTAGCTTTTTATGATCAAATCTTTTTTTTTTTTATTGTTTGCTCACTTTTCTAGTCTATTTCTTTTTACTTTTAACTTTATGTTAAAGTTGGGCTTTGCTCATCTGGGGGTGGAGAGGCACCATCCCAAGCTTCAAGTTTTTTCGTGCTGTATTTTCAGAGCTAGTTCTTAGGGTCTGCAAGTTTCAGGTGCTTCCAAGGTAGTGTGATCCTGGGAGAGACATGGACATTGATCTTCTGGTCTACACTCTGGTCTTTACCCAGGAAGGGCCCCTGGTCCCTTGCAGCTGCAAGCACTACTGTTCCTCTTTGCTTTGGTACTGTGACTATGGCCCCTGCTCCCTTGTGACCAACTCCCAGAGCTCCTTTCTACCCTGTAATTGTCGCCCAGAACTGTGTATGGGCAGGAGAGTTGCCAATCAGTGCAAGCTGTACCTGGTGCCATCAAAGCGTCCCTTGTAAACTCTTTCTGATCATTTGTTTGACCCCTTACCTACCTTACCCATCTCTGGGCTGAGAGCTTCTGAATCTGCAGCTGCTGCCATGTGTGTGGGCTCTGAACAGCCTCCCTGCTGTTGCCACAGACTTCTCCTACTGACCTGTTAAGTTGTCTTGGTCTGGAAAAATGTCCCACCCTGACCTTTTGTTGGCTCTGCTGCTTCAAGGAGGCCTCTGCTGATTTGAGGAATTATTTTAAAGTTATTTGGTTTTTTTTGTTTTTTGTTTTGTTGGTTAGGCAATTGGGGTTAAGTGACTTGCCCAGAGTCACACAGCTAGTGAGCGTTATGTATCTGAGTCCGGATTTGAACTCGGGTCCTCCTGACTTCAGGGCCGGTGCTCTATCCACTGCACCATCTAGCTGCCCCATTTTAAAGTTATTTGGAGGGGAATGTTCGAAGATTCAGCAGGGTTGCTGCCCCTAATCCGCCATCTTGGCTCTGCCAGGTCTCTTGCTTTAGAAAGTGGTTAGCTCTTCAAAAATGATGAGGTAAAAAGATTTCAGTGTAGAACCTGCTTTCCAAATGGATATTTTGAAAGACTGGTGAGGTTTCTCATTCAGCAGAATCTAAAGACTTCAGACTAAGACATTAAGAAATTATTATTTTGAACCTCAAGAGCATATGGAAGTGATTATTGATAAATCAAAAGAAATTAATAAAAAGATAATAAAAAAAGAAATTAAAAAAAGAAATTATGATTTTGTAATATTTTCAAAAGGAGAAAGGGAAGGGATTAGTATGGTTCTATACCTCCAGATGGGTCTTATAAAATGACTAAGATTCAACAGTGGAATCAAAGCACCTCCTATGGGCAACAGCTCCATGAACTCAGTCGATGATATTTTGAAAAGAAGCAACAAACAAAGAGCCGCAGACTTACGGAAACAGAACGGTTTCTGATGGCAATTTGGGACCAGGTCATCGTTATTAGAAATTACACAAGCGTTGCCCTTAAGGAACCTAGACTTAGTTATCTGCAGAGAGGGCAGGCAGGTCTGTAATCAGGAACACCTGAGTTCAAATCCAGCCTCAGACATTTACTGTGTAACCCTGGGCAAGTCCTGGAGATAATGATAGCACCTACCTCCCAGCACTGTTGTGAGGATCAAATGACGTAATAATTGTAAAGTGCTTAGCACAGTCCCTGGCATATAGTAAGTGCTATATAAACTTTAACTATCATTATTATTATTTTTATTATTATTATTATTATTATAAAATGAGAAAAAATAGAGAGGAGAGAACAAGACTCATGACAGAACCTTGGGGAACACCCACAATTAGGGTACATGACATAGAGATGAAGAGCCAGCAAAGCAGACTGAAAAGAAGCGGTCAGACAGTGGAAGAGAACCAGGAGAGAGCAGTATCATTAAAACTCAAAAGAAAAAAATGTTCCTTTGGAACCCTAATGTCATCAGGGGTCATAGAGGGAGCAAAAAAAAAAAAGTATCTGCAAATGTTTTGTTATGTTCCAGTGATACTGAGAGAAGAAATAAAAGGGAAGGAAAAAGGAAAACCCAGAGAGAGCATTTAGGAGAAGAGGGTGGTCAACACTGTTGTGCTCAACAGAGAAGTTAAGAGGGATGAGGACTAAAAGAAGACCATAAAATATGGCAGTTTGGAGATGATTGGTAACTTTGGAGACAGCAATTTTAGTTAAGTGATAAAGAGAAGAGAAAATGGAGTCAAGGAGTTCAGGCAGCTTTTTCTAAGAGTCTGGTTGAAAATGGGAAGAGATTCAGAATGATAAGTAAACAGGATGCTAGGGTCTAGTGAAGGCTTAGACTTGGAGATGTTTGAAAGCAATAGAGGAGGATCCAGTAGAAAGAAGTTGGGGAGCTTAGATTCTTAAAATCTAGCCACTGCTCAGATTCATATAATCTAGCCAATAGCTTACTAATGTTTAGACTCCTTAAGAGTCTGTCCAATACAATGGATGTTCTAATAAATCTTGTCTTTGGCTGAAAGAAGGCTTGGGTCGAATTCTTTCAGGTAGGTCCTGCATATTGTGATTTTTGGGGTCCCAGCACTCCCAAACCCCTAAACCTCAACGTTTTGGTGGCCCATACAGGGAAACTGCCTAACCCCAAGTTCTTCTCCAGCCAAGACTGGAAGGTATGTAAGCCTCTTCTCCCCCTCCTTTCTTGCTCTGCAGTTGGGGTCACTCTCCAAGCACCAAGGCTTGGAGGTGCTTTTCGGGCAGTTAGGAGGCTGTCTTGCACTCAGCCTGATGCTCTCAGGTTCTTGGTCCACTGGGTCAGTTCAAGGCCATGGACCCGGGTACACCTTCCACAGCATAGAAGGATGCCCTATCCGGAAGTGTGTGCCCAATTCTGTCCATTCTCTCAGTGCTAGGGAATTGGGGAAAACTGCAGTTGCTTTTTGGTTCCCTGAGGCTTACTTACTCCCTTCCCTCTGCACCTCTGAATCCTCCTTCATGGAGGTTATAGGGAAAAGTTAGAACAGCTAAAAATATCTTGGCAGATTCTGGAGGTTTTGTGATTGATCATTATGGAGTTTTGAAACTCCTCCTTACAACCCTGGTCACTCCTTTCTCCCACTCCCTTCCCTTGAATCAAGAGGGTATCTGTTAACCCCTCTCATAGGAGAAGAGAGTTTCACCCTTTCTCCCTCACCTTTGATTTTGCCCTCCCCCACCTGGGGAAAGGAAGGAGGGGGGAGGGGCAGCAGCTATAGCATGGGCCCTAGTGGCAATGGCCTTGGAGCCTGGGGCAACCTTTGCCTGGAAGCATCATCCAGGTTCAGCACATCCTGCTCAAGGTAAAGAAGCTGGCCTCTGAACTTTGGTAAGCACGCTCTTTTAAAGTTGAAGTTTTAATTGTTAATGATAAGATGTTGATTCTCTGTGTAAAGTAATTTGGAAATGAATTTAACAACCCGATGATACAAGGGGCAGCTAGGTGGCGCAGTGGACAGAGCACTGGCCCTGGAGTCAGGAGGACCTGAGTTCAAATGTGGCCTCAGACACATGACACTCACTAGCTGTGTGACCCTAGGCCAGTCACTTAACTCCAATTGCCTCACCCCCGCCAAAAAAAGTGCTTACTGAGATAAGCCTCGTACTCAGTGATCATTTTTTGTGGGCTGCCAACTGCTCTTTCCCCAGTGGCAGAGACTTAACATCTGCTTTCAAAGAGACTTTCTTGATAGGGAATACTATTAGGACATGAGCTTTCCTGATGGATCATGTCAAAATGATTCTTTACGCCCTGACCAGGCTCCTGCCTGTCCCATTCCTCACAAATAGTCAGCCACTCTTTGCTGGGAAATTTCCAGTGAGAGGGGACCTAACACCTGCCCAGGCAGCCCTTTCTACTTCTGTAGAGTCATATTTGTTTGGAGGTTTTTACTCACTTAGAGCCTTAATTTGCGTCTTTGCAATTTCCATCCACTATCGCCAGTTTTGTCCTTCGGGGCCAAAGCAAAAAGGTCTAATCTCTCTTCTACTTCCCAATCCTTCAAATACTTGAAAACAGCTAACACGTCCCCCTAAATCTTCTCTTCCTTGACTAATCAGCTGACTGGACTGGCCTAGGGGAGCTGGTCCTTAAAGCATACCTAGATATTCTGGATCTGGTTTCAGGCCTTGAAGTATGCACAGAGCTCTGCCTGGACTCGGTCCTTAGAGCATGTGAGGATACTTACCGCATGATTCTTATGCAACCACATGGGAGCTTTGGGGAACTGGTTTCCAGCCATCAGTGACAGAAACAGTTGGTACTGCGTGACGACAAAAAGTTTTCTAATCAGCTGAAGAGCCAGAAAAACTAATGACTCAGGAGCTGCTGAGCCAGAACTGGCTGCACATAAGTAAGACATGAAACGCCCCTTTCTCAAGTGTCTCCTTTGACAGCTCCAAGTGAGAAGAATTGCTTTGAGCTGATGGCAAATTCCTTCACCTGGCCACCATGAGTCCACGTGCATATGGCACTTCGGATGCTACTGTGTTTATTGATATTAAGAAAATGTGTATTTTGAGATGGGCATTTCAAGCGAGTCTCAGTGATCAAGAGTGGCAGCGGCGGTTGTGGTAATTAGCAGAGAAGTCTCTACAGATGGCTAAGCTAGGATAGTTGTCCAAGGGTAGCAACAACTTCAGGGAGGGAGATCCTTTGGGAAAGAAAGGAGTGCCAACTGTGGACCCACAGACGTGGCAGAAGCCATATCTAAGGAGAGAGCCCCTCCTCAAAGGGAGGAACTGAGAGATGCCCATTTGACACTGATTCCTGACCCATGTGTCTCACCACAACCGTACTTTCATTTGGTGCCCTCTTTCCCCAGGGAATTTGTGTGGGTGGGGGAGAGGATACTCCCGGGTTGAGGAGAATGTTTGCACCAAACTGCTTTTGCTTTACTTTCTCAGTAAATATCTTCTCTAAAAGGTATTCAATGAGTTCATTGTGAGCAGGGAGCACAGCAGTGGAGCCCTTTCCTTACATGACAGAATCCTGAGAGTACCAACAGCATCCACTCTTTAGGGGTGGAAATTCGAGAAATGTCATGAAGGTAGAAATGACAAGATTTGGCAAGTGACTGGTAGAGGAGGGTCCAGTAGAGGAGAATAAGGAGTGGAGGCCAACACTGAGAGTGCAACCAGGGGGGAATTATGGAAATGGCTGTACCTTCCACAGGGCAGTTGGAAGAGGGGTTTTTTTAGGTCTAGGACCAGCTGAGTTTGAGATGTCTCAGGGACATCTAGTCTGAAATGTCCAGTAGACAATTGCTGATGTAAGACTGGAGCTCAGAGGAAAGATGAGGGCTAGAAAGGCAGACCTAAGAATCATCTGCAGAGATAGGATAGTGAAATCCGTGAAAGCCACTGCAAAAAAGACATGGAAGATCAGCAACGGAGTCTTCTGTGTGTCAAGGACGGCTGAAGCAGAAAACCACGGACCCTTTCTCAAAGTAAGGCTTTAACATGCACAAAATATAACACAGGATTACAAGGAAAGCCAATTATATTGAAATACAGTTAACAAAATACCTTTTAAAAAACAAGTTCCCATAGCCCAGGTGAAGAACTCTTGAGAGAGAGAGAGAGAGAGAGAGAGAGAGGGCTAGGACTGAGCCCTGAGGAACACTCACAGTCAGGGGGAGTCATACAACCAACAGGCTGGAAGAGGAAGATGAGGAGGACTAGGAGACACTAGGGTCACAAAGACCCAGAGAGAAGAGAATGGGCAGCAGTGTCAAATGTAGCTGCTAAGTGGAAAAGAAGGAGAGAATTCTTCATCTCTTCTCAAGGGTAAAGACTGGTCATTATAATTACACCTACTACTGCACTTTTTTTAAAAAAAGTAAACACGAAACCATCAAGAAAGAGTTTATAGAAGAACTTCCCACACTTGCCTCAAATTTTATCTGGAAGGATGCCAACCCTGTCAGGTCCTGGGCACAGCGAGCTTCCTCTGAAGGCCAAGTCAGCTTCCCAGAGAATCCTGACAGCAGTGACTGAATTCCTGTACAAGAAGAAATGATAAAATAGAAAAAAGTTTGGCTGAAGGCCAGAGTTTCAGGGTAGGCCTCTATAACATCAGTGAAAAGTCCTCCCTAATGGGAAGGGATAATATGCACATTTTTACCATGATTTGCAAAATGACTGCATCAGCATATTGTCACAATGTTGATACTTCCTTTATAGCAGCATTTATTTAATCAATTTCTATTTTCAGTTAATGGCTACAAGGTCATGTCCCAGTGCCAGAAATCGTAAGAGCTGATGACTGAAAGGCTGATTCACTTGAATTAATTTGTTACTGAATAACCACCAATTATACTAGTAAGCTACCCAAATTTAATGCTTTTAAGTTGGGAAATCTGAGCAACAGTAAGGATGCCCCCAGATACTACGCTTAGAGTACATTCGGTGATGGTGAAGTCCTTGATGAGTAATCTTTTCTTCTTTTTGTGGATTATCCGCTTTATTGACTGGCTCCTCTTCTTAGAGCTCAGCTTGGCCCTGGGTGACCAGTGGAAGGCAGGATCAAGCCAAGAGCATCAGAAAAAGAGAGGACAGGTCCTTAATTTCTAAAACTAAATGTAAATGATTTCACTATCCATTTTTTATATTTTCCATGCTTTTTCTCCTTTCCATTAGCACAGATAATTGATTGGATTATATATGCAACTTGGCATCTGCAATTTTAAAAAGTTAATGAATCTGAGAACTATGATGATGTCATAATACATTAATGAACTTTTAGTAATCAAGTAGCAATAAAATTTACTTTGGATTTGCAGTACACCTTTCTCATGAAGAACTCAAAACAACCTAATAAATCCTCACCATTTCAAGGAAATATAGATATGGCAAGAGCTATATTTCAATTTTAGACACATTTATTAAGTTCCTACTACGTACAAGGAGGGCTGCCAGGTGATGCTGCAGTGCATAGCGCACTGGGCCTGGAGTCAGGAAGACTCAAGGATTCAAATCTAGTCTCAGATACTTACTAGTTGCGTGACTCTGTCACTTACTTCACCCTGTTTGCCTCAGTTTCCTCATCTGTAAAATGAGCTAGAGAAAGAATTGGCAAACCACTCCAGTATCTTTGCCAAGAAAACCCCAAGTGGGGTCATAAAGAGTTGGACACAACTGAAACAACCGAATGTACAAGGAACTGTTTAAGGCGGTGGGATACAAAGGCAAAATAACACATAGTTCCTGCCTTTGGGGAAAAATTAATCTCATAGGGATAAATTTTACTTTTCTTATAACTGGATTTTTTTTATCCTAATCCAACATGTGAGAAAGAGGAGTAGGATTAGAGCAGATTGAGACAGAAGTTAATGGGTCTAGATGAGAAGTAAGTACATTCTTAGCTTTATCACTGACTCACTTTCTGACCTTAGGCAAAATTTTACGATTGAATTTGCCTCACCTATAAAATGTGGAAGCTCATTTCTGATTCTTCCTTCTCTATAAAGGCAGGATGCCAAGTTAGGGATGAAAAAGTTTTCTGAAAATATTTTTAAAGAACTCTGAACTTAAATGTTAAACTAAAAATATTTTTCACTGAATGATTCAAATACTCAAAGAAAATTAGGATGTGAAGTGTTGAACAAACAGCCAAGTCCAGACTATTTAGCCAAACACGCAAGGTCTCAACTGGTAATATCTCCCTTTCCACATTCATTAAACAGTTGGAAAAAGGGATAAGGCATGAGAAAGGGGATGAAAAGATAGGGTAGGAATAACAATCTTTATTTTTTTTCTTGAGATGACTCTTCAATAGCAGATAGAAATTTAATCATCATTAATAAAAACCAAAGAAATGGAATCAGAAGAGTGACATATACAATGATTATAATTATTTAAAAGCAACAATGAAACCCGAGGGTGAAAAAAGATATCAGGAGACAATAAATAAGCTGTTACGTTATTTTGCCAAAGTTTATATTATTTTCTTTTAAAAATGTAAACAGATCAGAATGTGGTTTTATTCTTTATCTTATTTATATTTGTTGTTTGTTACACTTACAATAAAAATTGTTTAAATTTTTAAAATCTTATCATCACCATCTAGTTTTCCTCTAACTTTCCCAAAACCGAATCACTTGTCTCCAAGACATACTGTATCAGCAAGAGTTTTTTGGTCTGGGTTTTTTTGTTTTGTTTTGTTTTTGTTTTTTTAGGAAAACAAGGAGAGTCTCTGAACACAAACCAAGCTCAATTAGGGTACAGAGAAAATATAGAAGTGAACTAAATATACTGTGAATTCTGGGTCTTTGTATCCAATGGACATGCCGCTTTGCCTTTTCGAGAGTAAAGAACTGTGTCGGGGACATGCCAGGCATTCAAAGGACGCTCACAATGGTTCTTTGCTTCTCAAGGAAGCTCCCCAGTGATGCTCTCATCCAAGTACAGAGGAGAGATGGCTGCATTTAAAGACGGAGGACTCGGCGTTGGTTATTGGCTCTGCCATGTACTAACTATCTGTCTGAGTCACCCTCTGTGAGCCTCCATTTCTTCATCTGTAAAATGAGTAAGATTAGATGACCTCTTGAGTTCCTTCTAATTCTAAATAGATGCTACTATGACCCCCTTACCAGAGGATTCTAGTGCATCCCTGGGAGCACTGGGAAAGGAAAAGAGAAAAGAGCTATTCAGGACCACTGATGCCCAAACCTGTTCATTTATTCCCACTCACCCCTCTGAGTTGCAAGTATATGCATTCTCACTGCAATAGAACTGCAAGATAGCATTTCAACAGCTACACTGAGATGAAGCCATTATGATGTCATGCCCAGGAAATTATCATCTGCCCAATAACAATAACAGAAGTCTGACTCAGGGCCTACACCCGATTAACACACATGGCTGGTTTCTTCCCAAAATGTAGCACGCAGGACCTCTGTGGTCTTCCCTGGGCTGACCATCTGTCCCTCAAACAACAGGACAAATCATCATATTATATCAGCAGAAAGACCCGCAGCTTCTGTTCCTTTAGGAGAATGGCCCTGCTGAAGATCACAAAGCAGTTTGGTCAGCTCTGTAGGCTAATGCCACTGACCAAGCAGGCTAATTACTGTCTTTACGCTTAGGCATCAATTCTACTGTGTAAAACAACCCTAGATATGCATCAGAGGAGAAGAAAGGAGTCTGGATAGTTTGGCCCAATGGGCGGGAACCTTCTGAAGAAGTCTGCCAAATCTTCATTCTTTCATTCCGTTCCAGGGTGGAGTGGAGGGAGGGTCCAGTGGATTGGCAGAGGCTCTCTCTCAGGAGACTGTCAGAAGGAACAGAGACAGTGGCTGGGAAGCCGCTGGATTGTCCTAGCCAAGCTCAAGTGGGGAGGACCAGGGGCACAATCCACATAGCAGATGCCTGCCAGTGCAGACATCGCGGGCCCTTTGTGTGAACAAATGGTCAGGTGGGGCAAGGGGAGGTGCTCCTTCTCCAAGCCTGTTCTATTAACTTTTGTACGTCCGCAGCCTACATGCTTCCCACAAATGTACACGAATACACGCTTGCTTGCATGCATGTGTATGTACACACACACACACACACACACACACACACACACACACACACACACA
>NW_020951147.1:4236927-4280283 GCF_900497805.2 Vombatus ursinus
ACACACACACACACACACACACACACACACACACACACACACACACACACCCTCAGTCTCACCTGCAGACGTGTTATAGGTTGCTGACCCCAGTTCAGGTACCTTAGCTCTATTTCGTACTTAAAGCCTTTAATTCTACCTGTGCTATAATTTGATTTAAATTCATCATGTTTGTCGCGTCACCTGCTGTGTAAGATTATACCCCCTCTGAGGGCGACTTGTAGCTGAGACATGTTACTAGTGTTGTGTTATTAGTACTGGGCCTCCTACATAGTAGGTGGTCATCAAATTTGAATTGTTAACCACAGAGGAGCTAAATTTAGTCACCGGCCCAGAAACTGCAATAGACGCTGTATTTTAAAGTGAGAGCAGTTACAAAGCAGATTTCTCACACAGCAAACACTGATTAAGTACCTACTATGTGCAAGGCTCTAGAGGAACACAAGGATAAATTAAAGATACTCCACGTCTGACCTCGAGGAATTTACAGTCTGATAATAAGGGAGAAAGGGCAGTACGTGAATAACTTTGGTTACAAAGCAGGATATGATAAAACAAACATGTCATAAGAGAAGTCTGATGAGCATGCCCCACAATGCCTGAGCAGGCCTGTGTGGGGGCAATCTTCAGGCACGGACTGGGACGGGTGAGAAGTCCTCCACAATAAAAATACCGCTCACCCTGATCCAGTAATGGGTTTGTGTCGTTCTTTCGCATTCCCAGCACTGAGCACAGTGCCTGACATACAGTAGGTGCTTAATAAATGTCGCCAACTAACTGGACTTTAAAATTCACATCACATTTTATATGTTGTTGTTCAGTTTCATTTGTGTCTGATTCTCTGTGACCCCTTTGGGTTTTCTTGGCAAAGATGCTTAAAAACCATTGGATTACCCGAAAGCCACAAATTTAAAAAACAGCCTAGACATAATATTTATATTTTAAAAATTTTTTAAATTATTTCATTAAATATTTCCCAATTACACGCAAAAAAATGTTTTAACATTCATTTTTTAAAAATTTGAGTGTCAAATTCTGCCCCTCCCTCTTGCCTCTCCCCCGTCTCTTGAGAAGGTAAGCAATATATCAATTATACATATGAAGCTAGATATAATATTTCAAGAAATCATAAAAGAAAAAAAAATCACTCAGTATCTTAGAACCATAGGGTAATGAAAAAATTGAAAGAATTTACTAGTCACTTGCTGAAAGAAACCCTAAAATGAAAACTTCCAAGAACATTATAGCAAAAATCCATACTTCTAGGTCAAGGAAAAAATAGTGTAAGCAGCCAGAAGGAAAGAAATCAAGGACTGAGAGCTATAGTCAGGATCCCACAAGATTTAATAGCCACCACTTCAAAGAGGTGGAGAGCCTGGAACAGGATATTACAAAGGCAAAGAACTATGCTTACAACCAAGAATACCTTATCCAGCAAAACTGAGCATAATCTTACAGGGGAAAAATAGACTTTTTTTTTGTTTGTTTGGCGAGGCAACTGGGGTTAAGTGACTTGCCCAGAGTCACACAGCTAGTGAGTGTTGTGTGTCTGAGGCCGCATTTGAACTCAGGTCCTCTGGACTTCAGGGCCGGTGCTCTATCCACTACACCACCTAGCTGCCCCGGAAAAATAGACTTTTAATGAAATAGAGGACTTCCAAACATTCCTGACAAAAACTGGGTTGAAAATTCTACATATAAACATAAGAATCAAGAGAAGCATAAAAAAGGTAAACAAGTGAGCAATCATAAGGGATTGAATAAGGTTAAACTGTTTACATTCTTATGTGGGGAGATGATCTATGCAGCTTCTCAGAACTCTTATTATCACTAAGGGTCATGGTGGGAGTCTAATTAGACAAAGGGCCTGGGAGTGATTATGTTATGTTTTGATGATCTCAAAAGAAGAATGAAAAAGATAAGGAAGAGAAACATGCTGGGAGAGGGGGAAAAGGAGAAGAAGAATCTGGAAAATTATCTCAAATAAGATGCACAAGTAGAAGACTATTCAACAAGGAGGAGGGAGTAGGGGGAGTGGGTGACATTTGAATCTCATTCTCATCTAAACTGTTCAAAGGAAAAATACACATACACAGAGAGTTTCGTAAAGAAATACCTACTACCCAAAAGGACAATAAGAAGAAAAGGGGTTAAGGGAAAGAGCCGGGCAGAATAAGAGGAGGAGGGAGGGGTTAGTCTGAAGCAAAATAAACTCTTAAAGAGGGGTAGCTAGGTGACACAGTGGATAGAGCACTGGCCTTGGAATCAAGAGGACCTGAGTTCAAATCTTAGACACTTGACACCTACCAGCTGTGTGACCCTGGGCAAGTGACTCAACCTTTTTGCCTAGCCCTCCCCCTCAAAAAAAAAAACTCTTAAAAAGGGATGGGGAAAAAGAGAATGAAAAGTAATTAAAGCCTACAACTCTAAATCTGCCTCATTGCAACTTGCCCCTATTTTTCTTAGTTCTGCCCTCTCTGGCCAAATGGAACAAGTCTAGCCCCTCTTCCAATGACAGTCATACTATGCTGGGGAATCAAGGAGACTAAAGTGAAATAGATTACAAAGGTAAAGAGAATGTTTTTACTACTTGGTTCCCCCTTCCTCCCTGGGGTAACGAGGTGATACAATAGACAGAGCACTGAACTTGGAGACAGGAAGACTTGAGTGTGAATCCTGCTTCAGACACCTGTGTGAACATGGGCAAGTCCCTCAACCTCTCAGCCTCAGTCTCCTGATCTGGAAAATGGGGCTAATAATACTTACTTCACAGGGTTGTTGTGAGGATCAAATGAGAAAACACCTGTAAAGTATTTTGCCAACCTTAAATAGTCTTTAATTTATATTATTGTTGTTATTTACATTGACTTGCATTAAATGCTTTTGTTTCTATGTATGGGTCTCTTTTATAGTCTGGAAATAAAGGTTAGATTAGATGTGCTTGTGGGCCATAAGTGGCATGAATGGTTACACCAAACAGCAAAAAAGACCTCTGGTGGGTGGGTGGGTGTACCAGAGAGGTTAAAAAAAACCCCAAAAAACAATACTACAGAGGTTCAAACTAATTTTAAAACAGATTGAAAGGATTATGAAGTAAAGAATGTTTGAGCTGAGCTTTGAAGGATAAGTAGACTTTTGTTTTTGTTATTGCTAGGCTACGGGGTTCAGTGACTTGCCCAGGGTCACATAACTAATGTCAAGTCTGAGGCTGGATTTGAACTCAGGTCCTCCTGACTCCATGGCTGGCACTCTGTCCACTGCACCACGGAGTTGCCCCTGATAAGTAGACTTTTGACAGGAAGAGAATGAGGACAGGGAAGGGAGACATTAGCAAAGGCTCAGAGTAGGAAAAGTATAGTGTTTATGCAAGAAAGAAACAGTGAGCAAAGCAGTTTAATTGGAGCATATAGTATTTGCCATAGAGGACTAGATAAACAAGAAAGGAATGTTGAGGTCAGACTAAAGATTTAAGACTATTCTAAGACCAATTCTACGGGCAGCTAAGGGGTGCCACAGCGGATAGCGTGCTGGGTCTGGAATCAGGAAGACTCATCACTGTGAGTTCAACTCCAGTCTCAGACACGTCTTAGCTGTGTGACCCTGGGCAAGTCATTTCACCCTGTAAAATGAGCTGGAGAAGGAAATGGCAAACCTCTCCGGTATCTCTGCCAAGAAAGCCCCCAATGGGGTCAGGAAGAGTCAGACACAACTGAAGGATAACAAAAATGAGCAACGTTTGAGCCCAGGAGTGATATGGTTAGGGCTGTGCTTTAAGAGAGTTAATGTTGGCCAAGATACACAGGACGAGTTGTAAGAGGGTCCCCATCGCTGGCAGCACATACTTAGCTATGTATTTGTTGTTTCACCTGATAGAAAATAAGCTCCTTGAAGGCAGGTGCTATTTGGGTTTTGTCTTTTAATCCTCAGTGCCTAACCCGCTGTAGATGCTTAATAAACTGATTGATGACTTAATGTCACTAGTGATTAATGACTGGCTTAGTGACTGATTGTTCCAACAGACTGGAGGAGAGGGAGAGAGGACAGAGGGAGAGCAGAAAGAGGGATTTCTAGGAGACTGAAGTCAGGAGTTAAGTCCAGTCAGAGTCTGTATTAGTGTTTGACTTGGTATTTCCTGACATCTCTAATTGCCAGTGTTCTCCTTCCCTGCCTACCTTGTAACTATCTTACATTTACTCTGCCTTAGATTTATTTAGAACACATACATGTTGTCTCTCTCCAGTACAACCATAAGCTATTTGAGCTGGGCACATAGCAGGTACTTAACAATTTACTGATTGATAGTACTGATTATAGATTAGGCCAGAATGTCTAAGGGGGTGGGGGTGGGGGGTTGATGAATCTGGAACCAGGAGACTTGAAGGTGACTCTTGGCTTTTCCATTTATTACCCGTATGAACTTAGGTAACTCAATCTCTCTGGAAATATATGGAACAGATGACTACTACAGAGTCCCTTCAAGCTATATAAATCCACAATCCTATGCCTTGTAAATGTTCAAAAATATAATGATTCAGAGAATAATTTCATAAGAAAGCAAAACTACGACAAATTTGGTTACAGAGATAAATAAACTTTTCTTCTTAAAAAGGGGGTAACACAAGATTTAGCAGCTTCTACATTAAGACATCGGAGGGCTTAGAATATAATATTCCGGAGGGCAAAGGAGACTCAATAAAGAAGTTAAATTACAGGAACAGTGATGACACTTGTTTATGATCTACCTCATAAGAGCAAGACAATGTTTACAAAACGAGCTCTAGGAGGAAAAGGAAGTGCTCGACATGTTCGAAGATTCTCCCTTTGTAAAGGCAGCACCATCTCAGGCAAAGAACAAGCTCCTTCAGATTCCAGAGCTCGACCAATGGCAGCTTCTCATCCTCTGGTGAGCAGGACTGAGCCTGTCTAACCTCTAACCACTCCCAGCTTCCTTGGCCAACAACAAATTAATGAAGTGAAAAATAACAAGAATTGCTCTTGGCCAATGCCTAAAAGGGGGGTGCAGGGAAAAGCAAGCAAACAATGAATTATTCGAACCAGACACCTTCAGCCAATTGATATCCACTGCTACCTCAAGGGCTAATATGCTAATCTTGCCTTAGACACAAAAAAGGAAGGAACACTCTTCTCTGATCTTGGAAAAACACTTTTAAAACTGGCTTAGAGGTGATTAGCAGATTTAAAAAAACCTCCAATAACTAGATCACATCAATAATAATTAATAATGAAATGGGGTAAGATACAAAGGTAGAGATGGGGAAAACAGGGCAATAAAACAATAGACAAACAAGTTTAACTATCTAGTCTTACCAAGCAGATATTTGCTATGAAGGATCCATTATTGTGGATGGTACACGACAGCAGGTGACACAAAGACAGGACTATAAAATCAAGCTGCACTTTCGATAAACCTAAGAAACTTAAACATCTATTCTTCAAAATAGCCTTTCAATGATGCTCTCCTTACCCCACACATTTTGGGAACTCTTGAAACTGACTTCCGGACCAGTCTGAGTCACTAGAGAAAATCAGTCTCATTCTTTTACAGCTACACCTTCTACACACTGTCAATCACTGGCACACAATCACTCATACAAATACACAATCAAAGAAAGATGACTAATAAACCAATGGGACAAATCTCTAAAGTACTATGTCCTTCTCACTATTCCCCCAATCTACATTTTCTTTACCTGCATGGCTGGGGCAAATTCCTTACCCACTGAAGTGTTCTGCCTACCTCTGCTCCACATAAGTTTAATTAAACGCATAGAAAACGACTATACTACTGGAGGTAGTTTGCATCTAACAATCTGGTCCCTTCTCAGAAGACCATTTTCCTGGATTGATAGGTTGTCATAAAATATCCAAGTCAACAAGTATTTAATAAACATGCCCTGCGTGCTGGGTATGCCAGGGGGCTACAAAGGAAGATGAGATAGATCCTGACTTCAGACCCTTAGACCATAGTTGGTTATTCCCAGGCTCTGGGAGCTTAGCAGGGTGTAAGCTCCCAAGCCCAAGCCATAACCCAACCACTCCATGCCTTAATATGCAGCTCCCAGTGTTGCTACGGCCAGTCTTCTAGGGATGAGCCTCTTCAAACTTAGCAAGGTTCATTCCTGAAGGACAAACACCACATCATTCATTGCAGAAGGGCCCCTAGTTACAGTCTTTCATGGTCAGTAGTATCTGCCAGAATCTACAAACCAATGAGATCCCAGGGTCACCATTATACCACAGGGGATCACTGGGGAACAACCTTGGTAGATGAGTGGATGATACAATATAAAAATATATTAAAATAACCAGACAACAATATAAGCTAGTCAAGCAATCAGCAAGCATTTACTAAGCCTGGCACATGCTTGTGTACTAGGTACCTGTGCCAAGTACACAGTACATAGACAAAAATGAAAAACCCTGCCACCAGGAAGCTTAAAGTCTATTAAAGGAAATAATATGTACACATATATGGCCATGCAAAGTATGTAACAAGATGACTGAGCTTTCTAGCCTGGACAATTGGGAGAACATTGGTGCCATCGGGAGGAAAAGCAAAAGCAGGAAGAAAGGCAAATTGAAGGGAAGATTCAGACACAGTCAAGTTTGAGATGAAAGTGAACATCAAAGTAAACTATTCCAACATAGAGAGACCCATGACTGGAATTCTGGGAAGAGGTCAGGTACAGAGATTTTTGAGTCAGGATGAAGAGTTCAAAGTTAAAGCCCCGAAAGTGGATGATGTCTCTAAGTGAGAGACAGAGCTACAGACTGGGTCGTGGGTCACACCCATATTTGGGAAGTATGAGGTCAAATAACCATCATGGAAGATAGGGAGTTAGAGGAACAGGAAGACAAGGAAAATACTGTCACTGAAATTCAACCTTAAATCAGTACAATACCCAGGAAACTGACCCTGGGTTCTGTAAAGGACTCTGAGGCTTCTCGACCCAGGAAAAAATGCAGTTTGACATAACTTTGAGAGTGAAAGGTGACGAATAATGAGGATGACCAGCTGAGTGGCTGCAGCAGCTCAAAGTCTGGCTTTCTTACTCCAGGCATGGACACAATAAAGTGGAGAACTCAAAGGCTTACAGCAAGCTTTGAGGGACAGCTAGCAACTTGCTGGTTAATGAATCAGACACCGGGAAGGGCTGATGGACGAGCTATTTTAAAGTACTTTCACATTAAATGTCACAGAAACGCTAAATAACAGGACTAACGATGCAAATAGTAACAATGGCCAGGCACATGGAGGTGGGAGCCCGGGGTTCAGAATGTAGCAGCAGCACGAACCCCATTCCCAAGAAGCAGGCAGAGTAGGAGGGAGGAAATCTGGGCTCAGGCCAAGGGCCACCAGGGTGACCCCCAGTATATGAGCTAATGCAGTACACCATGGCGCCTCAGCAATACAGCCTTCATATCACCCACTCCCATCTGTACTGCGGCAACAGAAAAGGTCATGAATGAAATGGCTTTGAGCTTTTAAAAGCACTGTCTTCAGATATTAGTTATGTGAAATTCCAGATATTTAGGCATAGATTAAAGATGGCAAAAGAGACAATGAGCGGTCATAAACTTGTGCTAGGGTAACAAATGAAGGCTTAGCCTGCAGCAATTTGCTGCCTCCTTCCTAACAGCCTAAGGACAAGAATGATGATGATGATGGTGATGACGTGATGGAGGCACCACCCTCTTGGAGTCTTGAAAGCCCTTCCACAAACATGCATGCACAACACTGGATAGGATATCACAGATCTAGGGCTGGAAGGAATCCCAAAGGTCATCCAGGCCAAACCCCCTCGTTTTCCAGGTGAGGAAATGCAAACTCAGCCAGGTTTTCAATGACTCATCCATACTCACATGGCTAGCAAGGGATCAGAGCGTAGGTCCCCTGGCCCAAGGCGGCACTCTTTCCTTCATACCACAATGTCACCTGCCACACTTTTTTGGTATTATTTTATTTAACTGAAAGTATCTTTCAAATATCACCATAACAGGTCTTGTTTGAGGGAGGTTCATGTTTTCACATCTCTCAGGCTTTTCAAAGACAGGACACATTTGTGATGAACAATGGAAGGCCTTAACAATGAGGCTACATTAGATTCAGTGGGAGTTAAGTAGAAACGGAAATGTTGTTAATCTCTTAAAATTAGGAAAACAACTCCATTTAGTGATAAAGTTGATTTTGGTAAATTGTATTCCCTTCAAAGACCAAAACTTAAGCACTTTGATCAAATGAAATCTCAGGTAAATCTGAGGTAATATATTTAATTCTTTCTCCACTGTGTCTTTACAGAGCTGGGCACTATGGCTACAGAATATCACATGTGCTTTCCAATTTGGCTAATGGTCAGTTTTACTGAATTATTACTATAATTTCTTTTGTCTCTTGTTTGAGAGGCAGCTCACAGTAGAAGACAGAGTACTAGTCTTGGGAGTCAGGGAAATCTGGGTTCAAATCCTACCTCCTACACTATATAGTCTGAGACAAGACCCTAACCCTAATTCCCTAGGCCTCAGTTTCCTCATCTGTAAAATCAAGAGAGGGACATAATAATCTCTAAGGTTACTTTCATCTCCAAATCTATGATCCCATGATCCAGTGATTCTTTTTTATTCTTAGTTGCAAGGGATGAAGCTCTGAAGAAAAGTGGGGAAAAGGTACAACGGAAAATTAAAATGAGTCCATTAAAAAGATATCAGTAGGGGGCAACTAGGTGGCACAGTGGATAGAGCTCCAGCCTTGGAGTCAAGAGGAACTGAGTTCAAATCTGGCCTCAGATACTTGACAGTTACTAGCTATGTGACCCTGGGCAAGTCACTTAACCCTGACTGCCTCACCAAAAAGAAAAAAAAAATTAAAAAGAGTCCATTATAAAGATGTCAATAAAAGTGTTTGAGAAAAAATCTCTTAGTTCCATCAGCTCTCGGTTTGTTTTCAAAGTAGAAGTCAAGGAAATACTGAGATGAAAAAGAAAGACATTCTTAAGGGCATAGGTCATTCCTTCTTTGGAATGTAGTAAATAGGCAAAATGCTGCTGCCTTTATTTTAGCTAATGTCACCTAGCAGACATGATCTCACCCTCAACCACTCTGTGAAGGAGATAGAAAGAAGTCAGTTTACTCCATTAGCTATATATCACATCTGGCAAAAACTTGACTTAAGTCCCTCACAGAGACAATTCTCTGTGGAGCTCAGATTTGAATCTCACTATGCTAATCAGTAAGACAGCCCTGACTCAATTGAAGACCACAATCTATTGTCAAGTTGCCATTTCAGATAATCCCCAACCCACAAAAAATACAGACAAAATTAGAGGGATCAGAACCAGAGCCCACCATTAGGGAGACGTTCATCTGGAATCTGTTATTTACCTTTTAGAAACTGCTTGGGCACTAAGTCACCACATGTACTTCCTGCAAAGGCAACTGTAAGAAATATACAAAGCATCATCAGAAAAGGAACTTTGAAACTGGTCCCATTTAAAGCATCAAATTGAATGGACACAGATTAATTATAAATACAAGAGACACATAATAGCTAGCATTCATAGGGCACTTCAAAAGGCTCACAGAAACAGATGAACTGTTAAGTAAAAATCCCACTACTATGTTGTTCTCTGAGGTATGGGTCTCCTATGTACCAACCACAAACACGGCTTTGGACAGACCCCTGTTGTGGGGAGGCTGATGGCCCGATGGCTAACTGCTGGTCTCCAGCTCAATGCCTTAATTGCTTCTTTTAGACACTGAACTGAATACAGAAGGGTTACAGGAAAACTGCAACATGTAACCAGTCACCAGAGCATTTCACTCCCAATACACCACTCCAGGATAATAGCCAATTTAAGGGTCCGGACCTTATTTTCAAGTTACATAGGTGGAAAGGAAGTTAATACCTATGAAACAAATTCATAACGTATGTCTCTCACCAGCTTTACTCTTTCAGAACTGATGAGATTCGATGAGATTATTAGGGAAGAAGTCCCTGCTATGTACTCAAACTTAGGCTAAGGCCCTTAAAATAATACTCTTAATAGTTGACATATATAGCATTCTAGCCTGACTTACATGATCTCATCTGATTCTCACAAACACCCACAACAAAAATAATGAAGATGCGATCATCCCCATTTTATAAATGAAGAACTGAGATAGGCTTAATGCCTTGCCCACGATCACAGAGCCAGGATTTAATCCCCGTTCTGACTCCAAATCCACTGATTTCACAGATGTCCTTTAGTGAATAATCCCAAATAAATCCAACAACCCCCAAAAGACCTGGGCTCTGGTGACAGGGAAAAGAGTGAGAAGAGAGAATTCTTGTGTTCCCTCCATGGAGAGGTCATCTGAATTCTGTGCTCTTGTTCAGGCCCAGGTTGGATGAGACGGCCTCACAAGGTCCTTACACCTCTGAGATTCTGTCCCTGTGTTATGCTAACATCACAATGTGCTCGCTGTCCTTCAAGCACAAATATAACACTCCATAATCCCCATCAGCAGGCTAGACGCCTTGGAAGGCATTAACGACAATATCTGCCAAAGTATCCTGGTATCACCAAGAAAGAAAAGAGAACATGCCCCACTGCCGGTACTTTGGGGTAGACCACTCCGCTGAGGAAATGTTCCAGTCGCTCCCCATCCTGGGCTTTCCAAGCAGGTCACACAGGTTTCTCAGCAGTGACTCCACTATTCATCACCTCTCCCTCTTCCCTAGAAGGGGCGGCTCAGCCAGTCACCAAGCACTGACGAAGCACTGACTAGGGGTCAGGCTCTGTATAATGGCTAGGGATACAAATAAAGGAAAAAGAGTCCCTAGGACACGTCCCTGGAGCCCACTCTGGTCCTGGAACTACTATGGAACCATTATTACCACCATAAGCACACCTTCCTAAAACATAAAGGAGTTTAGCCCACAACAGACTTTCACTCTACTCCTATTAGATACCTAAGGAGCAGCCAAAAAAAAAAAAAAAAAGAGTAGTAATGAAATGGTCGGTCTTTTGTGGGCTAAAGAAGCTTGTAAGTGTTTGAGTCCCCAGCTGGTATAGATCTAAGTGTATGGAACGCACAGCAAAGCAGTGGGGCAGGAGCCAATGACTTAGAACGCGGGCTGGGCAAACCGCAGGCCTCTGACAAATGGCACGAGCTTAGAGACCTTCTCAAGCTAGCTGAAAGAAAGTCAAGAAGATCAACGTGTGAGCTGTTCATCTCTCGACTCTTTCTTCTCCCTGAGTCTTGCCCTTTCTCTGAAGGGGATGCTCCAAGCTAAATGGCTGAGGCAAGTAACCCTATCCTGGGTAACGCATCTGAATAGCCCATCACCAAATATCTGCTGAGTAACCACTGCAGTAGGGTGGCTGCATGCCCATGCCAGGTCTGAATCATGAAATAGTCACGAGCGTCTAAAATAAAGAAATGCAATTCGAGGCTGACTTAAGTTAAAAACCTCAAAATCAACTTTAACAGTTATTGTAACATCATAAAATATAAAATACCATGAAACACAGAAATTCAGCTCCTTTTGCTCAACTTACTGGTTGTCACATAATGAAAAGGGTCTGCTCGATATTTTGAAGTTGATTCTTCTATGGAAATGAGCAGCTCCCCTTCCAACAATGCTTCCCGACTTAGTTCTGCCGCTTGCCTTTTCCAGTGAATAATTATGTATTTCAAAATCTGAAAAGATCACAACTCAGAGGAAGGGCTTAACTCGTATTAGACATCACAGTAACAATAAATAGTACATTTCCAATGACGAACTAATAACACTTGGAGTTTGAATACTATACTGCCTGTTTGTACAAGCTCCAACGACATCAGTTCTGAGCAGAGATGGTGTGTCTGAGCAGAAGAGCAACCAAAGGAATTGAGACATAAAAGATTGTGTTTATCACAGTCCCAAAGTATAGGAAACAGAGACAAAATAATTTGTATTAAAAGTGTATCTGGTCATAACAATTATGGCATGCCATGGGCAGGAAGAAAGGAACTGAAAAATTCTTTTTATTATCATTAATTATGGGCAACACAGGTAATAGAACAGGGTTGTGATCATCAATATTGTTTCTCTGAATCGTTCTAGTCATCCCTCACAAGTATATTATAATTTCCCATAGCATCAGTTCCTTTGCACTGAACATGAGCTGACTCTATTTTTAAAGAAAGACCATGGTTATGATTTCGAGATCCTTCTCGATGTTTCTGATAAAACACCGAATCTTTTTAAAAAAATAGAACAGAATTTTTCAGTACTATTGCCATTTGTGTAACTTGTTACATTTTTATACTACAGCACTAAGGCAATAAAAGAGAGGGAATATTATTCAATTTTAGTTTTTGCTTTCAATAGAACACTCAGAAGAGGATGGTGCAACAAGGCAGAGAGACAAAAACTAGTGGATGAAGAAAGCACATTACCCAGACGTGTCTTGCTAGCAAACATGCAGCCCATTGAGTTAATCCATCAGCACCTACATTTTGGACAGAGCCCTGAAGACAATGAAGAGAAATGGCTCCCAAAACAAACAAGGACAAAGAGGCTAGCCAGCCTGTATGGTATATATTATTGTCAATGATCTCACAAGCCATTTTAAAAAAAAATCTGTATTCTCACTTCTCATGACTCAAATTATGGGTTCACTGTGATCTCCTGGAAAGATACACAGTAATCATCAATTATGACTTATGTTAAGAAAGCAGCATAAGAGAGATTGGCAAGGAAATGGATGACCCCAAAAGGAGACTAGCCATTGATGTAGGAATAGGGATGAGAGAGGCCACAAGATATTAAGAAAGGGGAGAAGGGCTCTTAAGTACCAGTAAATACACTATGGAAAAGCACGGACAGAAGAATTGCACAGGATGAGAAGTCACAGATGGATTTCAGTTTTCACCAAAGGTGGGAGTATCTACATTGATGAGGTCATTAATCCATCAGTGTATTGAGTCCTCTACCTAAGCATTCTACTTCTGGCTTCTATGAGACAAGATTGTGAAAGGAGCAAGACCTCTCTGAGCCTCATTTTTCTCAATTACAAAACAGAGGAGATAGACTAAATGGATTTTGAGGTCCCTACTAGCTCTAAATAATATTCCTATTAGACTTGGCATGGATAATAAGAAGGAAATCGTGTAGGTGCCTTGTATAGGTGTGAGGCTGAATTTAAGTAAGACAAATTGGCAAAATTTGTGAAAACTTTAAGAAAACTGGAAGGAGAATAATCTTCAGGCCCAGATACTGACCGGTCCAAATTCTACTGTTCAGTTCAAATAGGAGCAGAGTAAAGGGCAAATGAGGAAGATTTAAAAAGTTTAAGGAAGATCAAGGAGTAGAGCCCTGAAGTGGGAAGTAGAACCTCAGGAAGGAAAAGGAAAAGATCAACAAGGCAAGGTAAGTAAGAAAAGTAGAACATGGGAAGAGTGAAGCGAGTTGAGAGGCCCATGACTGGGGGAAAGGGGTGAAAATGCCAGCTAGTTGGTGTAAGGCTGAAGAAGGGGAGGGTGGATGGGGTTGAGTTGTTGGGACTCCAAAAAAACAGGGAAGTCAAGTGCTATTGTTAATTCATTAAGAGGAGATAACTGGCTGTAAAAGTTGTAACCAGGAGTTTAGGAGTACACAAGTAATTTTTTTATTTTAAAACAAGGCTAAAAAAGTGGAAAGATAGGTACACTAATGCATTGTTGGTGGAACTGCGAACGAGCACAACCACTCTGCAGAGTCATTTGTACTCATGCAAATAAAATGGCCGAAACGTCCCCACTCGAAGGCTAGGCAGAGACCTCAATGAAGTCCTTTTTTTTCTTTAAAATAATCATAGGGGCCCTTATCGCGGCTGCACGAAGTAGACAGATGCACACCGCCTGGGGGAAGGGACCAGAAGCAGAAGCGAGGACCGGGGTTCTGGGAGAAGCGATGACGTCAACGGGCGCGCAGTGACGTCAACCTTGGAAATGCAAAGAAGCCTGCGGAGGCGCTCGCGCATGCTCGGGGGCTCCCCAGGCCTCCACGGCTTCTTCTCTCGCTTGGTCCTTGGGGGGCGGGGGGAGGGGGACTCTAGGTGACGTAAGGACAGAAGAATCCAACAAAAAAGGACCCTTGCAAAAAGAAGGCCGACAGGCTCCCGCCCCCATCCTCCTCCTCACGCCGCGGCCCCGCCCCACCGCGCCACCATCACCTCGCACACGGCCCTCGCCTCCATCGCCCACGACGCGGCCGACGCCTCCTCACGCGGGCGTCTCTCCCGCCGCGCGCCCGCGCCTGCGCATGAGTGGCCGCCTTCGGCGCGTGCCTCTGACGCCCCGCCCCCGCGGCCTGGGCTCCGCGCGCCTGCGCGCTCGGTTCTTCCTCTCTCGAGCCGCCCTGCCCACTCCCCTCCGCCCGCCCGAGCTCCTGACGGAGGCCGAGGCCGAGGCGGAGGCGGAGGTGGAGGCGGGGTAGGCGGGGTAGGCGGGGGCCGCAGGGAGGTGGGGGGGCGGGGCCGGAGGGAGGCGGGCCGCCCCGCAGCTCCGCCCACCAGCCCGCCTCCGCGGGCGCCCGCTGACGAACCGGGTCGGGCCAGCCAGCCCCGGCGCCGAGGGGGCCCCGCGGGCCGGGGCAGGGATGGCCGGGCGCCGGCCGGGGCTGGCTCTGGGGCTGCCCGCGGGCGGCGGCGGGGGGCGAGCGGCCCCGGCGGACCTGCGCAGCCCTTGACCCCGTGACCTGTGTGACCTGTGACCCGTGACGCCGCCGGCAGGTGCCAGGTGAGCGAGGCCGCGCCCCTGGGGTCGGGAGGGGTCTGGCAGTGTCCTTGTCCGCGCACGATTCGCACCCAGGCCCTCCCTCCGTCACCCTTCCCCCACGTGTTCTTGCGGGACCCCGCCCTGGTCCTGGGGCTCATTCCGGGACTCTCAGTTAGGAAGAAGAAGGAGGGACTTGAACTCATGGCCCATCGGGGCTATCGGCTCCGCAAGACCCTCGGCTGGGGGGACGGGGTGGGGGGTGGGGGCAGGGAAGGATGAGAGGATGGAGGAAGAGGATGGAGAGGTGGGAGGAGGGGAGAATGGGGGGAGGGAAGGGGGGATGGAGGAATAGGAATGGGAGGAGACAGTGGGGGGAGGATGGAGGAATAGGAAGAGTGGAGGGGGATGGAGGGATGGAAGGAGGGGAGAGGGAAGGGAGGATGGAGGAGGGGGGATGGAACATAGGAGGAGGGGGAGGGAAGATGGAGGAGAGGATGGAGGGATGGGTGGAGGGGAAGGAAAAGAAGATGGAGGGATGAGAAGAAGGAAGAGTGGAGGGAGGATGGAGGAGAGGATGGATGTCGTGGGAGGAAAGGGAAAAAGGAAGAGTGGAGGAGGGGTAGAGGAGAAGATGGAGGGGTGGGAGGAGGGGAAAAGGAAGGAAGGATGGAGGAGGAGAGAGGGAGGAGAGGATGGAGAGATGAGAAGAGGTGGAATGGGATGACGGGAGAATAGGGGAGAGGAGGGATGGGGGAGGGGAGGATGGAAGGATAGGGGAGGGTGGGATGAAAGGAAGGGTGGAAAGATGGAAAGAAGAGGAAGAGGAGGGGAGAGATGGGAGGAGGGGGGAAGAAGAGGGCTTCTGGAGTCTGTCACCAGCCCTGATTTATAAGTCTTACCCCGGGAGGGAGTCATGGAAAACTCGTGTGTGACCCTTGACACTCCCCCATCCCGAGGTCTCGAAGGCTTCAGGGGCCTCACTTAATTACCCAAGGTGTCTGGCCACCCAAAAGGTGAGGGGTGTGGGAGTCTGTGCTAGTCCAGCAAGGTCATGTGGAACTCGGTTTTCAAGGTTATTGGTCTCGGCTGCCCTAATCCACGCCCCTCCCAAGGGCAGTTGGCCCAGTGAGGCCTTCTTGGTTCTCCTGGATGGTGTGAGCTAAGGGCACCGTGACTGCCTTGTCGTGAATGATTGCCCCAGATTTCTTCCTCCTCCCCAGCTCTGTGCTCCTCGATCTCGGGACTGGTGGCCACCACCCCATTGCGCTCTGTGCTGTTACCAAGCCTTCTCTATTCAGACCTGAGCCATCCAAGCCCAGGTGCTAGATGGCGCCTTTAGGTTCACCTCCCCCTGCCTCTTTACTGTACACGATGACGATGAGATGGAGACCCAGACAGGGAAGGCACATTCACAAAGTCCATACCATGTGCCAGGCACTGTGCTGCACGCTTTGCAACTCTTACCTCATTTGATCCAACAGTCATGGCAGGAAGGATCCCCATTTTACAGATGAGGAAATGGAGGCAAACAGGTTATGTGACTTGCCTGGGGTCACCTAGCTAGGAAGTGTCTGAGGCTGGATTGGAACTCAGGTCTTCTCTCCCAGCCCAGGCTCTATCTACTGCAGTTCCCGGGGTGGGGGTGGGGGGTTAACTGGGGCTAGAACCCAGATTCCTACGGGCTTGGGTCTCCATCTGCCTGGTGGCTCTGGCCCGAGGGGGAGCGGTCCATTCTTGAGTCCAGCACCGAAGAGCCCCCTCGTCTAAGGATTCAGGGTTCTGTCTTTCTACCAAGTCTGAGGGTCCGGTTTGTTGTGGCAGCAGCCCAGGGGAGCCCCCAGGAGCCTTGGAGATGGAGCAGCCTCCCAGGGAACGTGCAGGGCTACCACAGTTAGTCCTCCTCGCTGGGCCATTCCCATGGCAGCAGTCGTGTTTACTGGCCTTTCAAAATCAGTAAGTCATCTTGCTTGGGCCTCACAAGAGCCCTGTCGGATAGTCAGTTCATATGTTATCACTATTTTACAGTTGAGGAAACTGAGGCACCCAGAGTCACATAACTATTAGTGGCACAGTTGGGAGGTGACTTCCCCAGGCCCTTTTCTGTTGGAATTCCCCCCTTTTCCATCCATGGTTCCCCCTCACACTTCCCTTTTGTCTCCTCCTCTGCCTTCCTGCCAGCCTTGTTCTCCTGCCTCCTGTAGGATTCCCAGGGGAGAGGGTGAGGAAGGAAAGGGGAAATGTCCCCGAGGACACTGACCAGGGAAGCTTAAGGTAGGAAGATGAGGTCCTCCCAGGAACCGAGTCGGGGTCAAGGGCTGAAGCAGCTCTTGAGAGGCTTCGTCTCCCTACCAGGAGTTGGAAGGGGTTAACAGAATCAGGTCCTGAGCAAAGCCTGCCCCCCCCCACTTCACATAACCGGGTTTCCTGAAATGGAGCAAGTCCCAGATGCCTCTCTACTAATCACATCCCTAGAAATGGGGCCATGCTGCTCAGATTAGCTCAGCCCCTCACCTTCCTGAGGCCCTCTCCAGCTGGAGCCCAGAATCTGGGGCAGCCAAACCACTCGGCTACCCCTGCTTTGCTGTTGGGGTCAGAGGGGGCTGTTTTCTTGGGGGGCCAGAAAGGATGATGGGGGAGCACCACAGGGCCAGGGTGTAGGGAACAGAGGCCAGAGGATGCAGTGACATTATGCCACAGGTGGGTAGCTTGGTGGGGCAGCCCAGGTGACCTTCACCCCTTCCATCCCCATCTCCAGTCTTGACCCGGACTGACTTTTTAGTTGTCCATAGGTAGGGCTGGGTCTGTCTTACCCACCCTGCTGTCTGCTAGCGGGGAAGGAAGTGTGCTCTGTTGAACATGCAGCTGAGATCAAAAGAGGAGCAAGCCCATTAACCAGAGCAAGGGACCATCTAACAGCACGTGTGCGTCTGCTTCTCTGGAGCTGACTCCAGGAGCTGGAGATGGGAAGGGTAGGGATTGGAGCTCTGTTCTGGATGCTTCTCTGAGGTGTTTATCATTGTTGGTCAGTCATTTCAGTCAGGTTCTACTCTTCGAGACCCCATTTGACAGAGATACTGGACTGGTTTGCTGTTTCCTTCTCCGGCTCATTTGACAGATGAGGAAACTGAGGCCAACAGGGGTGAGGTGACTTGCCCAGGGTCACACAGCTGGGAAGTGGCTGAGGCTAGATTTGAACTCAGGAAGAGTTTTCCTGACTCTAGGCCCTGCGCTCTAACCACCGTACAGCCCAGCTGTTTCTCGTAGCTCCTGCCTTAGGAGCCGATCTGTACTCCAGTTCACTAACCTTCGGTCTCCCTCTGCCATACTAAACAAAAGTATATTTACCAGAAATTGAATAAGCTGCTATCCAGAAGAAAGCAGCCGAGGGGTGATGTTATCGGGCGCCGTCTTCTTGTTTGCCCTAATCCCAGTTTCCTCATTACGAGGGTCAGCGCTGGGGCTTTCCTTCGTAGAAGGCACTCTTGGGGGCAGAAGCTCCTCCAGTGCTCCCCAACTCTGAGCCTGAGGGAGCTGCCTAGAGCCCTGGCGGGTCTGGGTCACAGCCAGCGTGCTCCAGAGGCAGGTTCAGATTCACCACCAGCTCTCTACCCTCCTCGAGGAAGATTCGTCTTCCTTCCTTCCTTCCTTCCTTCCTTCCTTCCTTTACTCTGTTCACTGCCTCAACATTTTCTCCCAGGGATAGGATGTGATGAGAATCAGATCCACAACAATTTTGTGTTATTCAGAGAAAAGGCAAGAGAAACACTTCAAAAGCATGCTGTTATAGCTGAACATGGCCGCCTGCCCTCCCAAGGGGCTGGGGATATTAAAGGTGCACCAGCTGTAGAGATGCCTGGGGGTGTGAGCTGGTCCTTTGTCAGTCAGCTATATTTAAAATGCACAAAGGAGGGGGTCACATCCAATAAGATGATTGCATTTTTTCATGAGATGGAAAATTAAAAAGCAAATAATCACCCCTTCATTTACCTTGGGTGAAGCAAACACTGGGCTTCCTTAAAGTGAGACAAAGCTGGGTTTGAAGTAACCTGTAGCCAAAGGAGTCAAGTAATCTCTTTGGATTGTCTTGACCCTCAGAAGTTACCAATATGGCCAGGATTGCCACATTACAGATAAAGGACCGGGGCTTTTGAGAGGCCAGATGCCTCTCCTGTGTTTGCACAGCTGTTGAGCACCAGGCCTCCCCCAAAAGCCCCTCTTGACAGCAAGACCCTGGGGTCGTACCCGAGCTCTATACCACCAGCCGCCAAAATCAGTCTGGTACAGTCAGAGGGAAAGCGGAGACAGCTAAGGGCTGAGTGTGTGCTAGGTAAGGATGGGCCCAGCTTCCTCTACACTGAGAGGCAGTGTGGCATTGGGGATAACAAATGTGTCCTGAGGTCAGGAGGACTCGGGGTCAGGCTTGGCTTCTTACACTCACTGACTGAGTGACCCTGGGCAAGTCACTGCTTAGGGCCTCCAGGCATGTCCAGCATTGAAAAGAAGGTGTCAGGATGGAGGGAATTTCCTCCTCTAGGAGGGCCCTCTCAGTGAAGTGCTAGGTCCAGTCCCTTTTCTTTATCTGCAACATAATCTCATTTCATTATCACACCCCTGGGAGCGAGGAGCTATGATTATAGCCTGTTTTTTAAGTGAGGAAACTGGTCGAAATGGCGGCACCAGGAGTCACTGGCCTCTGGAGGTGACGGAGAATGAACACCTCTGTTCTGTTCTACGGCTCCGTGAGCCTGTCAGTGCCAGGTCGGAGCGCTCACTACTCAGAAGGAGTGGGGGCAGGGCTGAGTCGGAAGGAGCACATGCTAGAGGAGAGAGGGCCTGCTTCTTAATGGATGGGACAGCCTATGGGCCAGCATGGCAGGAGCAAGGCCTGCTCCCTTCTTCATCTGCCTCCCGTTTTCTCCTCTAGAAAGACTGGGAAGAACAAAGCAAAACCAGGTCAGAGTGTGTTAAAAGCCCAGATAAGAAAGGCAGTGGTGGGGGCAGCTCGATGGCGCAGTGGATAGAGCACTGGCCCTGGAGTCAGGAGGACCTGAGTTCAAATCCTGCCGCAGACACCTGACACTTACTAGCTGTGTGACCCTGGGCAAGTCACTTAACCCCACTGCCTAGGAAAAACAAACAAACACAAAGAAGGGCAATGGTGAAAGATCCCTTAGCTGGGGTTCACGCACACTAGATTCCAGCTTCTGAAAGAGCTGCTGAGTGGATTCCTAGTTATGGCCTGTGTGAGTGACCCTGGCTAAGTCACAGCTCCTCAGCCTTCCAGCCCTAAATCGATGACCCCTCTTCTCCCAGAGTCACATGGCCAGTGTGTCTGAATTGAGACTTGACCCCAGCTCTTTCTGCCTTTAATTGCACCCTCACTCCTTGGAGCCACATTTGTCCCTCGGCTGGGTACAGAAGCCCAAACTTTGGCCACGGCAGCCCTGGTAGTGTCACTGGGTCCTGCTGCTGAGGCTGCCCCTTACCTCTCTTTCAGGGTTTGTTTAAGCCTTCTTTTTTCTCCCTCAGCTCTCAGCACTGAGCTCTTGCTGGTGGGGAGGGAGCGTGAGGACCCATCTCAAGGCTGCAGCCAGGTCCTGGGGGCAGTGTCTCTTCCCAAGGACCCGTGACTGGAGTTTTCTGGAAACAAAGAAATGCCCAGAACATTGTGTGCCTAGTACAGCACCGGCTTTCTTGGGTTGAAGATTAAGCTCTGGTTGACTCACTCCTTGTGTTAGAAATCATTAAGATTTGTGCTCCGTCCCAGCCTGCACCGGGTGTAGGCAAGTCTTGGAGGTTGTCATCCTGATTGCCCATTTCTGGGCCCAACTTTGGTCAGTATTTCAGGCTTGCAAATTACAGTTTGGGAGCACAGATTGAAAAGGAACGTTGTGAACCCAAACTGGACAAAAATAAATGTCTCCTGACAAGTCGACTTCAGTTTCTCCAGAATAATTAATGAATTGGGTACTTTAACTGAGCTCCAGCGGGTAGCTCTTAGCTGCTCAGAAAACCTCCACTCTACGGAGGAGAGGCTAAGACTACCCACTTCCTTGATGGTACGGTTTCTCTGATGCCAAGAGCCCCCCATTGACATGACCCCTTATCTGAGACTTTAGGTCCTTAAGCTTCAGAAATGGGCTTTCAGGTTGCTGGGGTGAAGTCATCCTTCACCCAAAAACTGCTCAGACTTGTGTCCTTCTGCCCAGTGGGCCGTAGTCATTCCTTCTCCTGGAGGAGCTGCCATCCGGTAGGCCTCATGCTGGGCCTGCTGGAGGGGAGGGGAGGGGAGGAAAGAAGGTGACTGCCCCACATTCACATCGCCTCGTTGTTTTCCCCCAGTCTGGGTCTTGTGCAAAGGAAATCTTTGATACATGTTATGGAGTAGCGTTTAACTTGTTTTGCATTAGTACCGCTAAACAAAGGTAATTCCCTCATCGTGAGTGAAATACGCCATGACGTTTAAAATATATCGTCTCCAGGAAACTGCCTGCCTTCTGACTGCTAAAGGGTTTGAAATGTCTGCAAAGTGTTCATTCAAGGGTTGATAAAAAAAGATCACCTAAAAGGAAGTTACTGTTAAGATACAGAATAATCTCTGTGTGTACGTAATCTGCCTTTGAGATCATCGTGCGCAGATGGGGGGCAGGGCAGAGCGTGGAGCCAGAAGGGCCAGGCTGGAGGCTTGGCTTTGCCTCTGTGAGTGCTGCCCTCCCAGGACCTCAGGCTGCCGTCTCTAGAGCCCATCCCATTTTCCCAGGGTATGGGGACTGTGCTCTGAAGGCCCTTCTTGCCTCAGGGCATCCCTTTCCAGCGGGCACTTAACCTGTAGGTGGCAGGTGCATGTAGCTTTAATTATCTTGCCTCCACCTGATAAAGGTCAACAGCAGTAGATGGGCACAGTGTGTGGATGGAACAAATCACCTTGACCGCCCTGTCATTCTGTCTTTTTGAAATAAATGGATGTTTTGAATGAGCTGCTGTACCTCAGGTCTTAGCTCTCCTGGTTTGGTTGGATTGGCCTGAAGTTGGTGCTGCTGAAAACAGGGATAACAGCGTTAGCTAGCCGCCCGGTGCCGCCCCGAGGACTGCAGGACACCTGCCCTGGCCAGAAGCAGGTTCTCAGGGAGAGGATTTGTTTGGCCCAGACCTAGAAGGGATCCCCCGGCTACTTTTACATTTGTGGCTTGCTGGCTTCCCCGACAGTTGAGTCCTAACTTCTGTCAGAGATCCCTGGGAAGCTTCCCGAATGAGTGGGGTGGGGGCGGGGGTGGAGGCGATGGCAGGCCTGTTCTCCAGGAGGGTCGCACCCAAGGCCAGCTTGAAAGCAGGACTTCACCCTGCCTTTGTCCAGGTCCTTCCTATGATCCCTCCATGGCTTTCCTGGGTCTCTTTAATCTAAACAAAACAAACAAAAAAAACACACACACAGGAATACTAAAAGTTAGGAATTAAAAGCCACTTTGGCCTCTCCTTATTACACAGTTTGTTACCAGCTTCTCAACATGTGAACCACCATAAGGAGAAAGATCTCAAAATTGAAGCCTTTTTTGATTATAATTCTGTTCCCTGAAACCAGCAGCCCAGCTAGCGAGATGCAGAAAGCGCTCGCCCTTAGACTCCCCACCTCCAGGCGCCTGTTTCTCCATCTTTAATTGTGTGGCTCCCATCACCTCGAGGGTCCCTTCCAGCCCTGCCCCTGTGGGAGGTGGGCCAGACAGATCCCCAGTTCCAGCTGCCTTGGCTTATGGCCTCAGGCCACTTAGGAACGAATCAAGTTCTCAGTCAGAGAGACACCCTCATAGCCTCAGCCACAGAAGGGTCTGATGTCAGCATGCTCTTCTTGTCCCAGTCCCAGACCCAGAAATCTGGGCCGCCTTTGGGCCAGAATTCCCTGAGTTGATAAGTGGGGCTGGGAAGCTGCAGTGAGTGAGGACAGGTCAGGGAGGCTGATTGATGGGAAGGGGGGGAGTTAATGGAAATGCCCTGGAAGAGAAGCCAGCCAGCCCGCCTGCCCGCCTGCCCGCAGAGCCTCCTGGCATCATACAGGGAGTGAAGCCGGAGAAAAGGGACAGGGGAAGAGCTCGCGGGGACGGAGGAGGAATTCTGGAACGGGAAATCGAGGCCCGCTACCCCTGAGGGCTCCGGTGGAAGGCGTCCAGTAAGTCCCCGCAGGCCGGGAGACCCCCGGCTTGTCGCCGACGCCCCGGACGGAGCTTTGGGAGGCGCTGTCTGGGGGGCCGGGCGCACCCCCGCACGCGCCGGGTTGCCATGGCGCTGGGCTGGGGGCTCCAGATGGCGCCGGGCGCCCCGCATCCCGAGGGAGCGGGCGGCTGGCGGCGGGGGGCGGCTATTGTCCTCCTTCGCATTCCCGCTGCTCGCGCCCGGCCCGCGCGTCGCCGCCGCCGCCACGCGCCCGCACCCGCGCCCGCACCCGCACCCGCACCCCGCGCCAGCCGGCGGCTCGCTGCCAACCCCGCGCCCCGCGCGCCCCGCGCTCCGCTCCAGCCTCGCGCGTGTGCCGGGCCGCTGCCCGGCGCTCCGCTCCGCCTCCTCCCCCTCCCGCGGCCGCACCGGCGCCGAGACCGGCCACCGTTCCCCGCTCCCCGAAACCGGCCAGTCTCGGCCGCGGCGTCCCATCGACCGATTGCGATCGTGGCCTGGCCGGGCCTCCGAGGTAGGGGGGAGGGAGCCGGTGCGGGGCCGGGGCGCTTTGTCGGGCCGGGGCGGAGGGGGAGGCGGCCGTGATGGTGCTGGGGGTGAGCTCAGCTTTGTGCATCGAGCCCCAGCTGGCAGGAGCCGGCCGGCGAGGGATGGGGCCGGGGCGCGGGGAGGAGGAGGGCGGCGCAGGGCTCCTGTTAGATAAAGGGGGCTTCCCTGCCAGGAAGTGGGGAGCAGAAGCAGCGGCGGCTGGGGCAGGACGTCATGGGCTGAGCTGCTTTTTCAGGTGCCCCTGGTGTTTGCGGATATTTGTGACTGGCGACAGAGTCCAAGAAGGCGGGTGGGACAGGGGCTTATCGGTCCTCACCTCTCCCCTCGGGCCCCTCTGCCGGGGATACCCAAGTGGTTTTGTCGGTGGGAGGCTGGTGGCGACGTGTGTGAATCTGTGTGACTCGGGGCCTGTGCTCATCACCAGCCCCCCCCCCCCAGGCTGGTGTCAGGGTGGCCGTGTGGCGGTGACAGGCATTGTCCGCGGTAGTTCAGGGGAATAATTGGAGACGCAGCCGTCTCCATCTGGGGAAGCAGGACCGGCCGGGTGGATCTGCCTTCAGATCCCCCTGAGGGAGGGAAACAGCCGTGCAGAAAAGTGAAGGCCCCGCCTCTGTGGGAAGGAGCTGGCAAAGGTGATCCTTTTATGTGTGTGCCTGGGCAGGGAGCCTCTGGGCATGGCCCCTCCGCTGGGGCGCTGCTGCCAGGTCCTGTGTCACCATCGTTTCTTCTCATCCACTTTGGCTACAGTTCTGGGGGATGTCCCAAACCGCACCCCATGGGCTCCCACGACGGCCTTTCTTAGATACAGGTTCGACCCTGCCCTAACCTGCTGCCCATGTTCCTGTAGGCTGTTTCAACAGCTGCCCTCCTCCACCCCAAAACCAGCAGGAGAGCTGGCAGTTTCTGTGTGGGCTGGGTCATCCAGCAAATGGGCGTGGGGTTGAAAGTGGAGTGGGCAGTGAGTTCTAAATATGCCCCTCCACTAGTTAACTTTGGGGTGCCCTCGGGAGGTTTAAAGGACTGGGGAGGGAAGAGCAGAGGCAGCTGAGCAGAAAACATGGGGTGCCCTCCTGAGAGGGAGTGTGATGGCTCAGGAGAGGAGGCCAGCCATCTGATTTCAGAGGTGGGGTCTGGGCCCTGCACCTGGGGACTCCATGGGCTCCAAGAAGCTCCCTCATTCCTGTTCCTGTGCCTCCACCCTCCACTTTCAGGCTTCGGATCCCTCCCTAGGACTCTAGCCCTCTGTGCCTTTTCTCTTCCCACCAGTGTGTGTTCCAAGTCAAATAAACCGTCCTTAGCTTAGCTCCCCGTCTCTTCTGCCTAGCCTGCATGCTGCCCTCTGCATCTCTCTTGCCATCTAGTCCTCCCTAATGCTGTCATGCTTCTGTCCCCCACCCCCCCCATCACTGGCGCTCTCTCCTCCCTTCTCGATATGGATTCCTTTTTAGACTTCACAAACTCCATTTCTTTCTCCTTGTCAGATATTCCTGGCACTGTGTTGGCTCAGTGTGTCTCTGGCACATTCCATTGTCACTCTGAATCCTGAAGTTGCAGATACAGAAATTCTGCACCCATTTAGCCTAAGGGACAACCTGAACTAAAAAAAAAAAAAAGATCTGGAAGTTACCCTGGGTGACAGAAGCTCACTCCCACCTTGGGCTTCCGAGGACTCAAGCCTCACAGCTCCCCTAATCAAAATGGAATTGCTTTTCCTCTTCCTAGGACTCAGTTGTGAGATTTCCTTTGCATAGCTTCAGTTTCTTTCTCTATATAATGAGGTTAACAGTACTTCCCTTAAAAGGTTGATATGAATTGTTATATAAATTCAAGCTGGGACTATTTCAGGAGAGTCTTTTCTCAGAACCAACCTTCACTCCTTCCCATTCAATTCATTCATTCATTCATTCATTCATTCATTCATTCACTCATTCAGCAACGGCTTATTATATACATACTCTGTGCCAGGCACTGGGAATACAAAGGTAAAAAATAACGAAGCCCAACTCTGCCCTCAAGGAGCGCTGGGAAGAGAGGAGAGGTACAAAGATAAGTTGATAAAAAAAAATAAAGTGTATACCAAAGAATTGTGGTGACAACAAAGAATTGAAAGTTGGTAACAAAAGGAGAACAGAGTGAGATGGAGGAGCAGAGGGGCACGGGGCAGCCTCGCTTCTAGATGGAGGAGGCAGGATCTCCGACAGAGCCGGCCAGGAAGAAGGGGATGGAGACAAATTGTCTCCGGAAACAGGCACACAGATGGGCAGGGCTTTCCTCTAAGTCACTGAGGTGTTGATTCAGGAAGAAGTGTGCCTGCCATTGCTAGGAATTAACTCTAGCTTTAAGAGTTTAAGCTACTCAGGTCCAGCCTCGAGGTTGATGGCTAAGAATAAGGTGCTGGTGATACTGTAATCTGGATTAGCTGGGGTGCCCAGCCAGCAGTGCCTTGTGAACCACCAGAGCCCAGGGGGACGCACAGGGCCAGGGTTCATAGGGATTGGTGAGGGCAGATAGCACTTGGCGGTCCTGGGAAATGGGAGGAGAGATGCCGAAACTTAGACAGTGAAAGAGAAAAACAGTGTTTGGGTTTTTTTTGTTTTGTTTTGTTTTTGGTTTTTTTGTGAGGCAATTGGGGTTACGTGACTTGCCCAGAGTCACACAGCTAGTGAGTGTTATGTGTCTGAGGTCAGATTTGAACTCAGGTCCTCCTGAATCCAGGGCCAATGCTCTATCCACTGTGCCACCTAGCCACCCCAAGAAAAACAGTTTTTCTTTGAGGCAGGTTTAACCCTGCCCTCCCTGCAGCCTGTCATTCCCCTAGAGAGCTGGAGACATGTAAGAATACGGGTATAGAAAGAACCTAGGGATGTAGGGCTGCATGGAAGCACAGATGTAGAAAATGGTGTAAGGAAAAGCCAGAGCTCTGGGTAACAGATCCTACAGTGTGGCTCTGGAGCATGGAGAAACAGGGGTCTGATGACCACCTACGAAGACATAGGACTTTCACAGGAACAGAGAAGGAAGGGGAGTGTTGAGCGATAGGGCCAGAACACAGGCACACACAGGACCCCAGAAACAGGATGGTATGGGGGTGCCCTTGGGAGCGCCCTCAGACTGGGGCTGGCCCTGAGCCACCCTTCTCGGGCAGCCGAAGGCCGAAGGCAGCTGAGACCCCAGCCTTGTTGGGGTGTGTGCTGAGGTCCTGTCCCTTATTAAGTTCCTGCCGTGTGCCCACCCACACTGTGCTGGGCACTGGGGATATAGGGACAAAAAAATGAGTGAGCCTGTCCCCTTAAGGGGGTTACATTCTACTAGCACCAAACAGCCAGTGCACGAAGGAGGAAGTATGAAATCCACAGATGAGGACAAATAGAAGATTCACCAGGTAGTTTGGAGAGCCTGGTGAGGGCACTGACTTGAATTGGGGAAATCGGGAGAGGCCTCTCGTAGGAGGGGACACCTCAAGGATCCCAAGAGATAGAAGGGAGAAGAGAAAGTAAGAAAGAGCAAGGAGGCCGACTGGGCCAGGCCCACGAGGGCCTCAGAGAGAGCATAATCATGACTGTTAGCTGCCACTTAGAGGGTGCTTCACATCCCTCAAATCATCTGGTCTTCACAACAACCTTGTGGGGGTGAGTGCTATTCTTATGCCCGTTTTACAGAAGAGGAAACAGAGGTCACGAGAGGTGAGGTGACTTGCCCAGGATCATGGAGCTGATAAGGTCGAGGCAGGATTAGAACTCAGGGCCAAACTCAGTGCCCAGTCTGCTACACTCAGGACCAGAGATTTAGAGCAGGAATGGCTCTTAAAGACATTTGAATACTATCCTTTCACTTTACAGATGAGGAAACTGAGGCATGGAGTGGCTCTCACGCTGTAGTCAGTGGCTGAGTAGCCAATTGGAACTCAGGGCTTCCTGACTCCAAACCCAGATTTCTTGAGTTTAATCACATATCCATTTGGTATGTGTATGTTGTTTCCTCCCAGTAGAATGTAAGCTTCCTCCAGGGAGAGACTGACCACATGCTGGGCGGGTGACCAATAGGTGTGTCGGACAGAGGCTTTGGATTGACAGGAGAGGCAGCAGGGAGCCATGGCAGCTTCTTGAGCTCCACTGGGAAGTGACCTGGTCACACCCCCAAGGCTCCACGGACAGCAAAAAGGCTCCGCTGGGTGCTCTCTCTTCCGGCCTTGCTGAGAGGCAGCTTGGGACGCTGGGGCCCAGCCGAGGCCCTTGGGAGCACATGGGGAGAGTCATCCTCACTTGAGAGGTCCCCTGGAACCCCAAGCAGGTGCTGTGTCCGGGATGCCCCCGGCCTCTGCTGCTCAGCTCTGGGGAAAGGAAGCCGATGGGAGGTCGAGCCCTTTGCGCTCTTGCCTACTTACTGGGGTGAAGGGGACACAGAGCCCAGGTCTGACCACCTGCTTAGGGGCCCCAGTCACACATTTAGAGTCAGGGCTAGAAAGCCTGTACCTCCCACTCTGTCTTCATCCCACGGCCCGAATAGCACAGGGTTCTAGTATTGCTGTCATGAGACCAACCCTGAACTTTATGTAGTCACTGGACCAGAGTTCCAATCCAGGTTCAGCCATTTAACCACCTCTGAGATCTTGGGCAAGTTACTTCTCCAGCTTGGGCCTCAGTGTCCTCATCTGTAAAATGGGGAGATCTCAGAGGCCCTTTTTAGCTCTGGATCTGTGCTCTTATGAAACTGTAAGGCCAGTTCTGAGAAAACAAATGTGAGGGTTGATGATTGAATTCAGTAGATGCTGTGCTGGGCCCTAGAGAGACAAATACAAAGCTGAACGTCTCAGGCCTCAAAGAACTTAGTTGGGGGCATAGACGGGGGCAGGGCACAGATTAGCAAATCCAAAATAATTTGTTGAGGGGAGCATTCCTTCCACCTGGGCAGTTAAGAGAGGCTTCTTGGAGGGGGTAGTGCTTGAGTGTTGAAGGGAGATGGGAGAGTATAGGGCAGCGGCAGAGCATTCCAGGCATGGGAGAAAACCAGGGCAAAGGTGTGTTTAGCTGGTGAAAGGTCCTAGAAGAGCCCTGTTCTCCCATATGTAGCCCCACAGCAGGGCCAAGTGGGCACCCAGTGGAAGAGTAGATCAGAGAGAAAGTCCAGTACACTCCTCTGTCTTGCCCTGGCCTGCACAAGAAGGCAGCCCAGAGCGCCAGGTACTTGGAGATAGGACTTTCCAGGGGCACTGGGGGGGTGAGGTAAACAGGGTCTGAAACCCTGAGTGGGACCCCACTAGGGACAACCCCACCTGACTTCTGTTAAACAGGGCTTGAAGCCAGTAGGATCTCAGTCCTAGCCTGTCAGGGCAGCAGTGGGGTTCAGAGCCAACCCCCAGTTAGGTCACTGGGCCAAGGAGACAGGAGTGATCAGTACATGTGTGCCTCAGAGGGTCTGTAGCCATAGCAAAAGAAAGTGCCAGCTCTTTGACCTAATACACAACCCAGAGGGGACCTTGGAGGAGATCTGAAAACAGAGTGATCTTCAGCTTCCAATTGCACTCTGTCAAGACCGCAGCAGGGCAGGGGATGGAGCAGGGAGACAGGAAGAGGCCAAGGCCAGAACCCATCCTAGGCTATCAGAATTCACAGGTGGAGTCATGGATTGGGGCAAGGGTGGGGCCTGGTCTCAGCCACCCCCTGCAGACCACAGCAGGCAGGACCAAACTTGTCTACCCATTCTAAGAGCAGGTGAGGAGGTGGAGCCTGGCCCTGGCCCAAAGTTCTAACCCAATAGCTGAAACTAGAAACATGCCTAAATCCAGGTACCCAAGAGGTAAGCCCCAAAGAAGACAACAAAGCCAGTGCCCTTGAGAATAAATAGCTTAGGGGCAGCTAGGTGGCACAGTGGATAGAGCTCCAGCCTTGGAATCAGAAGGACCTGAGTTCAAATCCAGCCTCAGACACTGGACACTTGCTACCTGTGTGACCCTGGGCAAGTCACTTAACCCCGATTGCCTCACCAAAAAGCTAAAAGAAAAAAAAATAAATAGCTTAGAACAGAAGACAGAACACCTCACTCCCTAAGAGAATGAAGCAAACAGAACTTTGTGATGCCATGATACAACAAGAAATGTTCAAATCAAAAGACTGAAAAATTAGAAGAGTTGGTAAAGTATCTACCGTCAAAAACAACTGGCCTGGAAAACAGAAGAAATGATCAAAGAATCATTAGACTCCCTGAAAATTGTGACTTAAAAAAACCCAAAAAACCCTGAATATTATATTTCAAGAAATCACAAAAGAAAACTGCCCAGATCTATTAGAAGAGGACAAATTAAAAAAAGAAACCACTGGTCCCCCCTCCTAAAAGACTCTCCAAATTGTGAACAACCAGGAATGTCATAGTCAAAATCCACAGCTTCCAGGTTTAAAAAAAAAAAAGGTACTGTGCTGAGGAAGCAGAGTCAGTCACAAAAGACTATGATGCAGCTACTTAAAAGGAGAGAAAATCTTGGAACATGATGTTCTGAAAGAAAAAGAAAAAGGCATACAGCTACAGGCTATATATCCTGTGAAAGGAATAGCCAGTAGGCCAGTTGCCTGGCATGTAGAGAGCACATATAAAGGAGCCTAGAATGAGAGGCTGGGGCCGGGATGTGAAGGGCTTTAGATGACAAACAGAGGCAACAGGGAGTTACAGAAGCTTCTGGAGCAGGAATAAGGCTTTTGGTTGGACTCCACCAGGGCTGCTGTACTTTAAGACTCTGCCCAGGGGTTTGGTTGCTTCCCATTCAGACTTCATAAACAGATGGTGTGGATCCTGGAGCCTGTCAACCCCATGCCTCTGCACCCTTTGCTCAGGGTGATTCAACCTCACCTGATGTTGATTTCTGTGTCAATATTTACAGATCAAACGCCGAGGGCACAGACCCGGGATACGTGGTGGATTTGGGGCAGAAAAAGCAATCTTAGGTCTCTCTTCTCTGCCCTGGCTTGGGTAGCCCTCCGCTGACGGATGAAATAGCAGTCCCTTCACTGAAGCTGCTCCCCAAACAGCAGTAGACGTGGAGAAGGTCAGGTTCTGACAAAGAGAGTCACCTGTCTCTGTTCCCCTTAGCCCTTTCTGTTTTCTGCCACCCCGGCTTTAACTTGCAAAGTCTCTTTCTCATGTTTGGGCAGCCTGGTAGCAATGCTGACTCCTCAGGGAGGGACGAATAAGGTCCCAGACTCAGGGTTCAAGGGGGACCCAAGGTTCCCTCCCTGGAGCTGGGCTTGCAAGGCTCACCCTGATGCAAAGCTTTCTCCGACTCCCCTCAGTTGCCAGTGTGTACTGCTGCTGCTGCTACTGCTTCTCCTCCTCTTCCTCACATCATCCTACCTTTACTTCTCTGTGCCCTGCTATCTCCCCATAGAATATCAGCTCCTTGAGGGCAGGCCCTCGACTCTAGCCTAGTGAGTATTAGGCATCTAATAAATGTTTGAACTAAATTGATGGTTTATACTGCACCTTTGGAGGGACTATCTGATGAACTGGGGGGGGGGGGAGAAATTCATGTTTGTTTTGAGGAGAAAAATATTTGTTTGAGTAAAGTCCTAAACAGCCCTTGCAGGACCACAGAGATGGTCACACTATTTACTTATTAGCATCGTAGGCCTGGGATCCTAGAAGAGACCACAAGCCCTGATCACTGAGAAGGAACCCTGTCACTCTCAAAGAAAGGGCCACATTTTTTTAAAATTTTTTTTTAATTTTAACAAGTGTTTTTAAAATTTTGGATTACAAATTTTCTCCCTCCCTCCCCACCTACCCTCACCGAAAAGGCAAGCATCTCGATACAGGTTATAGATGTGTACTTGTGCAAAACACTTCCATAGCAGTCCTGTTGTGAAAAACTAAGTATATTTCCCTTCATCCCAGCCTATCCCCCATTTATTCTATTCTCTGTTTTGACCCTGTCCCTCCTCAGAAGTGTTTGCTTCTGATTATCCCCTCCCTCAATCTGCCTTCCCCTCTATCAACCCCCTGCTCTCTTGTCCCCTTCCCCCCCAACCTTCCTGCAGAGTAAGATAGATTTCCATACCCCATTGTGTATGTTACTCCCTCCTTAAGCCAGATCCCATGAGAATAAGATTTACTCATTCCCTCTCACCTTCCCCATCTCCCCTCCAACGTAAAAGTCCCTTCTTGTCTGTTTCATGTGAGATATTTTACCTTATTCCACTTCCCCCTTTCTCCTTCTCCCAGTATAATCCTCTCCCACTCCTTAACTCTATTTTCCAGATATCCCTTCATCCTCAGCTCACCCTGTGTCCTCTATCTATCCATCTATCTATACAAACATAATTTTTTCCCTCCCACTACCCCAATACTGACAAAGGACTCATGAGTTACAAATATCATCTTTCCCTGCAGGAATGTAAACAGCTCAACCCCAATAAGTCTCTTATGATTTCTCTTTTCTGTTTACCTCTTCCATGTTTCACTTGAGTCTTGTATTTGAAGGTCAAATTTTCTATTCAGCTCTGGTCTTTTGCCCAGGAATGCTTGAAAGTCCCCTATTTCATTGAATGACCATTTTTTACCCTGAAGGATTATACTCAGTTTTGCTGGGTAGGTGATTCTAGGTTGTAGTCCTAATTCCTTTGCCCTCCAGAATATCATATTCCATGCCCTCCGGACCCTTAATGTAGAAGCTGCTAAATCTTGTGTTATCGTGATTGTGTTTCCACAATACTTGAATTGTTTCCTTCTGGCTGCTTGCAATATCTTCTCCTTGGCCTGGGAATTCTGGAATTTGGCTACAACATTCCTCGGAGTTTTCCTTTGGGGATCTCTTTCAGGAGGTGATTGGTGGATTCTTTCAATTTCTGTTTTGCCCTCTGGTTCTAAAATATCAGGGCAGTTTTCCTTGATAATTTCTTGAAAGATAATGTCTAGGCTCTTTTTTTGATCATGGCTTTCAGATAGTAAAATAATTTTTAAGTTCTCTCTCCTGGATCTATTTTCCAGGTCAGTTGTTTTTCCAATGAGATATTTCACATTCTCTTCTATTTTTTCATTCCTTTTGATTAGTGTTACAGTGACTTGATTTCTCGAATTGTCCCTCTCTTCCAATTTCTCCATTCTAATTTTTAAGGAAGTATTTTCTTCAGTAAGCTTTTGGACTTCCTTTTCCATCTGGCTAGGTTTGCTTTTAAGGGCATTCTTCTCCTCATTGGCTTTTTGGACCTCTTTTGCCATTTGGGTTAGGCTATTTTTTAAGGTGTAATTTTCTTCGGTATTTTTTTGGGCCTCCTTTAGCATCACTCTCAGTTTTTCCTCTACTTCTCTTACTTGCTTCTCAAAATCCTTTTTGAGCTCTTCCATGGCCTGGGACCAATTCATATTTTTCTTGGAGGCTTTGGATGTAGGAGCTTTGGCTTCGTTGTCTTCTTCTGGTTGTATGTTTTGATCTTCTTTGTCACCAAAGAAAGATAGTATAGTCTGACTCTTTTTGCGCTGCTTGCTCATGATCCTGGCCAATTACTTGAGTTATAAACTCTTTGTTAAGGTAGGAATCTGTTTCTAATGTGGAGAACGTACTGTCCCAAGCTTCAGGGGTTTTGTACAGCTGTGTTCAGAAATACTTCTAGGGACCTGTAAATTTTCAGTTCTTCCAAGGTGGTATGATCAAGGGCGAGGTGTTTACTCCTTTCCTGGCCTGTGCTCTGGTCTATGAGCACTCTTTCCTGTCTTGGAACTGTGAGGAGGGTTTCCTCTCCACAGCCGCTACAAGCTCCACCAGACCAGCGCTCCTCCTCACCCTAGGTCTACCACCCAGAACTGTGACGGAGATCCAAGCACGGGCAAAGCAAGAGAATCCTGCACCAGCGGAGAGTTTCCTGCAATCGCCTTCCGATCAGCCACTTGATTCCCCCTCTGTCTGTGGGCCGGGAGCTCCAGAGGGCCGCTGCCCTGAGGGCACGCTTGGGACCTGCGACTGAGACCTAGCTCCTTTTCTCACCGCAGTCACAGACTTTTCCCACTGACCTTCTAAGTTGTCTTTGGCATTCCTGGGTTGAGAAGTCTGGAAACCACCACAGCTCCCCGTGATTCAGTCCTCTGAGGCCTGCTCCAGGGTCGCTGCAGCCTGCGCACCCACACCAAACTGCGCTCCTTTCCCAGCCTGGCGCGATATACGTTTCCGATCAACCATTCAGGCTGTCTTGGACTGGAAATTTGTTTCACTCTGTCTTTTTGTGGATTCTGCTGCTTTAGAATTTGTTTAGAGCCATTTTTTATAGGTATATGGAGGGGTTTGGGGGAGAGCTTAAGCAAGTCACTGCTTTTACTCTGTCATCTTGGCTCTGCCCCCCCCCCCCACATTTTTTAAAAAAATGAACGTTAAAAATGTTTTTACTTGTAATTGGGGAAAAAATAAAATATTATTTAAAAGAACAAAAATCAAAGAAGGGACCACAAATCCCTCACTGGTTGTCAGGTCAAGGGACTTTTGTTTCCAGCGCCTCTTGCCTGAGGGACCCCCAGGTCTGTCAGTCTCTGGGGGCTGGGCTTTCTCCATTACAGGAGTCTCCCAGAGGCCCTTCCTTCTCCCTGCCCTGGACAGGGGTTAAAGCTCAGCCTGCCCTGAGTCGCTCACCTTCTGACAGATGCTGCATACTGTGCCAAGGCAGGCCTCTGCCTCTTCTCTCGCTTCCAGACTCCCCCGCCAGGCAGTGGCTGCCTTATCTCCATCATCCCCATCCCACCCTGCACCGCTCCATCCTGGTTCCCCACTCCTCTTGGCATGTTGCCGCACAAGTGATATCTTATCTTTATTTCATTCTAGCACATAAACAAATGAGTCCAGTTTGGTAATGATGATGACAATAATAGTTGCCATGAACACAGGACCTTAAGACTTAAAAATGAAGAGTGGGGTAGATTGGGAATGCAGAGTAGGGGAGAAGAGAGAGAACAAGTATGGGAGATGCAGGTTTAAAGATTAACTTGGATTCAGGTTCTGGCCACTAGAGGCCTTGGCCCTGTCCAGTGGTTCGATATCAGGCACTGATGTGATTTTATCAGTGGAAATGGCATTAAAGAAGAGGCCTGAGCACTGCTGGGCTGCAGCCCCCGAGGGCCATGGGACTTCTCCATCTGATTTGCAGCTGAGACCTCCCCAGGGGTGTTGAGGACAGGCACTATCTGACTTGCCTCTCCGTATCCCCAGCACTAAGCACCTAGTGAGGGCTTTCTTCTTTCTCTTACCAAATTGGGTCAAGTGTGGGCAGGTCTTTGTAGTGGATTGGGCTCTGAATTTGGAATCAGGAAGACCTGGGCTCAGATCTTTCCTCTGCCACTGAGGCGCTGTGTAACCACAGGCAGACAAGTCTCTTCTCTCTCTGAGGCTCAGTTTCTCCACTTGTAGAATAAGGCCAACTTCCCAGGCTTGCTGCACGGCCCATGTCAGGCACAGTGTGTGAGTTATTATTGCTAACTGTCCCCACAGGACCGTGCCTCCGCCACCATGAGCAGCACCCTGCAGTCACCCACAGACTTTGACAGCTTGGAGATCCAGGGTCAGTACAGTGATGTCAACAACCGTTGGGAGCTGCCTGACGTGGATTGGGACAATGAGAGCAGCTCCGCCAGGCTCTTTGAGCGCTCCCGGATCAAGGCTTTGGCAGGTGGGTGCTCCTCAGAGAGGAGAGGGGCTCTTTGAGGAATGGAGGAGCTGGCCTCCAAGTGGTTCTGCTGGGATCCAGCCTCCTTCCCCTGCACAGACCTAAGCACCCTTGCTGGCTAGCCTGGGGAGGGCCCAGCCCTCTGCACAGCTCCAGGCCTGGCCTTTCTCCCTTCCGTCTGCCAGGTCTCTGGCGCCCTTTCTTCCCCAGCCCCAATTGTTTCCTCCTTGATTCACACTGCCATTCTCCCCACCTGCTGCCTGTCCCTCCACCTGTTCCCTGCGTCACGTGCCCTGGGCCCGCCTGCCGCCTCTTCCTGCTGCCTTTTCTCTGATGTGCTCAGACTGCCCCAGCCCCTGCCCTCTCCTCCAACCCCTGCCCTCGCCTCTGGCTCCTGCAAGCACCAACAGACCCGTCGGACGGGCCCTGCTGCGTTCCTGGGCTGAGTTGTCATGGCAGAGAGAGAGTGTGCTGCCTAACAGTGCCAGACCCCGGCCCCTGCACTCCCCATCTGACAGGCCAGGTTTCCCAGAGCTCCTACAAGAGACCTTCCCAGGGGAGGCTCGAATGGTCAAGTCCAAGGATCAGACTAGGGGCATTGTGCTGTGGGGTGCCCTTGGGCCCCCCTCCCTCCCTGCCCCTCTGCTTTTGTCCTCACAGAGGCTTCTCTGTGTCCGAGCGGTTTCAAAAGAAAGGTCTGGGAGAAGACGGGATGGATGGGGAAGGCTTTGGTTATCCCCGCAGGTGGGGGAGCCAGGGCTGGAAGCTCCTGGTGTGGGAAGAAGGAGAGTGTGTCTGTCCCAGGCTCCTCTGCTGTCTGGCTGCTGGGGAGTGGCCCAAAGTGTGAGGGCCCCAGGCCAGGGCAGGACTCTGCCAAGGGAGACAGAGGTGGGTGGAGCAGGAGCCACAAAGGGTTGTGTGTGCCTGCTGAGGGTGGGGGGATCCTCCCCCAAACTACCAAGGCCAAGGGAGGAGATTGCTCCCCCGGCTGGAAGAAGGGGGTCCTCACAGTCCCCTCTGTGGAAGCCTCAGGGGCAGAGCTACCCAGAGACCTGGGAAGAGGTCCTCAGGGCCACGCAGAGAGGCCCATCCTCTCTCCGCCAGCCCCGGCTGGGAACGTGGGGGCTTCAGACCCCTCTCCTGCTCTCTCTCATTGGGGTCTCCTCAGATACCTCAGACTCTCCCCATGAGGAGCAGTTATAGGGTGCTCAAAGATCCCTCCTCCCCCGCAGGGCCCGGCCCTGCCCCAGCCCCTTAGCTCCGCCTCATCCCCCTCCCCCGCCGCTGTCCAACCTGTTTGTCTGGAGCGTCCCCCTGGCTCTGCCCCTGCCTGCCAGACGGCTCAGCCAGGTGTGTCCCCTTCTGCCCGGCCCGTCAGCAGCGCGGCAGCAGCACCTGGAGCTCCGCAGCTCAGACGTCCCGGAGTCCTCAGGCCCCTGTAACCCCTGCATCCAGGACCCCTGGGGCTGCTCCATCCCCACAGGGCTGACCTTGAACTTGGGCCCCTGGCTGGGGGAGATGGACTCTGGGCTCTCGACTCTGTAGGGAGCAGCAGACAACATGAATGGGGTTGGGCTCGTGGGGAATGGCCTCAACGGGACAGGGGAGCCCCACTATGAAGCTCTGGAGGGGGCTCGGCGCCCAGGGAGCCCCCTGCTCTCCCCCGCGGCCTTCATTAACCCTGCCCAGTATGCCAGTGTGTTGGAAGGACGGTTCAAACAGCTTCAAGGTGAGGGTCCCATTGGCAGGAGGGCCTGTCAGTGAGGAGAGAGAGAGAGAGAGTGTGCATGTGTGTGCATGTATGTGTGTGTATGTGTGTCTGCGTGTGTGTGTGTGTGTGTGTGTGTGTGTGTGTGTGTGCGCGCGCGCGCGCGCAGGCCTAGAGGGGCAGATCCTGAGAGGAGCTGGGCTGGGTCGGAGGGAAAGGGAGCTGGAGAGGAATTGGGGCGTGGTTTGATGGGAGGAGAAAAGGAGAGGAAGGGGGTAAGCATTTAGTAAGCGCCTGTTATGTGCCGCGCACTGGGCTGAGCACTTTACCAATATCATTTCACTGGATTGTAAGGAAATGTGGGGAAGGACAGTGTGTGGGCTCAGTGACTGGTGACAGAAGCTGAGGACAAGAAGGCCCCTGAACAGTCACACATGTGGCTATACGGGGGAGGCGTGGGAGGACCCAGGGCACTGTGGTGGAGAAGCCTGCAGGGGCCCGCTGAGTGGGCCGGTGTGTGTGTGTGTGTGTGTGTGTGTGTGTGTGTGTGTGTAAGGGTGAGGGTAACGGTGTGTTTTTGTCCTGTGTGTAGGTGGCTAAATGTGGGGAGACATGGGGAGAAGAAAGGGGGTCACAAAGAATTTAGGGGTGTGTGTGTGTATGTAAGGGTGAGGGTAAGGGTGTGTTTCTGTCTTGTGTGTAGGTGGCTAAATGTGGGTGAGGAGACATGGGGAGAAGAAAGGGGGTCACAAAGAATTTAGGGTGTGTGTGTGTATCTAAGAGTGAGGGTAAGGGTGTGTTTCTGTCCTGTGTGTAGGTGGCTAAATGTGGGTGAGGAGACATGGGGAGAAGAAAGGGGGTGGGATTCCAAATCCGAGCCAGCAGAGATGGCCGTAAAAACACAGGGGTCTCTGCGAGCCTTGGGGAAGTCTGACATCCGTGTGCTTGTTGGAGTTCTGGGTGTGTGTGTGGACCTAGGAAGACTCCCTGTGTATGCAGATTCCCTGGTGAAACAGGGCTTTGCCTCTGCCCCTCCTCCTTCCAGACGCCTCTGTTTGTGTGGCCTATTCCTCTCCTACCCAGACGGGCGAGGCTGGCTAAGGACGGTGCGGGCTTGGAACACAAAAAGGAGTCAGACTTTGACCAGTGTCTACTCCTGGGGCTCTGGACATTGAGGGGCATCAGAGCATCTCACTGCGTCGTTGGGACCCCAGGACTGGCACATGGAAGGGGCTGGGGACTGGGGGGAGGGGGAGACAGGTTTTCACGGGTCTGGGAGTAGGACAGACAGGACCATTGATTTAGAGGGGAAAGACCCTCAGAGTCCAGCCTGTGGTCTAGTCCCCTTCTTTTATAGGGGGGGAAACTGAGTCTCAGCAGTAAAGATCAGAGAACCAGAAATGATCAGATCCCAGGGTACATGCTGCCTCTGAGCTCATGGGGACACATCCCTCAGGCCTTGGAGAAGGAAACCAAAAGGACTCATCACAGGTTGACCCTTGACCTTTACTTTCCCCAGACACTTACGGACAGGGAGGGCCCCAGGAAATAGAAGCTGGTCCTAGGAGGGCTTCTCTTTCTGTGTGTGTGACCTAGCAAAGAGGAAATCCCCCAACCCCCTTGGAGGTGGGCGTCCCAAGGAGGAGGATTTCTGAGAGCCCTGCCACAGGCTGTCCTCAGGATGGCCACGCTCCAGGGCTGGAGAAACCTTGGGACCCTCTTTGGGAGCATCTCTGGAGGAAAATGAGGTTCTGGCTGCTCTTGGGACCTTGTTTGACAACACCCCTTATAATTTAGGGCCAGACCTTGACTCCAGGGCCTAATAGCTCACGTTGGTGGGTGCTTTGAGGCTGGCAAAGTACTTTCCCTGATTTATCTCATCTGAGCTTTACTACAGCCCTGGCAGCCAGGAGCTGAACATGTGATTATCCCCATTTTACAGATAAGGACATTGAGGTTCAGGAAGAGGAATGACTTGCTCAGGGTTACACAACTCTTGAAACTGTCTCAGGGAGGTTTGAACCCAGGTCTCTGCTGATGCCAAGTGCATAGCTTCTCCCCCCCTGCACCCACCCCCCAGTATCCCACTGCCCCTTCACATAATTACAGACTTATTAAATTTCTCCTGGTCTCTCTTTAAGTGGCCCCTTCCCGCCAAGTTGTTTTAGTCTCCTTCGTGAAGCTGATTTCTCACCCCTTCGATCAATTTTTATTTTTTGAGATCAAGTCGACATTTATTAAGCACCTGCTGTATGCCAGGCACCATGCAAGGCATTGTAGAAATAACACAAAATGAAAATGATTCCTGTCTTCAGGAAGCTTCTGTTCTGTGGGATGGGGTGGGGGGGCAGGATGTATACAGAGAAGTCCATATGAGATAGGAGATATCCACAAAGTAATTTTGATGGAATCAAGTGATGGATTCAAAGTCAAGTCCCGGGTTCAAATTCTGAGTCTGCACTGACCACTCTATGACTGACCTTGGTCAAGTTAAGTCATTTAACTTGACAACCTTTAAGGCTCCGTCTGGTGCCCGAGCTGTGGGCCTGGGGTCTCATGAACCAGAGTCAGGTGGTCAGCCCAAGTGTAGGGGTAGACACCTGCGTTGAGCGCTGTGTGCTTCTGACGAGGCAGTGGCCCTCTCTGGGCCAAAGTGGGGCTTGGGTCTGCCGGCCCAAGATTCCTTCTGACCCAGCCTCTTGGGATCCATGAAGGAGCTGAGGCTCCTAGGGGCTACGGGAGAGCCCAGCCCGGCCCCTGGCACTGCTCTGTGAGCCACCCCAGCTGGGTTGTCTGACATCCCTGAGGGGCGGCCTTGGACCAGTGGTTTGGAAGTCGGGGGTCAAGGGTGGGATGAGTTGCGTTGACCCCGTCTTGGTGCCTTCTAGATGAGCGAGAGGCTGTGCAGAAGAAAACCTTCACCAAGTGGGTAAACTCCCACCTGGCAAGGGTCACGTGCCGCGTGGGGGACCTGTACAGCGATCTGCGCGATGGGCGCAATCTGCTGAGATTGCTTGAAGTGCTGTCTGGAGAGACGCTGGTGAGTAGGGGGGAGGGGGCCCTTGGGGAGAGGGGAGAGCCCCGGAGAGGAACGGGAGCTCAGGCTCTTTCTGCAAGGACCACAGAAGACTGGCGAGGGTGGCGGGATTGCTCTCTGCCCACAGGAACAGTGGCCCCATTGAGCCAAGCTCCTTCCCCCTCTGGCCGAAACCTGTTAATTCCCTGGGGAATCTTAATCTGCCACCGGCCCCACATCAGATCCCAGCTTTGGCCCATGAAATTTGGCTCCAATCGGTGACTGCCCCCAGTTCCGGACATTCCCTTTGCGGATGAAGGCCAGGGGGTGGGCGGGTTGGGGCCAGGTGGGGTCAGGTGCTGCCCTCCATCCCCCGGCCTTCTTGTCCCTCCAGCCAAAACCCACCAAAGGGCGCATGCGCATCCACTGCCTGGAGAATGTGGACAAGGCCTTGCAGTTCCTGAAGGAGCAGAAGGTGCATTTGGAGAACATGGGCTCCCACGACATCGTGGACGGTAACCACCGCCTGACCCTCGGCTTGGTCTGGACCATCATCTTACGGTTCCAGGTACACAGACAGTCAAGCTAAGACCCCAGGTGCACCCCGGGCATTGGCGATTTCAAACTGGATGACCCACAGGCGCGCGACTCTTCCCTCTTCCTCGTCACGGTTGAGTACGCTGCCAGCCTCCTCCTCACCCAGTTTAGCGCCCTTGGTATCACCCTCCTTCACCCTGTCAGGCGCGCCTCCCACCTGCACCACCTCTTCTGAGCTCTCCAGGCTGCTTCAGGCCCTCATCCCCCGCACCTGGACTGTGTGATTGCCTCCTAATTTCTCAGAGTGATATTTCCGTGCGGGGATGACCAGGGCACTCCCCTACTCCACAAACTCCAGTGACTCCCAATTGTCTGTGGGGTCAAACCCAGCGTCCTCACAACACGGGCGTCCCCCCTTCCCTGCCTCATCACTCTTAGTGGCACTCCATCCAAAGGGCCCTCTCTCTGCCCTCCAGCCCAGGCACGGCCCATTCAAAAACGACCTTTCCTCCGAGCTTCCTGTGCCTTGTGTCCCTCGCGGCGTGCACCTCGAAGGCAGAGAATGTTGGGCGGCGGCCACCGTGGGCCTGGCACACAGAAAGGGCTTACTTAGTGTTTGCTGATCGACTGACCCACAGCACCCTTGATTTCGTGAAATTCAACTAGCATTTATTAAGCTCCGATAGCATGCGAGTATGATAGTGTGCTGTGCTGAGTGTTAGGGAGACTGACACAAAGTGAAACCAGCCCTGCCCACAGGAAGCTTTCATTCTTCTAGGAAGAAATAAGCCAGATACAGATAAGAGTGTCCAACAGAAATGCCAAGTAATTTCAGTGAGGTCAGGGGAGACACTAATAACGGGGCCCTGTAAAAGCCTTGGGAAGCAAGTGATGTTGGAGCAAGGCCTTGAAGGAGTGAGAGAGAGGGAGAGCCTCCCAGGCCTGGGGTCTGGCCAGACCAGCGCTGCTGTGCCCTTTGGCTGCTGTGTGGAGACAAAGGCCAGGGCCAGGCATCGGTCGTATCCCAGACCCACTGGGGAACCTGTCAGTCAGTCAGTAAACATTTACAAAGCGCCTGTTGGGCAGTTTGGTGGCGCCATAGTGCATAGAGCGCAGGCCTGGAGTCGGAAGGCTCAGCAAATCCGGCCTCAGATACTTCCTAGCTGTGAGACCCCAGGCAAGTCACTTCACCCTGTATGCCTCAGTTTCCTCCTCTGTAAAATGAGCTGGAGAAGGAAATGGCAAACCAGTCCAGGATCTCTGCTAAGAAAACCTCAAATCTGGTCCTGGAGAGTCAGACGTGACTGAAAATGACTAAAAAACAACAGAGGGCCTGTCTGTGTGCCAGGCACTGTGCTAAGTGGTTAGGATACAAAAAGAGGCAAAAGACGGTCCCTGCCCTCAAAGAGCTCACAGGCTAATGGGGGAGACAGCAACAAACATGTACAAAGTCAGCTAAATATAGGATAAGTAAGAAATCATTAGCAGAGGGAAGGCACTGGAATTAGGAGAGGTTTGCTGAAGGCTTCCTGTAGGAGGTGGGATTTTAGCTGGGACTTAGAGGAAGCCAGGAGGTCAGTGGTCAGAGCGGAGGAGGGCCTTGTTCACGGCCCAGCCAAGCCAGCGTGCTGAGGAGTGAGGTGTGGGAACACAGGAGAGTGGGAGAGGGCAGCTTATGGAGGGAGCCCCTGGAGTGTGTTGAGTAGAGGGTGACACGGTCAGACCTGGGCTTCGGGAAAATCCCTTTGGTGACTGAGAGGGGAGAGACCCCCAGTAGCTACTGCAATAGTCCAGGCCCGGGGTCTGCATTGAGGTGGGGCAGTGTCAGAGGAGAGAAAGGGGCGTGTTTGAGAGATGGTGCAGAGGTGACCTCGACGGGCCTTGGCAACAGCTTGGACGTGGTGGGGCGGAGGTGAGAGACGGTGAGGGATTCTAGGTAGGGAGCCTGAGGGTCTGGGAGCGAGGTGATGCCCCTGACAGTCATAGGGAAGGCAGGGGAGGGAGCCAAAGTTGAGGGGGGCATATTGAGTGTAAGACATCTGCTAGTTGTCCAGCGTGAGATGTCTGGAAGGCAGGAAAGGCAGATGTGAGAATCCTCAACATCGAGATGGCCATTAGACCCATGGGAGCCAGGACAGCTTCTTGAGCTGGGGAGGGACATGGCTAGAGCCGTGCTTTAGGTAATCCCTCTGCCAGCTACGGAAGGCCTAGGTCACAGAGGGCAGAGGCCCCAAACACGGCTCCATCTACGATGCCTTGGATGCAGAGCTACCCCAAAGGGCTACCATATCTACGTCCCTCCACCACCTTCCACCGAACCGTGTTCCCGCTATGTGGAACTGCCCGCCCCTGGCTTCCCTATCCCTTCCGTGCATGTAAGTGCCCCCTCAGTGCTAGCGCTGGTCTCTGCAGTGAGTGTCCACATCTAGGTCTGGCCTCACATTCGTCACATACTGCCCTCCCTGTCCTCTATCTGAGCCGCCTCAGCCAGTCAAGGGCAGTGTGCCCAAGAGAAGGGCAGTGGCCTCCCTGGCCCCGGCAGGGCCTGAGGGCCACCCCACCTCTGTCCCTCAGATTCAGGACATCAGCGTGGAGACAGAAGACAACAAGGAGAAGAAGTCAGCCAAGGACGCCCTGTTGTTGTGGTGCCAGATGAAGACCGCGGGGTGAGGAGGGCTGAGAGCACGGGGGAGGGGGACAGGTGTGACCGTGGGCACCAGCTCAAAGCTGAGGGTGTGGAGGCGGGGGCCGAGTACAGCCATGGGCACCAACTCAGGGCTGAGAGCACGGGGAAAGGGGCCGGGTGTGGCCGTGGGCACTAGCTCGAGGCTCAGGGTGCGGAGGAGAGGGCCGGGCACAGCCATGAGCACCAGCTCAAGGCTCAGGGTGCGGAGGAGAGGGCCGGGCACAGCCATGAGCACCAGCTCGAAGCTGAGGGTGTGGAGGCGGGGGCCGGATACGGCCATGGGCACCAACTCAGGGCTGAGAGCACCAGGGAGGGGGCCGGG
>NW_020951147.1:4280293-4345414 GCF_900497805.2 Vombatus ursinus
GCCATGGGCACCAACTCAGGGCTGAGAGCACCAGGGAGGGGGCCGGGTGTGGCCGTGGGCACTAGCTCGAGGCTGAGGGTGCGGAGGAGGGGGCCGGGCACAGCCATGAGCACCAGCTTGAAGCTGAGGGTGTGGAGGCGGGGGCCGTGTGTGCCTCCATGGTTCTCCCCACAGAGGCGAGAAAGGCGGCCTTCTCTTTGGTCCTTGCTCACAGGTACCCCAATGTCAACGTACACAATTTCACCACCAGCTGGAGAGATGGGCTGGCCTTCAATGCCATCGTGCACAAACACCGGTGTGTGGGGGGAGTCGAGCAGAGGGAGGGGGTGGGGCGTGGTGGCTCCCTGGGTGCTAAGGCCCCTCTTTTCATGGTCTCGGGACCCTTCTTCCCTCATCATCCAGGCCAGACCTGTTGGAGTTTGAGACTCTGAGAAAGTGCAATGCCCACTACAACCTACAGAATGTTTTCAACCTGGCAGAGAAGGAATTGGGCCTCACCAAGCTGCTGGACCCAGAAGGTGGGCGGGATGGGGGGAGGGGCTGGATCGTGGTCTGAGGTCCTGCGTCTGCTTCGGGTGCCAGAGAGTCTGACGGGGGAGCGCTATGGGACAGGGTTCTGGGTGGCCTTTGGCCTACTGGCTACAGAGAATAATGAACAGGCCTGAGGCTCGCTGGGGAGGCAAAACTGCCCTCACTTTCTCCCAGGGTTTCTACACTCTCTGGCCTAGCCAACATCTCCGAGAGTCCAAAGCGGGCCCAGTTAAGGTCTTCTGGCGTCTCCCTCATGGGGAAGCCGCGGTCAGTTGCCTTCCTCACCCCAGCACTGAACATTTAGTTTGGAGTCAGAGAGAAGCCCTGACCCAGCGCTGAGATGGACCCTGGGAGCGGCCTTGCCCCCGCACTGCCGGCCTGCCTCATGAGGCAGGGCTCCAGAAAGTTGCAGAGCCTGAGGCCCCAGGCCCGCCAGCCAGTCCGCCCCCAGGCCATCTCCATCACTTCTTCCTAGCCCAGGGACACTGTGCTCCTTCCCAAGGGTGCTGGGTACACTGTTTCTCCTCTGAACTGCTCAGGCACCAAGGGCCCTGAGAAAATGACCTCTGTTAACTTGCCCGTGGCCTTTCAGGCTGAATGACTTAACTGCCAATTTGACCTATGAAGTACTGCCCAGAGGTCCTGCCTGAAAGGTTGGCCGAGAGCAGGGAGGACAACAGGCAGGGTTCTCGGAGGAGGTGCAGGCAGAAGGGCAGTAGATGCCCTCCCTCTGGCGCCGGGCCCCGGGCCTCCAACATGCCTGGCCTTCTTCCCCAGATGTGAATGTGGACCAGCCTGACGAAAAATCCATCATCACCTACGTGGCCACGTACTACCACTACTTCTCCAAAATGAAGGCCCTCGCCGTGGAAGGCAAGCGCATCGGCAAGGTAGGGCGCCCTGGGGCGGAAGGAGACCTGGCCACAGAGGGCACGCCTGGGCTCCCGGGGCACGGGGAGGTCTCTGCGGAAGGACCGGGCAGCCCCCCTTGGCTTTCCCGCCCAGGTGCTGGACTACGCCTTGGAAGCCGAGCGCCTGGTGGAGAAATACGAGGTTCTGGCCTCTGAGCTGCTGCAGTGGATCGAGCAGACCATCGCGACCCTCAATGACCGGCAGCTGGCCAACTCCCTGAGCGGCGTGCAGAATCAGCTGCAGTCCTTCAACTCCTACCGCACGGTGGAGAAGCCGCCCAAGTAAGCCGCCCTGCCCTGCCCTGTGTGGGGGGAGGGGGGGGGACCTGCGGGCGCCGGCGGGGCCTCGTCCTGAGCGCTCTCCCCTCCCCCGGCCCTCAGGTTCACCGAGAAAGGGAACTTGGAAGTCCTGCTCTTCACCATCCAGAGCAGACTGCGTGCCAACAACCAGAAGGTGTACGCCCCGCGGGAGGGCCGGCTCGTCTCGGACATCAACAAGGTACGTGTGGCAGCGAGGGCCCTCCCCGCTCAGCCCAGCGAGTCTGACTCCTTGGGCGCCTGGCGCTCTGTCTGGCAGCCTCCCTCTCCTTGGTCGGACGCCCCTCTCTGAACGTGTCACGGGCGGCTGTCGCCGCCAGTTGTAAGAACGCCGCCAAGGGGCCGGCCTCCCCAGACCTGGCGGCCATCCCAGGGCCCTCCGTGACCCTCCTTCCTCTCTGTTGCCACTGACTGGGCCCTGATCCTTGCAGGCTTGGGAACGTCTGGAGAAAGCGGAACACGAGCGGGAGCTGGCGCTGCGCACCGAGCTGATCCGCCAGGAGAAGCTGGAGCAGCTGGCCGCCCGCTTTGACCGCAAGGCTGCTATGCGGGAGACCTGGCTTAGCGAGAATCAGCGCCTTGTGGCCCAGGTCGGTGGGGAGCACTGAGAAAAGAAGGGGTAGCTGGAGGCTGGACATCCAAGGCGGCCAGCCCACCAGCAGGAAGGCGGGGCAGGGGACGGGCGCATGGGCCGCAGGACCGGGGACTACCCTCCCCATCCTCTCTCCTGCAGGATAACTTTGGCCTGGAGCTGGCGGCCGTGGAGGCTGCAGTGCGGAAGCACGAAGCCATCGAGACCGATATCGTGGCCTACAGCGGGCGCGTGCAGGCCGTGGATGCCGTGGCTGCGGAGCTGGCCGCCGAGCGCTACCATGATATCAAGCGGGTGGCGGCCCGACAGCACAACGTGGCCCGGCTGTGGGACTTCCTGCGGCAGATGGTGGCGGCGCGGCGTGAGCGGCTGCTTATCAACCTCGAGCTGCAAAAGGTCTTCCAAGACCTCTTCTACCTCATGGATTGGATGGAGGAGATGAGGGTGCGTATGGGCAGCACCCCAGGAGGGAGGGCCTTGGGCCTGGGGCAATGAGCATTGACCGCCTGTGGCGGGGACGGAGCCTGGGAGAGGGCCTGAAGGGGGGAAGGCTGGGGGCCTGGGGCAGTGACCACCTGTGCCCCTGTGGCAGGGATAGGGGTGGGGAGAGGGCCTAAAGAGGAGAAGGGCAGAGAACCTGGGGCAGTGGACACTGACCACTCTCACCCCATGGCAGGGACAGAGCCAGGGAGAGTCCCTGGCCAAGGGACGGAGGAGTGAGAGAGAACAGAAGGCCCCGAGCTGCCAGGATGGTCACTCCTATCCAGGACAACAGGCCCAGGGTGGTTTGGCAGGCCGAGGGCGTGGGCCAGGCTGGGATAGAAGGGTGATGGGCCAAGCATCCTGTGTCTCTGGCAGGGCCGACTACGGTCTCAGGACCTGGGCAAGCACTTGGCCGGCGTGGAAGACTTGCTTCAGCTGCATGAACTGGTGGAAGCTGACATCGCCGTGCAGGCCGAGCGGGTCCGAGCAGTCAGTGCCTCGGCACTTCGGTTCAGTGACCCTGGGGCAGGTGAGAGGCTGGGGGGTGAGGGCAGAAAGAAGCCTGGGGGCTGCAGGAGAGGGAGAAGAGGTGCTGAGTGGCCCTTCTCCTCCCTTCCCTCCCCTCTCCAGGCTATAAGCCTTGTGACCCCCAGCTTGTGTCCCAGCGTGTGGACGCCCTGCAGCAGAGCTATGAGGGCCTCTGCGAGCTGGCAGCCACACGGCGGGCCCAGCTGGAGGAGTCCCGCCGCCTCTGGCGCTTCCTCTGGGAAGTGGGAGAGGCAGAGGCCTGGATCCGAGAGCAGCAGCACCTCCTGGCATCGGCCGAGCCTGGCCGCGACCTCACCGGCGTTCTGCGGCTGCTCAGCAAACACGCGGCCCTCCGAGACGAAATGAGCGGCCGCCTTGGACCGCTGAAGCTCACGCTGGAGCAGGGTCATCAGCTGGTTACAGAAGGCCATCCGGGAGCGAAGCAGGCGGCCGCACGAGGCGCTGAGCTGCAGGCCCAGTGGGAGCGCCTCGAAGCCCTGGCGGAAGGGCGGGCCCGGGATCTGGCCCAGGCCTCCAGCCTCTACCAGTTCCAGGCAGAGGCGCATGACATGGAGACGTGGCTGGTAGACGCCCTGCGCCTGGTGTCCAGCCCGGAGCTGGGCCATGACGAGTTCTCCACCCAGGCCTTAGCCAAGCAGCACCGGGCCCTGGAGGAGGAGATGCGGAGCCACCGCGCTGCTTTGGATGCGCTGAGGGAACAGGCCGCAGCCTTGCCGGCTGCCGTGGCCCACGCCCCCGAGGTGCGGGGCTGGCTGCCCGCGCTGGAGCGCCGCTACCAGGAGCTGCAGGCGCGAGCCGGTGAGCGGGCCCGGGCCCTGGAAGCCGCCCTGGCGCACTACACCATGCTCAGCGAGGCGAGCGCCTGTGGGCTCTGGGTGGATGAGAAGGAGCAGTGGCTCAATGGGCTCACCCTACCTGAGCGCCTGGAGGATCTGGAGGTGGTGCAGCAGCGGTAAGCACTTCCTGGGGCCCTGCCCCACCCGCAGTTAAGGCCTGACCCGAGGTCAGCAGGAGTGGACGTAGGCTAGCCTGCCCCCCGCACTGCTCCTTGCCGAGCATTCCGGCAGCTCTAAACTCGGTGGGGGGGCTAGATGTTGGCCCCGCAAAGGGCACTCCTGCCACCACCGCCCCCAGAGCCCCAGTTCCTGCGGGTGGGGTGAGAGCTCCGCAGGGGCTTCCACCAGTCCCCGGAGAGTCAGAGCCTCTGCTCTTGCACTGGGCAGGTTTGAGACTTTGGAGCCTGAAATGAATGCTCTGGCTGCCCGCGTCACTGCAGTCAATAGCATTGCCCAGCAGCTGCTGGAGGCCAAGCCACCTGGCAGGGATAGCATCCTCGCCACCCAGAAGCAGCTCAACCACAGGTGAGGCCGGGGCTGGGGCTGCCGAGAGCGGACCGGATTGGAGGGAGGAGAGGCCGAGAGCTGACTCAGGCAGGCAGACAGAGGGGCCCTCGGACGAGGGCAGGCAGGATGGGCAGGGAGTGGGGGAGGGGGCAGAGGCAGAGCCACCAGAGCCAAAAAGGAGAAGGTAAAGGCCAAGGCAGGGGAAAGGGGTGCTCCCAGACGTGCCCACTGGGGCCAGAGAGCTCGCAAACACCTATCCCTCCTCCCCAAGGTGGCAGCAATTCCGGACCCTGGCAGATGGCAAAAAGGCAGCCCTGACCTCTGCCCTGAGCATCCAGAACTACCACCTGGAGTGCACAGAGACCCAGGCCTGGATGAGGGAGAAGATCAAAGTGATCGAGTCCACCCAGGGCCTGGGCAATGACCTCGCTGGAGTGCTGGCCCTTCAGCGCAAGCTGGCCGGCACAGAACGCGACCTGGAGGCCATTGGAACCCGAGTGGGAGCCCTGGCCCAGGAGGCGCATGCCCTGGCCTCCGGCCACCCCGCACAGGCCCCTGCCATCGAGGCCCGGCTCCACGAGGTCCAAGACGGCTGGGAGGGCCTGCGTGCCACCATGCGTCGCAGGGAGGAGTCACTGGGTGAGGCCCGGCGGCTGCAGGACTTTCTTCGGAGCTTAGACGACTTCCAGGCGTGGCTGGGCCGCACCCAGACAGCTGTGGCGTCCGAAGAAGGGCCGGCCACCCTTCCCGAGGCAGAGGCGCTCCTGGCCCAACACGCGGCCCTGCGGGACGAGGTGGAGCGAGCCAAGGGCGAGTACAGCCGGCTTCGCGCCGTGGGAGAGGAGGTGACCCGCGACCAGGCCGATCCCCAGTGTCTCTTCCTGAGGCAGCGCCTGGAGGCTTTGGGGACCGGCTGGGAAGAACTGGGTCGCATGTGGGAGAGCCGCCAGGCCCGGCTGGCCCAAGCCCACGGCTTGCAAGGGTTTCTGCGGGATGCTCGACAGGCTGAGGGCGTGCTCAGCAGCCAGGTGAGATGGTCCCAGAAGGCAGAGGCCTCCAAGGGGGAAGGGGAGGAAGGAGAGAGAGAGAGAGACTGGGGCAGAAATGGGGGGATGAGGGTCTGGGGGGGGATGAGGGCCGCATGAGAGAAGGGGCGGGGAATGCTGGAAAAAAGCCGTCAGGGGAAGAAATGAGAGGTGGCGAAGCAGATGGGGTGAGCCTTGAGGATTGAAGTCAGGAGGACTCCGGCCAGTCACTTCTCTACTCTGCCGCAGTTTCCTCGTCTACAAAATGAGGGGAGGTTCAGATCTAGCCTCAGACACATAACACACACTAGCTGTGTGACCCTGGGCAAGTCACTTAACCCCAATTGCCTCACCCAAAAAAAAAACTTATAAAAAAAATGAGGGCAGGGTTGGAGTTAGATTCTGAGGTCCCTTCCAGCATCTGTGAAGAAGCATCAGAAGGGACCCGAAGGACCCAAGTTCCACGCTGCTTTTTGAGGCTTCCCCTTATGGGGTGTTGCCGCCACCCTTCACCCCCTTCCTCGAACCAAGCCCGTTCCCCCCCCAGATGCCCCTGCCCGGGTTTCCAAGGCCAGAGGAGGCCTGAGCGGCTGCTGATATCTCTTCTCCCCTCCCAGGAGTACGTGTTGTCTCACACGGAGATGCCAGGGACCCTCCAAGCTGCCGATGCCGCCATCAAAAAGCTGGAGGATTTCATGAGCACCATGGATGCCAATGGGGAGCGGATCCGGGGGCTTCTGGAAGCGGGGCATCAGCTGGTGGCGGGTGGCAACATCCACGCAGAGAAGATCCAGGAGAAGGCAGACTCGATTGAGAAGAGGTGGCTGGGTCTGGGCCTGGGAGGGGAGGGAGGGAGGCGGGGAGGAGCGGGGGCGGGGGGGGGCAGGCCCCAGGTCGGCTGCGTCCCAGGGCCCGTGGCCCACCACCCTCCAGGGGCCTGGGCAGGTCGGGCGTCTCAGCTAGTGCCAGGCCAGGAGGTCACGGGCGGCCGGCCATCATTACAGGCACAGCAAGAATCAGGAGGCCGCCCGGCAGCTTCTCCGCCGTCTCCGGGACAACCGAGAGCGCCAGCACTTCTTACAGGAGTGCCACGAGGTGGGTGCGTGGCCCCTCGTGCGCCTGCTCCTTGCCCCCCTCCGCCAGACAGACATAGACTGAGCCCCTCTCATCTCACCTACGTGATGATGTATCGTTTGTGTATCTATCTGTACCTAAGATTTCCTCCTAAAAGAACATTGTCTCCTCATCTGTATCCTCGGGACCTGGCCTGGTGCCTGGTAGTAATGCCAGACGGGTCCACGCCCACCTCCATCTGCCGTCCCCTTTGAGTCTCTCCCTCACAATGTATGCTCTTTCTTGCCCTTCCTGACCCTCTTCCTGAATGGCTCTTTCCTGCCTGGTCCAGCTGACGCTGTGGATTGATGAGAAGATGCTGACGGCCCAAGACGTGTCCTATGACGAGGCTCGAAACTTGCATACCAAGTGGCAGAAACACCAGGCATTCATGGCCGAGCTGGCGGCAAACAAGGACTGGCTGGACAAGATTGACCGGGTGAGGGGTGGGCTGGGGAGAGGCTCCTCTGTCGGTCATCATCATCGCTAGCATTCTGCAGCATTTTAAGGTTTGCAGACATTATCTCATTAGATGCTCACAACAGCCCTGGGAGGTGGGGCCTACTGTTATCCCCATTTTACATATGGGGAAACCAAGGCCATCAGAAGGTCACAGAGGCCAGATCTAGTCAGGTCTTCCCGACTCCGAGGCCCAAAGCTCCATCCGCTGCACCGCCTAGCACTTAGCACTGTGCCTGGTATATAGCAAGCGCTCAATGAATGCTTATTTATTCATCTTGGGAAGAGGGGATGTTGGAAAGTAAGGATTACCCACTGGGGACAGAGTCCCAGCTTTGGCCCAGGATCACAGCCACGCACTCCTGAGCTCTGCCATCACTGATCTCCCATCCCAAGTATTTCACCTTCACCTCAAATGCTCAAGGCATTTTACAGTCAGGTCCAATTGAATGGGTGTTTGGGGGTACAGAAGACCAGGAGGACCTTAGTCTAAGTAGGAAGACAAGATGGATCTACCTGAAACAATCTGGGCCCAGACAGACAAGGAGGGGTTTGGTGGCTACGTCATGTGGGAGTCCAGAGAAGCCAGTTGGCGGTGGGGGTGGGGTCGTCAAGAGAGACTCAGACAGCCTGGGAGGGGAGGGTCCTTGGAGGAAGGAGATGAGAGAGGCCCTGAAGGACGGCGGAGAGGAGGATCGGCATACACAGACATACTCTCTGCAAGGGTCTCAGTAAGGGTCCTACGACCTGTCCCCTTGGTGCGGCGCTGCTGCGGGTTTAGAAAAGTGCCAGAGAAGTTAGAGCACCTAGAGGGAAGTCCAGCTCTGCTACTTTCTCCCCATCTGTCTTCCCCTCCCTGGGCCTCAGTTTCCCCAGAACAGAGTGCTAAGCCTGTGGCCCTGTGACTCAGATCTTGGGAGTGGTGGCCTCTAATTCTTTCCCTAAATCCACCCCACCCCCACCAGGAAGGGAAGGTACTGACATCAGAGAAGCCCGAGCTGAAGCCCCTGGTAGGGGAGAAGCTGGAGGCCCTCCACAAGCGATGGGAGGAGCTGGAAAACACCACGCAGGCCAAAGCCCGGAGCCTCTTCGATGCCAACCGAGCGGAGCTGTTTTCCCAGAGCTGCTCGGCCCTGGAGAGCTGGCTGGGCACCCTGCAGGCCCAGCTGCACTCGGACGACTACGGCAAGGACCTGACCAGCGTCAACATCCTCCTGAAAAAGCAGCAGGTGCTGCAGGGGGCCGGGGAGGGCCAGGCCGAGCGTGGGGGTGGGGGGAGGGGCTCCCCGAAGGGCCCCGGACTCACGGCCGCCCCCCTCGTGGCCCGGCAGATGCTGGAACGGGAAATGGCTGTCAGGGAAAAGGAGGTGGAGGCCATCCAGGCCCAGGCCAAGGCGCTGGCCCAGGAGGAGCACGGGGCCGGAGAGGTGGAGAGGACCTCGCGAGCCGTGGAGGAGAAGTTCCGGGCCCTGTACAAGCCCCTGAAAGAGCGCTGCAACCGCCTGCTAGCCTCCCGCGAGCAGCACCAGTTCCATCGCGATGTGGAAGATGAGATCGTGAGTCCTGGGGGGGAGGCCTGGGAGGGGGGCTGCCTTCCCTGGGCCTCGGTGTCCTCGACGACCCCATTCCAGAACCACCTTCTGCTTTGCCACCCTTCCTCCCGGAGCCCAGGGAACTCCGCTCCCGGCCCTGCCGTCCCCTGATGCCTCTGCCCCTTCCTCCCCTAGCTGTGGGTGACCGAGCGGCTGCCGATGGCCAGCTCCATGGAGCACGGCAAGGACCTGCCCAGCGTCCAGCTGCTCATGAAGAAGAACCAGGCAAGTGCTTCTCCAGCTCCAGAGCCGGGGGGTGGCCCGACCCCAGAGGGCGTCGGGCCGTGCCCGGGGGCTCTCGTGGTGGCATGACTTCGGTCCTTCCTCCCCCACGCAGACGTTACAGAAGGAGGTCCAGGGCCACGAGCCCCGCATCGCAGACCTGAGGGAGCGGCAGCAGGCTCTGGGGGCAGCAGCGGGCCCAGAGCTGGCAGCCCGTGTGGCGGAGCTCCAGGAGCTGTGGAGGCGCCTGGGCCAGGAGCTGGAGCAGCGTGGGGCTCGCCTCCGGGACGCGCTCCGGGCCCAGCAGTTCTACCGCGATGCGGCGGAGGCCGAGGCCTGGATGGGGGAGAAGGAGCTGCACATGATGGGCCAAGAGAAGGCCAAGGTGAGAGCCGCGGCCAGGTGGAGGCTGCGCCCTGGCCCTGGCCCTTCAGTCCCTCACCCGCCATCCGTTCCCTCCCCCAGGACGAGCTGAGCGCTCAGGCAGAGGTCAAGAAGCACCAGGTCCTGGAACAGGCGCTGGCTGACTACGCTCACACCGTCCGCCAGCTGGCGGCCAGCAGCCAGGACATGATTGACGGCCAGCATCCGGAGAGGTGAGGTGGCTGGTGGGGGAGCCCCGCGGGCAGCCCCGGGCCGATCCTCTGGCCTCCCGGCCTCGGGCTCCTTCGCTGGAATGAGGGGGGTAGAAGATGGCTTCTCACGGGGCGTTTCCTAAATAGATGAAGGCACCGATCTGGGCGTTGCCAAGTCTGCCCTTTGGGGTGGGCAGGCGAGGCGCTGGCGGCCTCGGACGGTGACTGAAGGAGGTGGGGCTGGAGATGGGCCACGGGGAGCCCCAGGGACCAGAGGAGAACCTTTGGCCGGCCCGGGCTGCCCTCTATCTCCGGCCTTCCCTCCGCCCCCGCAGCGACCGGCTGACGGTACGCCAAGCCCAGGTGGAGAAGCTGTACGCCAGCCTGAAAGAGCTGGCTGTGGAGAGGCGCGGACGGCTGCTGGAGCACCAGCGGCTATGCCAGCTGCGGCGGGACCTGGACGACCTGGAGCAGTGGATCCAGGAGCGGGAGGTGGTGGCCGCGTCCCACGAGCTGGGCCAGGACTACGAGCACGTCACGGTGAGTGGCGTCACGGTGAGTGGCGTCCCAGGAGGCGCTCCCAGACTCCTGGAGGGCGTCCTGGAGCGGGCGTGCCCTGAGGGGCCGGGCCGGCCCCGGAGAGCTCTGGGCGCGGGGGCCCCCGGTAAGGCCTCCTGTATTTCTTGTACCAGATGTTGCGGGACAAGTTCCGAGAGTTCTCCCGAGACACCAGCACCATCGGTCAGGAGCGGGTGGACGGCGCCAACGCCCTGGCCGACGGGCTGATCACCGGGGGCCACGCCGCCAGGGCGACGGTGGCCGAGTGGAAGGACGGGCTCAACGAGGCCTGGGCTGACCTCCTGGAGTTACTAGACACCCGGGGCCAGGTCCTGGCTGCTGCCCACGAGCTCCAGCGCTTCCTCCATGGGGCGCGGCAGGCCTTGGCACGGATCCAGCACAAGCAGCAGCAGTTGCCCGACGGGGCCGGCCGAGACCTGAATTCCGCCGAGGCCTTGCAGCGCAGACACTGCGCCTATGAGCACGACATCCAGGCGCTGAGCGCTCAGGTGCGACCCCGTGGCCAGAGGCGGCTGAGGGCGGGCCCGACAGATGGGGGCGGCAAACGCCGGGCTCCCCCGAGCCTTCCCTTCGCCCCCATCTCTGCCCTCACCCTGCCGCCGAGACTGGGGGAGAGGGTGAGGCTACCAGCGGGTGCCGGCGGGGGAGGGGGACACCCTGACCCTTGCCTCGGGGGCTCTGCAGGTGCAGCAGGTGCAGGATGATGGCCACCGCCTACAGAAGGCCTACGCGGGGGAGAAGGCGGAAGAGATCGGCCACCACGTGCAGGCTGTGGCCGAGGCCTGGGCCCAGTTACAAGCTAGCTCCGCCGGACGACGCCAGCTGCTCCTGGACACGGGGGACAAGTTCCGCTTCCTGCAGGCCGTCCGGGAGCTCATGCTGTGGATGGATGGGGTCAACCTGCAGATGGACGCCCAGGAGCGGCCCCGGTGAGCTCCGGGGCCGGAGGGCTGGAGGGCCGGAGGGCCGGAGGGCTGGAGGGCTGGGCCCGTGGCCAGTTTGTGGCTCTGGGGGCCCAGGAGACTTAGTGTCCTGCGCTCCCTAGGGATGTGTCCTCTGCTGACCTGATGATCAAGCACCACCAGGGCATCAAAGCGGAGATCGAGGCCCGAGCCGACCGCTTCTCCTCCTGCATCTGCCTGGGCCAGGAGCTGCTGGCCAGGAACCACTATGCGTCCGAGGAGGTGACCGCCGGGGCCTCCCCTCCCCCGCTCTGCAAGAGCAGCCTCTGGCTTGAGCTCAGGCGCCAACATTGCCCCAGCACAAGTCGGCCCACATTTATCAAGCTCTTACTGTATGACAGGCCCTATGCCAAGCTCTGGGGATACGGAGAAGCAGCAGCCACGGTCCCTGCCCCAGGAAGCTTACACTCTGATAGGGCAGATAACAGACCAGTAACCAGGGCCGTAGTATGTAGACGGAGGTGATGTGGGAGGGACGGCCCTGGGAGCAGGCGGGTGGGGGGGCCCTGCAGAAGTGGGGTTCGAGCCGATCTCTGAGGCCCCAGGGGCCCCGCTCAGTCGTCTCTGTGCCCCCAGATCTCAGAGAAGCTGTCGCAGCTGCAGGCGAGGCGCCAGGAGACGTCCGACAAATGGCAGGAGAAGGTGGAATGGCTTCAGCTCGGTGAGTCGTGGCGGACCCCGAGCCACGAGGCGGGCTTCCCGCGAGCCTGCCGTCCTGGAGGCCTGGCACGGGCAGCAGGAGGCCCCGGGGGAGGCAGTGGGGGGCAGGCCCCCCCGGGGGTTACGGGGGGGGAGACTGAGCCCGGGGGGGGGGCCCAAGGTCCCGGAGACGAGGTGTGGCAGTTCCCCTGCCTTGTCCCCAGCTCACATGACCCCCCGGCGCCCCCCCCCTTACAGTTCTGGAAGTGCTGGTGTTTGGCCGAGATGCCGGCGTGGCCGAGGCCTGGCTCTGCAGCCAGGAGCCCCTGGTGCGAAGCGCGGAGCTGGGCTGCACCGTTGATGAGGTGGAGACCCTCATCAAGAGACACGAGGCCTTCCAGAAAGCGGCTGCCTCCTGGGAGGAGCGCTTCAGCGCTCTGGAGAAGCTCACCGCGGTAAGTGGAGAGGGCCCCCCAGCCCTTTCCGCTGGGTCCCCCTGCCCCCGCCCCGGCCCTTTCCGCTGGGTCCCCCTGCCCCCGCCCCGGCCCTTTCCGCTGCGCCCTCAGGTAGAGATGGAGGAGCCTCTTGTGGCCTTCGCTGCCGCTTGGGATGTTCTGTGCTTCCCCGAGTGATAGTTAAAGACCCCGGCTCTGTGGCGCCTCTGACGTCCCTCATTCTCGGCCTGCGAGTCTCCGGGGGCCAGCGGCTCTTGTGCTTTCGGAGCCGCGAGCTTCCTCTCCCCACCTTGTCTTCTGGTGTCGGAGGCCTTCACCCCTGAACTCTGGGCTCTCTGGCAGCTGGAGGAGAAGGAGGAGCAGCAGAGACGGCGGGAGCAGGAGGAAGAGGAAGAGCAGAGGAGGAAGGCGCCTCCAGCCTCGGTTTCCCCAGCAGCGCCTCCCCACAGGGATCGCGTGGATGGCCAGACAGCCCTGGAGGCCTCCCATCTTGGGTTAGAGCTGGGTCGCTGTCAGGGAGAGGGGCCGGGAGCGGGGAGGGGGCCCTCGGGGCTAAAGGTCACGGGGGCATCTCTTGCTCTCCCAGGACCCAGCCCCGGTTGCCGTCCTCCGGGGGGCCGGTTGCGGTCAACGGCGTCTGCACCGATACGGAATCCTCACAGGTAACCCCTCGCACCCTGGTTCACTGACCCCCTCGGGCCCTTGACCTTCCTGCCCACATCCCCCCTGCTGTTGTTTCTGCAGCCCCGGTTGGAGCAACAGAGACTGGACCAGAGCAGCTCCCCAGAAGGGCCCGTGAGTCTGCCCCGCACATGGGGCCCCTGTTGGGGGAGGAAAGGGGCAGAGGACAGGGCAGGGGGAAAGCAGGGAGAGTGTGAGAGGGTGTCTCCTGGGTACCCGGGAGCTCCAGGCCAGGTGCCCTTGCATCTCGCCCACGGTAACAGAAATCTGGCCTTTCTCCCTAGGCCCCCGGGGCGGGGGAGGCAGCCAATGGACCTCGGGGAGAGAAGCAGAGCCGGGCTCGAGGCCCTGCCCCTTCGCCAATGCCCCAGGGCAGGGCATCTGAATCAGCCTATGCTGCCACGCTGCCCTCTCGCGGCCCCGAGCTCTCTGCCCAGGAGCAGATGGAGGGCCTGCTCTGCCGAAAGCAGGAGATGGAGGCCTTTGGCAAGAAGGCAGCCAACAGGTACCAGGGGCCCTGCGGGACGCTGGGCGGGGAGGTCCCCGGGGGCCGGGGACGGGGCTGGTGACGTGGTGGGGAGGCCGTAGTTTGTGACTGGCCCCTTTGACGGATGATGTATGCTAAAAGCGGAGAGTCTGGAGCCCCAGGATCTGAGGCCCTGAAAGTCACTGTTGGTCAGCCGGCCTTGCTTGAGGACCTCCGCCTGCAGGGGCCTGGCTGCCTCCACGGGCAGCCCTCGTTTCCTGAGAGATCAGGCCCAGATTGCCTCTCTTCGCGCTGTTCCTCTCCTGGGCCGAGGGGAGTGGATGGAATGAGTCTCTCTTTCTCGTGATGCCCCTCCGACATTCAGACAGTCCTTCTGTCCTCAGCCTCATAGCGTGATCCCAAGGCCTTTCCCCATCCTTGCTGGCCTTCTTAAATCATGACCCCCAGCACCAGAAAGAGCCTTGCCGAGGTGACACGCTCCAAGCAGAGACCCCAGCCGGCCGAGCGGCTCCTCGGCCCTGCTCATTGGTGCCTTCTCCTCCTCTGTGCAGCTGGGGGCCGGGGTCGGTCCTCCTGGAGGGCCCTGGGGCCCTCGGAGGCTCTCGGCTGCTGTTCCGGTCACCCTTTTTTGGACGTGCTCGAGGTTGTTAATGCCTTTTGGGAGCTGTGGCCCCTGGACCTGAGTGTGGCACTCCCAGTGTGTGCAACGCCAAACCCACCTGCCCCTAGGCTCCTCGTCTCTAAAATGAGGAGATGCCACCACATATAAAATCCTCTGGGCCCGGGGCGAGTCAGGACAGAGAAGTTTAAAGATGAAATGAGATGAGATGGAAGCTGGCCCCCGAGCGCGTGTGATGGCATGTCCCCCGAGGCCAGCATCCTCACCCGAGCACCCTCCGTGCTTCTCAGGTCATGGCAGACTGTGTATTGTGTCCTGCGCCGCAGCACCCTCGGCTTCTACAAGGATGCCCGAGCCGCGAACATCGGGCTGCCCTACCACGGGGAGGTGCCAGTCAGCCTGGCCAGAGCGCAGGGCAGCGTGGCCCTGGACTACCGGAAACGCAAGCATGTCTTCAAGCTGAGGTAGGGCCAACAGCTGGGGTGCGAAGGAGCTCTGGCGAGGGCCAGCGGCCTGGAGGGCAGGGCAGTGGGGAGAACGTGGCCCCAGGAGGGCTTCAGATCTGCCCTCTGCCAGCCGCCTACCAGCTTCCAGAGGTGTCGGGGAGAGGGCAGTCAGTGCTCCCCGAGGCGGCCTGGGCCCTGCCTGCCTGTTGGAGGAGATGTCCGTGTGGGCAGCGAGGGCTCTTTGGCGTGGGAGAGGCCCAGGCCCACTTCCTCCCACGCCACAGTCTCACAGAATCTGAGGAATGTGCAGGAAGGTGCCTGCCTGGTTACCTACCAGGGGCTATGCAGGCTGCCTCTCAGCTGATTTCCCCAGCTGGACAGCCGTCCACTGAGCCTTACCTGGCAGACGGCCGGTCCGAGCTCTGCCCTAAGTTTCTTTCTTCCTCCGCAGTTTACAGGATGGAAAGGAGTATTTATTCCAGGCCAAGGACGAGGTGAGCAAACTCCCTGGCCTCGGCCTCCCTTGTTTTTCCCCTCCCATGTTCTGGAATTCCACAGCTTCTGTCATCCTCCTTCTCCTCTTTTCTCTGCCTCTTCCTTCCTTTCCTTGTGTTCTGTGTCCCATTTCTTAGTATGTGTCAGCCACTTGCAATGTGCTGCTAGTTCGTGTAAAGAATAGTCACAAAAATGTTTCCTTCTGTGATCTCAATGACGTGGCTGAGTCCCTTCAGCAGTGCGGATTGCAACCCATTCAGTTCAATTCACCAACCATGTATTAAGCACCTGTTATATGCCAAGCCTGTCCTAGGGACTGAGGACAAAAAAGAATTAGTCCCAGCCCTTCTGCTAAGGGGAAACAACACAGACATAGACAAGTAAATGCAGAATACATAGACTGTCAGTGCAAAGTCATTTTGGCTGGAGGACAGAGGAGTGTAGCAGCCTTCTTTGTGTGAGAGCCTTGGAGGGAGCTAAGGAGAGAGAGACAGCGTGTCTAAAACAGGGACCGGCCAGGCTTGCTGGATTGTGATAGGGCAGAAGGGAGAGGTGTGTGAGTGAAAGCCCCACAGAGGCCTTTGTACTTTGTCCTAGGGCACTGGGCACTGCTCCAGCTTTGGGGTGGTTTCTTTGACGATTCCTGACTCCACCTACCGGGGGGCGGGCAGAAGGTCTGTTCTCTCGCCACCTCAATCTCCCCCCGAGTAAACTCTTTGTGTCGACTGGCCAGGTCGGAGGTGAAACTTCATTTTAATTTCTCTTGTGCGTGATTCACAGCAGACTTTCCTAGAGTGGTTAACAGTTTGCAATTCCTTTGAAACCATTCCCATCTTCACCACTTAGCTCTTGACCTTTGGTCACATATGGGTGAGAATTCCATGTTGATCTTGGGATGTGGGACCTTTATCGGGCCCCTGATTAAAGTGACCAGCCAGGCCGTGACAGGAAGCCATATTTCATTAGTGAAAGGACACCGATGTTTCAGGGACCGGCCATGAAGCCCGAGCCTGCTTCTCCCAGGCCCCGCCAACGCTCTTATGTCATCTTGGTTGGTTTTTTGGGTCAGTAGTTCTTTGATTTTTTTGGAGAGGTCGAATATCATTGCAAAGGATTATTTACAATTTCTACTTTTTGCCTTTTGCAAATTCTCTGTACACGCCAGTGAGCCATGAGGATTCTTTGTCAGTTCTGCATGGGATGTGTTGACCACAGGCTTTTTTTTTTTAAACAATTGTTGCGGTTTCATGGTGTGGTGGGGGTCGTCTCAAAGAATTCAGAGTCGAGCCACTCCAAGTACAGGCATTTATTGGAATGAACACCTCCGACGGGCTGAGTTCTAACAGGAACCAGCAACTTAGTAAGACAACACAGGCAATCTGTAGTGTAATGATGCTGATTACACCCCAGAAATTATGAATATGAAAAAGGCAGGAGGGGTTTGTTAAGGGATAAGGTAAAGGGGAGGGGTCCTAGCCTCCGTGGAACTGTGCATGCAATTACCCACAATGCATACAAAAAAACCCATGGGGGCGGGGGGATGACAGGGGACTGCAGGTATGTATGATGATGACATTATAATAAGCGTCTTTGTCATCAGTTCACCAAAAGACAGCTTTTGCTATTCCTGAGCAGGTGGGTGCCTACTTAGGGAAAGTCCCTGTTGTTGTGGGTCCGCATCCTGCGCGGGCATCATGGTGGTGCTGCTTTCTGATTGGCTGGTTGTTGTGGTCCTGAGACCACATGGGTTGAGTGCGTGAACATGCCTGCTGCTTCTGTGGGAAATGTGAGGAATGGCCCTGGGGGCAGTGGCTAGCTAGAGGCTGTGGCTGGGATCCCATCTCCTGGACACGCCCCCTGCCTCTGTGGGAAATGTGAGTTCATGGACACACCTGTTGTTCTGGCGAGGCGTATATGAGGAAGTTAGGATGTTAGGGGAGGGCAGTGGGTATATTGAGTCTGGGGGCCTGTGGTGTGGTTAAACTTGGACGTGCCCACTGTTCAGTGGGGCCCATAATGAAGTTGGAATCCTGGGGCTGGGGGCAGCTTTGTTAGGATTCGACAAGCATCAGCTGCTTCTTAATCCTGTGGATGTGGCCCTTGGGCCTGCTCGTGTTCTGACCTATGCCTGCCTCCTCTCCCCCCCACCCCACAGGCAGAGATGAGCTCATGGCTCCGGGTGGTGAACGCCGCCATCGCCGCGGCCTCTCCGGCCTCCGCAGAACCCGAGGAGCCGGTGGTGCCCAGTGCTTCCCGGGGCATGACCCGGGCCATGACCATGCCCCCAGTGTCCCCCGCCAACATAGAGGGGCCTGTCATCATGCGCAGCAAGGAGGGCAAGGAACGGGATCGTGAAAAGCGTTTCAGCTTCTTCAAGAAGAACAAGTAGGCGGAGGCCACTCCTCCGGACCGTGGCCCTCGCTCACAGCCAGTGGGCAGCAGCCCCTGGGGACTGGCGCCGGGACAGCTACCCGCTGCTAGGGACCATTGCCATGCTGCGCCGCCATGCCCAGGAACTCTGACTGGAGTCGCCCCAGGGTCCCAGGGCGGCCTTTTCTTCTGCTATTTAATTTCCAGACTGGTGATGGGGCCCAGGCAACCCCCAGTTCATCCTCTTTCCTCCCCCTCATCTGTTTGGCTCCATTCAGGGTCCCCAGACCTCCTCAGCCCCCATGGAGCCTGGGACAGTCCTCCCGTAACCCTATGCCAAATGGGGCCTCGCCGCCCTACTCTGCCCTGCCTTAGGGCTCTCCTCTCCCGACACAGCTAGGTTCCCTCTGGTTCTGTGTCCCCTAGGAACCAGGCAGGAACGTGTTGGAGCTGAAGCCAGGCCTTGGAGACAGGAGTGCTAAGAGATGGAGCCAGTGATGCTGATGAGCCCACCCCACTGCCCTCCTTCCCCTCTCCTCTAGCCCTGAAATGCCATCCCGTGTGCTTCCAGGTGCAGGGCTCCTTGGGGTGGGGGGGGTCTCCCACCACATCGGCCTCGGAGACAATTAAACTGTTCAGCTCTCATTGTGCCTCTGGTTTTCTGTGTACTTTGATGCCCTTCTCCTCTGGTTTTTGTCCTGTCTTCAAAGTCCAATTTCTTTTTTTTTTTTTTAGGCAATCGGGGTTAAGTGACTTGCCCAGGGTCACACAGCTAATAAGTGTCAAGTGTTTGGTCTGAGGCCGGATTTGAACTCAGGTCCTCCTGACTTCTGGGCCAGTGCTCTTCCCACTGTGCCACCTAGCTGCCCCTTAAAGTCCAATTTCTAAAACGTCCCCACAAAGTGCTCCCCTTCAGGGCAGTGGCCAGAGCCGTGCCTCTCTGGACACGTGAGCGAGAACCGTGGAGCTGGGTTCTGTGCCCTGGCCTCCCCAGCCTCAGTTCTTCCACTGACACAGCCCCTCTTGCACCTCCTCACCCCACGTGCCCCTTGGTGGTGATTACCTACAGACCCCTGCCCCCCACTGGAACACGGCTCGCTCCATGGTGGTGCCCAGGAAATGACCCCCACACACCCACCTTCCCCGTCCTCCCAGGCTGTTAGAGAGAGGTCAGAGGACCCACACCTGGGGCCAGAACCAATGCCGATTAAGGCCAAAGTTCCAGTTCACAGACCCAGAGGGTGAAGTCATCCAGTGCCCAAGATCCCATCTGTGCAGAATAACTCAGGCTGCAAGTAGCCAAAAAGCACTGGCTGGCTATCTGATTATGGGGCCCCAGTGCCTGACATTTCCCACGCTTGGCAGCCCCTAGAGACTACAGATTGGTGAGCAGCCAGGCGGCAGACGGGGGCCTTGCTAGAAGCATGAAGGACCTGGAGACCTAGGCATAAAGATGGGCAAAGCACACAGCACTCTCGGGCTAGATTAGCCACCTGGAAGGCACGTCTACACTTGGCCAGACTTGGGTTGGGGGGAGAATCACAGGTCAGATAGGGACAGGCAGGCACGGGGCTGCCAAACCTGGCTAGCTCATCCATCTATCTGAGCGTACGATCTGGCTAAGCAGAGAACTAATAAAACCACCACCCCACCCCCAGCCGGCCCCCAGTGACCCGTGGACACACTGTCCCATTGGCACCGCTTGCTGGACCCACAAGTGGAAGGCAGGCGCCGTGAATCACCCCTACACGCGGACCCTGTTCGTGTGTGGTCCAGACACACCCTGCCTCAGAGTCCAGGTGGGCAGTGCTGTTTGCAAGGCTCCTTCCTCTCCCATTTACCAAGGTTGTGAGGAGAGAAGGTGGGTGTGTGTGTGTGTGTGTGTGTGTGTGTGTGTGTGTGTGTGTGTGTGTTTGTGTGTGTGCAAATACAACCACTCTCCCTGAGCTAGTGATAACCTGCATTAAGGGTCCATCCACTCTGAGCAGTCAATGCTGGGAATTGTAGATGAAAAGTAAGAAAAGAGGGTCTGGAAGTATTAAGAAGGCACAGGACAGGGGCAGCTAGGTGGTATAGTGGATAGAGCACCGGCCCTGGATTCAGGAGGACCCGAGTTCAAATCTGGTCCCAGACACATAACACGTGCTAGCTGTGTGACCCTGGGCAAGTCACTTAACCCCATTGCCTAGTCAAAAAAAATTTTTTTTTAATTAGAAATTAAAAAACAAAAAGGCACAGGACAGAACAAAGGTCAGGAGGACACTTGGACAACCAGGGCAGGTGTGAAAAAAACCAGGTCAAACTGATGAACTTCCCAAAAGTAAAAGCAAGGGCCCCTGGCACAGATGGGCAGCTTCCAACCCTAACTCCAAAGGCGTCTTTTTCTCTTCTTCTTCGCCTGTGGAGATGATCTCATCGAGCTGCTGTTGGTTAAAGCCAGAATTTTTTTTTTTAATTAAAAAGGGGGGGAAATAGATGTGTGTAACTGAGAGGCAGAGGGGGTTAGTGGAGAGAACATTGGATTTAGAGTCTGAGGATTAGCTCTGTGGCCCTGGGTAAGTCACTTATCCTTTCTGTGACTCAGTTTCCTCATCTATAAAACACAATACATAGGGTACTTCTCTCACAGGGTTACTGTCAAGCTGAAATGAGGCAATTTGGCCTAACAAGCATTTATTAAGTGTGTGTTATGTGCCAGGCCCTGTGCTAAGCACTAGCAAGGCCAAGAAAGGCAAAAGATAGTTCCTACCCTCAAGGAGCATACATTCTTATGGGGAAGACAAAATGTAAGTAAAAATAAGCTGTCAGATTTCAGAGACAGAAGGGACCTTGGAGGCAGCTAATCCTGGATCTACTCCAGTCCCCTGGTTCCAGGGCAGATGGGGGATGAGGGAGGTTGCAGCCTGCCCAAGGTCACACAGGTAGTAAGTGGCAGGGGCAGCCAGTACTCTCTCCACTATGCCACACCCTACTTGAGGAGGCATTCCCCATAAATGGTCATCCAAGGACTTCTTGAAGCCTTCCAGGGGTGGGGAGCTCACCACCTCCTGAGGCAGCACATTTCACTTGGGAGCAGCTCCTGTGTTAGAATATCTTCTTAAATCAAGCCCAAATCTGCATCTGCCACTTTGGCCTTTAAGAATCTGAGCCTCTCAGGGCAGGTAGGTGGCGCAGTGGATAGAGCACCAGCGCTGAAGTCAGGGGGACCCGAGTTCAAATCCGGCCTCAGACCAAACACCTGACATGTACTAGCTGTGTGACCTTGGGCAAGTCACTTAACCCCAATTGCCTTACCGGGAAAAAAACAAAATAAAATGCTTAAAAAAAAAAAAAAAGAATCTGAGCCCCTGGAGCAGCTAGGTGGCGCAGTGGCTAGAGCTCTGGCCTTGGGAGTCAGGAGGACCTGAGTTCAAATCCAGCCTCAAGCCTCAGACATTTGACACTTACTAGCTGTGTGACCCTGGGCAAGTCACTGTGACCCCTATTGCCCCAACAAAAAAAAAATCTGAGCCCCCAAATTGGATGAAGTAAGTCTGTCCAAGACCACCAGTCGCTGATTAGACCTAGATTCTCTTGGAGCAGGGAGGGTACTACGTTGCCTGCACAGGCTGGGTGAGCTAAGCCGGAGAGGCGACCTGGCATAAGGGAAGGAGCATGCAGCGCTGGAACCCCAACATGCTCCCGGGTGACCCTGACCCAGCGCCTTCAACCTCTGCTCTCATCTCTCTATCTGTGAAGTGGGCTGATGAACACCCTCCTAGATGCCCCATTAGCCACGGGGCTCCAGGAACGCAGGATGATTATTTTGAGGGGAATGAAGGGCCCAAGGGGGCTAGATGAGTTCTGAGAACAGCAGGTTGGACGTTCGCAGCAGCCACCACCTGGGGAAGTCCTTAGAGGTGGAGGAGGCAGCACGCACTGAGGGCGAGGGGCTTGGATAGGAAGGAGGATGGGGGTACGGGGAGAGGCCTACGATCACAGCGAAGGGCCAAGAGAGGTTCAGTGCCCAAGGTCACAGAGGGAATAAACCTAAGGAATGGGATTTGAACCCAGGTCCTCTGACTCCTGAGCTTCCTCCTACAAGGTAAAGTCAAGTCGAGCCATTATATGCCGCGTGGGGCCCTACTGTGCTTGAGGCAGCGTGAAGAGGCCAATGAGGTCTTCCAGAAATGAGGAGGCCGGGGGCCCCTGTGCTGCAGCCTGGTAGACCCCTGCGATACCCGTGTAGTGCTGCAGGCCAAGGCTTAAGAAGCTTGCCGATAAGCTGGACCAGTGTTGGAAGCATGACATTATGCCCAGGATGAGGAAGCGTCTTGAGCCGGGTCATCTGGAAGGAATTGGGTGTGTTTATCCCGGAGGAGAGAAGACTGGGGTGGGGTGGGGAAGGGCTGAGGCCTCTAGCTCAGTTCTGCTCGACCCCAGGGGGCAGGGCTGGGAACCATGGGTGGAAGCTATAGAGAGGAAAATTTAGGCTGGGTGTCAGGGAGAACTTCCTAAGGATCTGAGCTGTTTGAAAGTAGAATAGGCCACCAGACTCTGAGCCAGGAAGATCTGAGTTTGACTGCTGCCTCCCGTCATTGGCGTCCTTGTGGGGGCCCCAGCCTCGTGTGCACGAGATGACGGCCGTCTTAAACGGAACCGATTCTGACTCTGACCCATCTCTCGAGACTGAGCCATCTCTGAGCCCCCTTTTTGCTACGACACGCCGAGCAGATTTGGGACCTGCCCTCGCCTGACTCGATTCCTTCCTACCAGGCTGGAGCACAGGGGCCCCCGGCCTCCTTATTTCTGGAAGACCCCACTGGCTTCCTCATCGGCCTCCTCACGCTGCCTCAAGCACAGTAGGGCCCCACGCGGCATATGATGGCTCGACTTGACTTTACCTTGTAGGAGGAAGCTCAGGAGTCAGAGGACCTGGGTTCAGATCCCATTCTTTAGGTTTATTCCCTATGTGACCTTGGGCACTGAACCTCTCTTGGCCTCATTTTACCCAGAATGGAGAGGTTAAACTAAATGAGATTTTCAATCCATGTTTCAGTTTTAAGTCTATGACTTATCATTGTTGTACAGCTGTGTCCAGCTCTCCGTGACCCCATTTGGGGTTTTCTTGGCAGATACTGGAGCGGTTTGCCATTTCCTTCTCCAGTTCATTTGACAGATGAGGAAACCGAGGCAAACGCAGTTAAGTAACTTGCCCAGAGTCACTCAGCTAGCAAATGCCCGAGGCTGCATCTGAACTCAGGTCTTCCAGACTCCACTCTATCCACTGGGCCACGAATCATTCATGCCTTTCTCTCTCCCTCCTGGAAACACTCGGCTGTAATGGTTGGCTTTGGCCACTAAGAGGTGCCCCGTACGCACCTTCTGCTCTCAATTCTCCAAAGGGCCGAGCTTCAGAAAGCCCGTCGGCATGCCCCTCTCCTTCTGGGGTGCTCAGCCTGGGGACGCCTCCAGCCTTCTCCTCTGAATCACGTTTGTAGATGCATAAAATGAAACGCAAAGGCTGACAACGAACATCAGTCATAGGAAAATAGGGATCGAAATACACGTTAGAAACGAATTCACAGCCCCGGGCGAGGAGCCCCTGACCTGTCCAAGGCACACCAACAGGTCACGTGTAAAAGAGAAAGCCTGGTTCTTGGGTTTTGGAAGCGGAGCCGCCTTGGCCCCGGGGAAGGGGGGCGGGCGGCGACCATCCCCCACCCCACCCCCAACCCCGTGCGACTGTGACCCCAGGGGCCGCAGCAGCCTGCTAAAGGGCAAAGAGCAAGTGGTTTGGTTAAATAAAGGCTCCTGCAAACTCCAAGCCCTTCGAGCGGGCCCGCAGCGGGTGGGCGGGGCGTTCTCTGCAGAGATCTCTGCAGACGGGAGAGAGCCCGGCCCTCCAGGCTGCGCGCAGGGCAAAGACGAAAATGATCATGAACTAATTAATTACTCAAGTGGCCGGCGCGTTTAACCCCAGCGTTCCAGAGCAAGTGCATCGGCGCGCGCCGTGCCGGGGCTTTGGGGACAAGCTCGGACCCGGGCTCCTTGCCGCCCCCGCCCCCCAGGGACCCTGTCCTCGCTTTCGGCGGGTCCCCACGTGGATGTTCATTTTGGTCAAGAGATTTCGAATGCACCGGGTGCTGGAGTGCCCGGCACGAGCGGCTGCCTGGCAGAGGCGGGCGTAGACGAATAAAGCGCTTCCGGACTGGGGGCAAACAGCGGGCCCTCCGTGGGCTCCTTTGTCACCCCCGGCCGGCCACCAGTGTGGCACGACCCATTGTGAAGAGCGAGGGCCGGCAGCCCCCACGTCAGGGGTCATGGCCTCTGCGCCCCCGGGGGGCCAGTCTGCGGGCTCTTCCCCCAGGCCTTCCACAGGACGCTCAGCCCCCATCGCGGCCACTGAGCCTTCGCGACACCGGCCAACATGGGGCCGCGGGTTCCGTCTTCCACCTTCCCTGGGCGTCAAGTGGAATAACCCACCTCCCCCCAGCCGCCGTTCAAAGAACGCCGCAATGGTTCAGTCCGGCCCCTTTCCTTCTGACGTGGGAGAACCGGCCCTGGTTTGCGGGGCGGGGATTGGCCGGCCCTCGGGGGCGTGGCCTTGCCGGCAGGGCGTTCTGACGTCATCATCAGCCCCCGCCCCTCCCCCGCCCCGTGGGCGGAGAGAAAGGCAGGCGGGGCCGGCCCCGTTTGCTCACGCTGTTTGCGCCGGCGGCGGGATTGGCCGGCCGCGGCAGTGAGCGCTCGTGCTCGGGCGGGCGCGCTCGCGCCGGGCTCGTGCCTGCCTCCTGCGTGCGTGCGTGCGTGCGTGCGTGCGTTGGCCGCGGTGCGAGGCGGGCGCGGAGCTGGGAGGTCGCGCCGAGGCTCGAGCGGCCGTCGCCATTTTATCGGGTTGACTCTGACAGACGCGGGAGCCGCCGCCGCCCCCGGAGGTGCGACCGGGGACCCGGGGGAGGGAGAGGTGGGGGGGACAACCGGGTGGGGGGGCCGGGGGCGAGGCCTCTGCGGGCGGGGCGGGGCGGGGGCGGGCTCTGCCGCCCAGGGGGCGGAGCCGCGGGCGGGGCGGGGCTTGGGAAGCCGCCTGCGAGGTGACTAGTCCCTGTCCCTTCGGAAACCGAGGCTCGCTCGGGGCGCCCCGGGCGGGGCGTGGGGGCCTGACGGGGAAACCGAGTGCTCCCGAGCGCCTGCTGCTGTGTGCCCGCGCTGCCCCGCCCCGCCCGGGCTCCGCCGGGCGCCCAGTGCGCGCTGACGGCTGGCCCCTTCCAGACCCTCGCCACGGCCCCGGCCCCCGCCCCCCCGGGTCCCCAGCCTCCGTCCGCTCGGCCCCGGCCCCGGCCCCGGACTCGGTGCCAGCCTGGTGTCTTGCAGGCCCCGTCGAGATGGTGAAGCTGTTCATCGGCAACCTGCCCCGCGAGGCGACGGAGCAGGAGATCCGCTCGCTGTTCGAGCAGTACGGGAAGGTGCTCGAGTGCGACATCATCAAGAACTACGGCTTCGTGCACATCGAGGACAAGACGGCGGCCGAGGACGCCATCCGCAACCTGCACCACTACAAGCTGCACGGCGTCAACATCAACGTGGAGGCCAGCAAGAACAAGAGCAAGGCCTCCACCAAGCTGCACGTGGGCAACATCAGCCCCACGTGCACCAACATGGAGCTGCGCGCCAAGTTCGAGGAGTACGGGTCCGTGATCGAGTGCGACATCGTCAAGGACTACGCCTTCGTGCACATGGAGCGCGCCGAGGACGCCGTGGAGGCCATCCGCGGCCTGGACAACACCGAGTTCCAAGGTGAGCGCGGGCGGGCGGGGACGCGGGGCCGGGAGGCGGGGGCCCGGCTGGGCCAGCACCGTCCAGGCCATTCCCACTGACCACAAGGCCCCAACACGCCTCTAGCGCTAGCGAGGGAAAGAGCCTTGAGTTTTTCTGAGACGCGTCTTTCTTTAGGGCTGGAATAAAAAGTACGGACTTGGGTGTTAATGGAAGAAGCCTCTTTGGGAGCCCTCCTCCTATAAGAAAGCACAATTTGATCAGCATCAGTCTGGGTCACGCAGAGTTTCGTCTCTGTCAGCTTTTGACCTTGAATGTCATCAGATGAGGCAGGCAGGCCTTATTGTCACCACTGCCCAAGGCGTAGTGGGAAGGAAGGCAAATTCCGGGAGAACGGGAAGGGCCCCAGATGTTCAGGGACCTCGAACAAACTCATCGCCTAAGATGAAGGGAGTGCAGTCAGGGTTCGCTGTGGCTTTCCAGGGGTAATACTTTGTGATTGTGGTGAGCTCCAGGGGAGAGCCCTACATGAAGTAGCTCCGATGACTTGTCATGGTACTTCTCCTGGTCTCTCAGAAAGGACTCAGGGCTCCAAGGTGGCTCAGAGTTCCAGTCTTACTGTTGACCAGCTCTGTGGCTTTGGATGAGTCCCTTAACTTCTCGGTGCCTCATTTGTTCTGTTAGTAAAATTGGCATTGCAGTGCGACCTGCTTGAGCCTCTCAGGATTGTCATGAGGATGACATCCCGGGCTTTGCCCGATAGATTTTCGTTGAATTAAAAGACAAAATGAAAGAATAGATAGAGGTGTGTCCTGACACTAACAGCCTTTCTAGAAAATACAAGGAGATCATTATGTCCAACAGCCAGTCCTCTGGCATGGTTGGAAAGCTACTTAAGTGTGAAGTTTAAGCTGCCTTTTTTTTTTTTTTTTTTTTTTTTTTGAGTGCTGATATTCTGGAAAATGGCTTTTGAGTTTCCCAATCATAAGAAAATTTGTGTATATGCGATTTTTTGGGGTGAGGGGGATTGGGAGTTTTTCTAAAGAAAAAACGAGACAAACTGTTTTAGTTAAAAGAAAAATCGGGAGCGAGCTCTGTAGCCATGCTGTAGTTTAGCATTGTTGCCATGAAAAAAAAAATTTTTTAACTTAAATCCTTTGGTTAAAAAGCTATGAGTAATGAAACTTATGTGTACATTTTGTGGTTGGGGGAGGGGTGGAAAGGTTTAAATGATTCTGTAGTTGGTGCCTAAGCCACTTCTTGAGGTGGTTAAAGATTTAGAGGAGACTTCCTTTTTGAGTCTCGAACATAAACTCCACCAGAAAAGGGTGCTCCCAGCTTTTGGCTTTTCCCCATCATCTCCTGGGAAAGAGAATTCCAGTTTGTTGCTATCAGTTGAGGTTTTTTCATAACCAACGCTATTTTGTTTTGTTTTTCAGATGATGAGAAAAAAAAATTAGCATAGATAATAGAACTTACAAATTTGACAGAATGTACAAATTAGGTACTGGCTAAGCCAGCCGACTAAACTTGAGAAGCTCTCCTGGGCCTATCAGGCTGGCAGCCCAGCTCTCTTCTTAACCTTCGCTTTCTGTAGACCCAGAATAGAAGCTTGCCGGGAGGCTGCCAGCCCTTCTCCTCTACAAGGAGGTGGTCACGTCTGAGCTTGCCTGGCCATTGCATCGTCATTGCCCTCTCCTTAGGCAGAGACGTCTGCGTATTGGGGTAGCTTGCTTTGCCACTTCCAGATGTGAGGGAGAAAAGGAGGAGGATGTTTCAATTTGTGCGATATTCTGGGTTATGTCATTCATGAGATGCTAGCCCTTCTCTACCATACCGTTTCCAAATGGGTACAGACAGTGGGAACAGGTAGCTTTCATTTCTCTATCCTGGGCAGTTTAAAACTTTATTTATTTATTTATTTATTTATTTATTTTGCTTTTACTTTGGAAGTTGTGGTATCAAGCATGTGTCCTGGGGAAGAAAGGAAAAAGCTCTAAGCTTCTTCAAGTTATCCTCATCCAAGACAGCATCTTAAGAATAAAGCAATTCCCTATCGTTTTAGAAGAAGGATTCAGGAAAGTGGGCTTCCGTGTCTGCCTAGAGATTTAAATAGGTCTTTTCTGGGTCTTTTGGTCCGCATGTGTACAAGAAAGATAGCCTTGGAAACCCCTGAAGAAGTTGTCTAAGTAAACAAGAGCATGCTGTTTAGAGTATAATTTGCAAGGGCTCAGGTGTACAGCCTTTTCAGTTTAAATGAGTTCTCTGGGAGTGCTCCTTTGCCAGCTGTGTCCCCAACCCCTGGGAATCCTGGAAAACCCCCTGGGAGCTGAGAAAGTTGAACCTGACAGGTCTCCCCTTGGTCAGTGATGACACAGTGTTATCTTACGTTCCCACCCTCAAAACAACTATTCTTTGTGTGGCAAGTGTTTGGGAGCAAGGTCAGAGCTCCCTCCGTTGCCCCCACCTCACAGTGTGGAGGTGAACCCCCGGGTTGTCAAGATGATGCCAGTGGAGCACAAACCTGGCCCCAGGCATGGCCACCCAGCTGTCAAGTCCAGGCCCCATGGCCCCCAGAGGACCCACCTGTCTAAGTTGGGAGGAGCTGATGCCCGGGCTGGCTAGAGGGCAGTGACTCTTTCCACCGCAGCGGTGCTGGAAGACAGTCTGCTGAGGCTAGGAGGGACTGGGGCCCACACCGGGACAGTCAGTCCTGGGTTCCTGAAGTGTGGAAGTCACACCCAGGAGCCTGTTGGCCGCGCCTCACGTAGCAGGGAGGGGCAGTTTTTAACCCTCTTGTTCTTCTTGCAGGTGTCTTTGCCTTGGTGTCCCCTAAGACATGGTAGAAGTAGAGAAGCGGGACATTTTCCAGATGCTGTTAGTAAGACTTTTAAGGAATCACAAATAAAAGCCCCACCTGCAACCTTTCAAAAACTTACAGAAATAAATGGGAAAGTCTTCAGTTTTTACAGATGTTTTAGTTCAAGATCAGCAGTTAGTTGGCTACTTCAGACATGGGTTATGCCATAGGTATTTACAGACTCTATATTACCAGCCACCAAAAGGGGATGAAGGAAAGAGCAGCAGGAGGAGAAAGCCTCTGGGGGCCCACTTCACCAAAGCTGATCCAGAAGCTTGGAAAAGCCTGCTTAGCAGGGGAAACATTCTTCAGAATGAGCCTCTGGATAGCATTCCGATTGGCTGCTTTGGAAAAACTGGCCATGGTTGTGCTCTGGTTTTGTTTGTTTGTTTGTTTGCTTTTTTGGTGAGGCAGTTGGGGTTAAGTGACTTGCCCAGGGTCACACAGCTAGCGAGTGTTATGTGTCCGAGGTCCTCCCGAATCCAGGGCCGGTGCTCTATCTACTGCACCTCCTTGCTGCCCCCATGTTGTGCTCTGACACCAGAACCAGGACGCCATCTTTTAAATTTCATGGGTCACGGTCCGTTTTGTCCATTTTGAGTTTGTAGCTATAGAGCTGTTTAAGCTTCGTGTTGTAGGACTTTTAATAACTTCCAGGTTTGAAGATGGGGATACCTTTTTTTTAATGGCAAAACCGTCAAAACGTCAGAGTTTGAGACCATAGCCGATGACCCATGACATCGATTTTGCACACCTTGCTACTGTTGGTGACAGGGCTCTCATTCTTCTGAGGCAGGGACCAGACAAGGTTTGGGTTGGCAGAAGTCATGAGGCATTGTGGCGTGAATGAGTTGTGCTAAAGTGATGTTCCTGCACTAACCCGCTCCCCTCTCAGGGTCAGTGCATGCCGCTGTTCTGGCTGCCGTTCTGAATCGGGGCTGTTTCCAACAGGATGGTGGAGCACGAGGCCTCCTGTCGAATAGCTGCGTCCACAACAAGGTCTGTTAAAGAGGTAGCAACCCGCTGATCATGGAGGGGGACAAATGCAGTTTGGTTTGCTCTAAGCGGCCCTTAAGTGAGTCCTCCTAACGCTAAATCCCCACTCTCTGCATTCCGCACTGGACTCATCTGGGCTGCCTTGATTTCCAAAGTCTTATGCGATCTGGGACCCAGGTATCTTGGAAAGTGCCCGTTTTCCACCAGGCCCGCCCCCCCCAAGCAGCCTGGATGTTTCCAGTAAGGGGTTGTTTCCCGGGAAGTATGGATGTAGCATGTTTGTCTGGGTGCCCAGAGGCCTTCAAGCAAATGCTGCATTTTTAACCAAGTGGATAATCCCCTGCGAAGTTTTTGGGGCAGCACTGCAGGACGAAATGCTGAACGTCTCCATTATGGGGACGATGGGACAAGCGCATTGTCCCCAGAAAACTGGTGTTGTTTCGAGCTCTTTTTGTCCCAATTCCATTTGTTGAGGGACTGCAAACAAGTGGTTTTCCTTTGCATTGTGGGCCTTGATTTACCTCTGGTGGAAGAGGGGGTAACTGGGATGTGGAACAGTGTGTCTTACACTGCCAACCTCCTGCAGAGTGAAGCAGATGAGACAAGTATGTTTTGTACACCCAACCTCTCAGAGCCCTCTGGTGATAACCTGCCAAAGGAAAGGCTGGAGGAAACATCTCTCTGGGTCCTAAACCACCACAAGCTGGAAAGAAGCTGACGGCTCCGTTTACTAAGCAGTCTATGTTTAGACCATGCGTGGCCAGAATTGGGGGCTGGGGGGACTTGGAAAGATGGTTTCCAAATCTTTCCAAATCGAGGTACTTAAGAAAAACTAATTTGGAAGAATCAGTGGCAGAATTTGACTTGTTCCAATTAACAACAGTCCTAGCAGTGAGAAGTGGAAACCTGTAAAAAAAATTTCTGTATATGAGTGAAATGGGAAAGTTGTGGGAGGGGGTCCTGGCTCTGCCACCGGGGTAAGTAGAAAGGGATCCAAATCCTCCTGCTCTCACCTTTATTAAACTTCACGTGCGCTCTTCCATGGGGCAGATTGGTGACAAAAGGACAGTCGTGTGTGTGTGTGCGTGCGTGTTCCTGTGTGTGTCTTGTTCTAACCAAATTCGCTTTTGATTATGGTGGGGATGAGGGCTGTGACTGACTTACAGCAACTCTTCTCGCGTCTGTCTCTTCAAGGCAAACGGATGCACGTGCAGCTGTCCACCAGCCGGCTCCGGACCGCCCCCGGAATGGGAGACCAGAGCGGCTGCTATCGGTGCGGGAAAGAGGGCCACTGGTCCAAAGAGTGTCCAGTGGATCGGACGGGCCGCGTGGCAGACTTGACCGAGCAGTATAATGAGCAGTACGGAGCCATCCGCGCGCCCTACGCCATGGGCTACGGGGAGTCAGTGTATTACAACAATCCATACGGAGCGCTCGACTATTATAAGCGTTACCGGGTGAGGTCTTATGAGGCGGTGGCGGCAGCGGCGGCGGCCTCCGCGTACAACTATGCAGAGCAGACCCTGTCCCAGCTCCCACAAGTCCAGAACCCAGCCATGAGCAGTCACCTCACCTCCTCCTCTCTCAACCCTTACGATAGACACCTGTTGCCAGCCTCAGGAGCTGCTGCTGCCACCGCTGCTGTGGCTGCCGCTGCCGCCGCCGCTACTGCAGCCACCTCCTCCTATTACGGGCGGGACCGGAGCCCCCTGCGCCGAGCTGCAGCTGCGGTCCCCGCTATCGGAGAGGGCTACGGTTATGGGCATGAGAATGAGCTGTCCCAGGCCTCGGCAGCTGCGCGGAATTCTCTGTACGATGTGGCGCGGTACGAGCGGGAGCAGTATACAGACCGGGCGCGGTACTCGGCCTTTTAAAGCTCGAGGTGAGAGTGGGGGGGGTGTGGCGGAGAGGTTCGATTTAGTTGAGGTGAAAGGGACACCAGTGCTTTATAGAGAAGAAAGCCAACTACTTCCACTGGGAACAGCCTCCCAAAGGTATACATTACACTGTGAGCCCATCTCTTTCTGGGGCTTAGGGGGGAGGATCACCGTGGCCACATAACATTTCTTTTCCTCCGATTCTTGTTTCTCATAACCATCTTTTCTGAGAGGAGTTACTTTTTTTCCAAGGACAAATGATAGGGGGCAGACTGGTAAAACCAGGGACCACGTGGCACATAGCCGTGGGGCAAAGAGAGAGCCTTTCACGGAGGTGGGAGATGGGGCCGGGGGCTTCTAGATGTCCCTTAGTTTAATTCACAGGCTGACAGGAAAGGCCTCGTCACATCGTTTAGTGTGGGAAGACGTTCCCTGCACACCCTTTGCTGAAAGCTGACTGCTGCCCTCAGAGTATCTGGGTTGATGTTGTTAGTGGACACACGTTCTGGACCTGGGCGGCCTGTCCCTTGCCCACTGTAGGCCACTTTGCCCAAGAATTGGATTGGATCTTGATCTCTTGAGATTTCTTTCTGGCTCAGCCTGAGACGTCCAGCTGCTTTCAAATACTTTCCTTAGGAGAGGTGGGTTCTTGGCCGAGTTTGCTGAGATGTTCTTGCTGGAAAGGGAGGATTTTCCCTGGGGTTGACTGAGGATGGCGGGATTAGTGGATTAGTGGGGACCTGCCACCGGCTGTGCGCATCCTGGGTGGTGCAGGAGAAGCAGCCTCGCATCCGCGAGGGGCTCCCCCGTCATCTTGGCGGCAACGCCCTGTAATTAGACATCCGCCCCTAAAAGAAGCTCCAGAGGCCCGTGTAGACTGAGGGCAGACTCCACATGACAGGGGTTTGCCCTGTGAGCAGTGAAGCGGTTTGTGCAGGAGAACTCTCTTAGGTCTGTGTCAGAAGAGAAGCGATATTTGGAAGGAGTCCGCACCGAGACCGCCACCACAGCCCCGGGGGAGGACTCAGCATCCCTTGTGGTGGTGTCTGGTAGGGAGCCTTTCAGAGTCACTTGTATAGTGTGCCACGAGGCACCCGCCAGGACGAACTCCAGGCAGGCCCGGGGTCTGTCATTGTAGACAGGAGCCTGGTGTGGAAGCCGTTTTCCCGGCTCTCACTGTCTGGAGCTGCAGAAAAATCACAGAATTCTAGGGCGTGGGTTCTTGGGATTTGGCAGAAATGCAGGGAAGAGCAGGAGGTAGGCGCTGTGCGTGTGAGAAGGATAAGCGGCTCCCTCCCTGATGTCTGTGCCCAGTCGCTTCTCACTTCTGAGAAACTTGTCAGCTTTCCGGCTTTCCGGCTTGTATCAGCTGTGAGCAGTAGGAGTGACAGACAGTCCCCCCCAGCGCAGCTGGGCGTGGGCCCCTCCACCCCCCACGCCCCCAGCACAGCGCCCACACCCGGGCTGGGTCGCGGAGGGAGTCACGCTGTAGGTGTGGGGTCCAGGACTGACGCTTGTTCTCTGTTTTCTCTCGCCAAACAGGCTGGGAGCCAGCCCTTAGCAGTCGGAGCCCCGCCGTCCCCGGACAGTGTCTAAGCCTCTTGTGTTGTGCTCTCTTTCAGGTAGGCTATTTGCGGGCTGAACCCTCGGGCTGCGGTCGGTCGTATGGGAGGACTGCTTCACTCGCGCGGTCCCCTTTGCCGGGATGTTGTCGTTGCTTCATGTTTCAGTAAACAAAGGAGTTTGTGACCAACTGTGGCTTTTTTTCCCCCTTAATTTAATTCTTCTAAGGTGGCTCTTTCCTCCCTGCTAACAGACCGTCTGTGTAACTTCTCATTCAACATTTCCTTCTTTCCTCAGCCTCTGAGCAGCCCGGGCTGGTAAGGACTCTGCTGGCCTTGCCCCTCCCGAGGGAACCTGGAGCCCTTCTCCCTCCCTGGCTTCTCCTAGGAGTTCAGCTCCTGTCCTTGGCCACCAGCACTAGGATCTGCTGGCCCTTTACTGGGACTGTCTGGTGTCAAATAGCCCACCCCATCTGGACTGTCACACTGCAGCAGCTGACCTGAGAGTGCTGAGATCCTGGGGGGCCAGGGCAGGGGTTGCCGTGGTGGGGGAGGGGAGCGCTTTTTTAATGACCTCTGATCATGGTGCCAGCACGTGCTGGAGGCGACTCAGCCCCTTCTCCCCATGCCCTTTTTGAACAAATAAACCTTTCTACCAATCCAGCGTCCTGTTCTGTGTAACTGATATTTCAGGCAGTGCCCGGATTATGCCGTGGGAGAGCAGAGATTTGATGAGCTGGATGCTGGCTCCTCACTGGGAGGGCAGTATGGTGAGAATGTTAGTGATAGAGCCAGCATTTATAGAGCGCCTGCTGTGTGCTAGGCACTGTGCTAGGGCCTTACAATTATCGTCACAGCTTCCCGGGTTGGGAGGGCCGTGGGATCACAGAACCAGTAAATGTCTGCGGCTGGATTGGAACTCGGGTTTTCCTGAGTGGGGAGTAGCAGGTCACATCATCTTACTCAGGATTCTGCTGCAAAACTGGGCCAGCAAACAAAATGAAGGTCCACTTTCCCTCCCAAATTATCTTTCTTTTATCTGTGTTTGATGTCATGATTCTCTGGAGGTGCGAGAGTCTCTCTCGTTAGCTAGGATATCAGGGATCTATGGGTGTTTACTTGGAGACTTTAGAAATTGTGAATTACATCGTTTCTGCTTAGCTTGGAAACTTCTTGAGGGAAGGGACTGCCTTTTTTAGCACAGTGCCTGACACATAGTAGGCACTTAATGTTTTTTGAATTGAAAACAAAATTGCAGCCAAAACAGTATCTCTGTGTGACAGTGTCTTTCCCGTCAGTTTCCCCATCCATCCCCTTCCCTCCCAAGCGTGTGTGAGCCTCTCTGAGCTCAGGGCCAGACCCTCCCAGCCGTCTTTGGGCCCCGGGCCTTGTTACAGAATATGTATTTCAGATGGAGCTAAACAGGCTCCATCCATTACCTTCCATTCATCTGTTCCCATCACAGGCGCAACACCTTTGGATGTCACTCACGAAGGGTCCCTGAAAAGGGGTCGAAGGAAGGGTGGCCCCTGTTCCCCTGCAGTTCTAGGAAACCACTTCGGAGCTCGCCCCATCTCCAGTGAGCATTTATTAAACACCAACGGCGCTGTACCAGCCTAGCTGGCTGGTGGAAAAGCATGGGGGGAAGCACTGTGTGGGGTCCACCTGCAGAGGATGGCGAGCCCTCCCTCCACCCCACAGTTCTCATCTCTAACTTTGTGTGTTTGTACCACAGGCACGTCTAGGTATGTGCCTTAACTCTCCCACCAGAGTGTAATCTCCCTGAGGGCAAGCCAGGGTGGCTTTCTAGCTCTGGACCCTAGAAGAGTGCCTGGCACAGATCCAGCACTGCTGCTGGCGGTGTCCCTGACGCGGGCAGAGGGCAGGGGCTGTGACTGTGTTTTCTCCCATTTCCTATCCCTCCCCTCCCCACGGAAGGTGTTATTGCCACAGCCTGCCCACCCTCCAGGCCGCCAATGAGGCCCGTCGTGAGAGAAGGGGATCCCCATCCTCGCCCAGCTCAGGCGCGTGCTGGCTAGTTAGGAAGCCATGAGCCAAGCGCTGTCAGGAGGCTAGGGACGTGAGGGCAGACCTCACTCTGGCAGCCTCATAGAATCGGTACCGGGTGGGAAGCTTCTGGAAGGATCAGGAAAGGCCCAGGCCCACGAGGGACCTCTGGCACTCTGGTCCAGCCTCGCCACCCCCCCCCTCCCCAGCCCTCCACCATAAAGGTCAGAGGCAGAATTGACCTGACTGCAGGATCAGCGTTCTTTCCATCCTATGATCCTGCCTTCCTGAGTCTTGAAGGAAGGGAACAAACATTTATTAAGCGCTTACTGTGTGTCAGGCACTGCGCTAAGCACCTTCCCTATACTAGCCCGAAAATTAAGGCAAAGGTGAAGGAGTCGATTCTAGGCTGGGGGAGGGCCAGTGTCCAGAGAGCCAAGGCAGGGATGGATTTGGGGTGGGAAGCCGGGGCTCCGAAGAGACTGCAAAGCTAGGCTGGGGCTGGGCTGTAACGGACTTGAAAAGGCAGGGGCATTTCTGTGTTGCCCAAGAGAGGCAGCAGGGAGCCACTGAAACTTGTCAGGGAGGAGGAGAGTGACGTGGTCAGACCTTCGGCCAGGCCAGAACGGACTCTGCTGTCGTCCCGCTACGGGGACGGACTCCTCCCCATCTTATAAAGGGACGCCGTGATCCATGCAGAACAGTCAAAAACTGCCCCACCAGATGCGTTTCTTAGCGCCCAATAAATGTCCCAGCTTCAAGGATTAAAAAAATAAACATTTTATTAAAAACACAGCCTCAGACATCCCCATCAACACGCTTGTCCCGCGCTCCGTGTCTTGGCCACCACTCTTTACGCTCCGTTCATCTCAAGCGCTTTCCTCACGGGCCGCCGCACGCCCGCTCGCCTCTTCTGGCTCCTCGGGCCACTACCTCACTAAGGCCTTTCCGGTTTTCTTCGTATTCCTCACGCTTGTCTGTCCGACCTGCCTTATCTACCCCATCTATTTTACCCTTCCCTGACGGCTAAACGTTTGGGCTGCTTCCAGCGCTTTGCAGTGATGTTTGAAGCTGCTGATAGCATCTCTAAAGAGGCAGCATTTTTTTTCTTTCATTTTTGATTAACACCCAGGATAGATTTCTAACACTGGAATTATTGGGCCGAAACTCTGACCTCTGAACGAAATGCCCGAGATCTCACAGGCAGCTTCTCCAGCCTCAGTTTCCTTCTCTGTAAAACAACCATCCTACCCATCACACAGCTTTGTGGTGAAGATTCTGCTTGGTTACCTTTCAAAGGCTGTACCTAGAACTTCAAAGAAGAGCTGGGATCTCAGTGTGCTCTCTTCCCTTCTCCCAGTGCCCTGTAGAAAAAAAAAAAAAAAGACACCAATACATCTCAGAGCAAGAATTCTGGTGTACAACTATGGAACATGACAGATGCCTTCCAGATTCTGTGCAGAAAAGACTCGAGTTTTTCCCTCTAAAATATTTGCAGTCTGAGCTTGAGACCACACAAAAGAACGTCTGTCCACAGAGATGCCCAAGGTGTGGCCGAGGGGGCTTAAGGGAGCATCGGTGTGTGTGTTGAGGTAGCCTAGAAGGAGGGCAGGAGTTGGGCCGGGCTCCCTGAGAAGGACAGCATCCTGGGTATCGGCAGCTCACTGCTGCCAGGGTGAGAAGTAGCTGGTCAGTTCGGATGGCGTGGCCCCTGAGGGAGGAGTCCGTGCTGGCCAAGGGTGGCACAGGGAGTAGCCAGAAAGGGCATTGCTGACACGGCTCCCTCCCACTCAATGGAAGGCATGAGAAAGGAAGAAAAGAAAGGAAGTTTGTTAATTATGGAAGAAGAGTTCTGGAGGAGGGGGAGGGACTGGCAGGTCCAAATGGGATGCTGCAGGACAGGGCTGAGGGGGATGGGAGCGAGGAGCCAGGCCGCTGGGCCTGGGGAACAGCTCGGTACACTAGCAGCCAGGGATTCGGCATCACTGGAATGGGAAGAGTACAAGGTGGGGGAGGAATGAGTCCAGTCAGGGCACCAGTGGTTGGAAAAAGGTCCCTTGACAGAGACGGGCCATCAGACCGCTCTAGGTCCAACCCTGTGGCAGGTGGTGATGGCCCTGGAGGGCCGACGGGAAACCTGGGGAAAGTCCTGGGGTGTGAGGGGCAGCTAGGTGGCCCAGTGGATAGAGCTGTGGCCTTGGAGTCAGAGTTCAAATCCGGCCTCAGACACTTGACACTTAGTAGCTGTGTGACTCTGAGCAAGTCACCTAACCCCAACTGCCTCATCAAAAAAAAAAAAAAAAAAAAAGTCCTGGGGGGCTCACTTAACTAAGTAACCTGGAAAAAGCCACTCAATTATCTGAACCAGTAGGATGAGGCTTTAAAATGAAACTGTGTGTATTTAATTGTTAATGGTATCTTTTGTGTTCATATCACCTCCTCTTCAGAATATATACATCCCTCCCTTCTTCCCCTCCCCAGCAAGCCGTCTCCAGCACCAAAAAAAGAGGACAGAAAGTGTTGACTGGCTGTTCCCCACCCAGGATCCGCCCTCTGAAAAGTAGGAAAGAGAGGTTCTGTTTCCTCATCCCTTCTGCTCCTTTTAATTACACAGCCTTCCTTCAGTCTGGAGGAATCCTGTTCTTTGTTTCCACTGTCACCATCATGACCATACCCCACGGGTCTGAGGCCCTGTCAAGGCTCCAGCCTCAGGCCTCTCGGGGGAATCACCAGTTTCCTGCTAACACAAGGCGACTCCCCTGATTCTCAACCATGTCTCAGTCTTCGGAGCAAGACCGAAAGAAGGGCGGCCACGTCAGGGAGCAGGAAGCCAGTGGGAAAGTGGGGGTCCGGGCCCTTGATCTAGGGAGCTGGGGTGCAGGCGAGCTAGGCTTGGCCCTGGCCCAGGTGGCTGGAGTAGAAGAGACCCAAGATGGTGCCTCCTGCTCTCCTGACACCATATTGCCTACACGGTACTCAGGGTATGGAAGGAAAGGTTGGGGGAGCATCACAGGAAATCAGGGAATTCTTTGTCAAGCTTGTGACTGGAAATCATCCCACAGCAGGTGCTGCTCAGTGCAAACCCGCCAATCCTACTGGAGGGTGAATCTTGGAAAACGCCCTTCATCTCAATACCATCCCAGCCTGGGAACTGTGAAGGAGACAAAGGAGTTTGGTAAAGCCTCAGCCTAAGAGTCTGTCCTACCTGTCACCCAATGCAAGACTGTCCCCTAGAAGCAAGACTTCTTAACCTAGGGTCTGTGGACTTATTTTTTAATCTTCTGATAATTGTATTTCAATAGACTTGGCTTCCTTTGTAATCCTGTGTATTTTATTTTACGTCTCTGAAAACCTTCCTCTGGTGTCACCAGACTGCCTGCCCCATGGGTCCAGGACACAAAAAAGATGAAGAAACACCCCCTCCCCCCGAGAACGTCTGACAGTTTGTCCTCAAGGAGATGCTGGACCGAGCACTTGGCCGGCCTTCGGCCTTCCGAGGGCTCACAGGTGACGCGGGTTGGTGGGGTGGGGGAGCCGGAAATCTTGCCACTGGTTCAATCTGCATGCCCTCCCCCCACCACCAAACAAAAGATGCGATGGAAGAATTCAGACAATGCAGGCATCGATGAGGGTAAATAAAGAGAACTCTGGGAAAGCTGACCAGTGGAGCAGAAGGATTGTTGGGGGGGAGGGTGGTAAAGGCAGGGCTTCTGCTGGGTTCTTGGGGACAGGTTAATTCTCATCACGAGTGACAGCGTGAAATGTCTTCTTCTCCAGCCTCCCCCCCACTCACAGCAGGCTGAGCTAACTTGCTTTCCATTTATTTCTTTCAGTGGATTTTATTGAGGTCTTTTGTTTTTACGTCGCCTGCCTATCCCAGGGTCATCCTGCATCCTCCACCTCCCAGAGGACCAGCCTTTATAATGAGGACTAAAGGAGGGGAAAAACAATGAGCCAAAGTAACCATCACGTTGAAAAAGCCTGCCGTTCTGAGCATTCTGTTGTGGCCACTGTCCGTATGGCTTTCCTGGTGCTGCTTCCTCACCCTGCTTCAGGTCATATGAGTTCCCCATGCTGTTCCCCAAGGGATGGGTCTCCAGTTCTCTCTGCTACATGGATTTGGTCTCTGACCTTCTTGGGGTACATGTGGGGCAGAAGCACGGATATGTTAGTCACCATCTTCCCAGAATTTCAGGCTGGATCACCCCAAAGCTCCTCCTCCTCCTGGGCATTAATGTGGCTGCCTTTCCACAGCTCCTCCACCAAGGACAAGGTTCTCATCTTCTGTTATGTTTGGGGAAAGCACCGTTCACATTATCTCAGCATTCCTCAAGGGCTAGAGATCTGCCCAGCAGATACAAGGATGAAAATTCACACGGCGGGGAGAGTCACACCAGGTACACAGAGGAGCCATGCAGGGTAGAACAAGGGGAGGGAACTCCCTCTGTCAGCGTTCCGGCTGTTTGTCCTTCCTTTTCAAAGGGGGCCAACGACGTGATAGAGTGATGTCTTGACTCGAGCTTGTGAACTGGACTGAAGTGAGGCAGAGCTGCACGAAGACGTCGGCTTCACTCTCTCCTCCAGAGTCATCAAACTCTAGTGGCAGGACAAAAGTCAGGATGACAGCGATGGCCCGGGATGCAGTGGATGACCTTGGTATCTCCTATATCTGACCAAGCTCTGCGCGCTCCACAGCACCTGCTTCGTCCCCTTTCGTGGCTGTTAGAACAAACTGTTCTCATCCACCCCGTGTGCCAAGGGATATCTTCGCACGCTTGGGGCAGACGCCCCTCTGACCCGCTGACGAGTTGGAGGCCCCTCAGTTACCCTAGCCCATCTGCCAAGACAGTTTTACCGAGGTGTGGCCACCATACACGTTACGGCTTGCTGGAGCCACAGGAGAGAATTGGGTGAAGACAGACACCAAAGGTGGGTGAGCAGCCCTGAAAAAGGTCTGGCAGCACTCCCACCGGGGGTACTTGTCCTCCATAAACAGTATGAATAGTAACTCAGCGTCTTGGAGAAGCTGTCAGGGACACTGTGACCAGTCCAGGGTCACCGGCCCAGGGTTTCCTGACCCTGTGGCTGGCTCTTTGCCCACTACACGATGCTGAACAGGACGAAAGAAGATTCGGACAAACTGTTCTAGCAAAGATGAAGAGAAGCAGGGAGAGGACCCTGGTAGTTTGGGAGGGCTTCATGGAGAAAGAATACTTGAGGTGACCTTGAAGGGAGATCTTTGTTCACTCCATACACGGGAAACTTTGGTATGACATCCTTCAAGGCTCTGTCCCTGACCCTCGTCATCTCTGCCTACCCTCTCTCCCCTGGGAAGCTCATGTATCCCCACCCGCCGTCCCCCATCCCCCGACAGCTTCAGCAGTTACCTCAATGTGGCTGACCCCCAAGTATGGACCTACAGCTCACGCGAAGGTCTCACCAGTACCTCAAACTCAAACTCTCTAAACCATGGTTATTGTATTTCCCCCAGACCTCTCCTCCTGAAGACGCCATTTTTGTTGGTGGCACCCACAGAAGGAGAGATGGAATCCACAGGACTTGGTAACCGTTGGAGGTCTCAGAGAATTCGTGGCTCTAAACTATGACTGCTGTGTGAGCTGCTGCCTCCCCAGATTACCTCGCATTCATCTTGCATTTACTGTGGATACTTATTGCTGGGGGCAACGGAGGAAATCCTGCCCCCTCTGGCTCCTCCTCCTTTGACCAGGCCGTCCCTGGATCACTTCACTGACAATGACGTTTTAAATCTCCTCCTGGCTATTGCCTCTCGGGGGCTGGAAGAAACGGTTTCCTAAGATGAGAGGTGACCGGGATGGCTTCTCCGCCCAGCCCCACAGGGCGAGGAAAGGGGTGAAGACTGTGGGCTGACTGCGGAGGGAATCCAAGCACAGGCAGGAGTCTGCAGAACCATCTCTAGCCAGCTAAGGGAGGCGACTGTTCACTTCTCATGGGCATCTGCACCACAGAAATCACAAATGCTACAATAGACTTGATCTATTGTTGTTGATTGTCTAGGCTTAAGAAAGTGATGGAGCGAATATGAATGAAACTTAAAAGAACGAGAGCCAGTTGTTAAACATTCTCCAGCACACTACGGACTAGGGAGGGCACTTTTGACTCTGAAAAGCTTTGCTGTGAGAAGAGTTTTTGAAATGTGCTTCCTGAACAGCAGAATGGGGAGAATGCCAAAGAGTATCTGGAACAGATAGCAGGGCAAAGTGAAGGAAGCACCACCTCGTCTCTCCTACCCCATCAGGCCAGAAGGAAATGCCCCTGGTCGGTTCTTTTAACAGCGGATTCCAGGGACTGACTTGTCTACAAAGGCAGGCTAGGGGAAGAAGTGGTAGAACCCCTCTAAAATCGAGGGCCTGAGACAAAGCCCTGCTTTCTTTCTCCTTCGCTCTATCTGGGGAAATGGGTGAATTTAAACAGTTAGAGTCTTTTCCAAAAGACTTGGTTCAGGAAAAAACCTCCTGCCAGTGAGAGCTGTCCAAAAGCAGAATCGGCCATTGTGACCCCTTCTGCGTTAACTGATGGGAGAGGTGGTAGGCCAGCGGCTGGGGCAGCCAGGAGACCTGGAGGCAGGAACACTCATCTTTTTGAGTTCAAATCCAGCCTCAGACACTGGAAAGTCATTGAACCACTGCCTACCTCAGCTTCTTCAATAATAGTACCGGCCTCCCAGATCAAATGAGCTGTTATTTGTCAAGTGTTAAAGGCACCATCCCTGGCACACTGCAGGTACCGGATAAATGCTAGCCATTGTCATTATTGACTCCACTGACTCCACTCCTTGGGAGTCTTCACGCAGAGTCCTGACGACCCCTTGCTGGGCATGGGTTAGGGTTAGATGGATGATAAAGTCCTTTCCAGTTCTCAAATATGGTGGGTGATTCTGTGATAAAAATTCAGTCGCTCTGGCACGACCACCTCTTTGTGACCCCATTTGGGGTTTTCTTGGCAGAGATACTGGGGTGGTTTGCCATGGCCTTCTCCAGTTCATTTGACAGATGAGGAAACTGAGGCAAACGGGGTGATGTGACTTGCCCAGGGTCACACAGCTAGGAAGTGTCTGAGGCCAGATTTGAACTCAGGAAGATGAGCGTTCCTGACTCCAGGCCCAGGGCTCTGTGCACTGTGGCGCCCCCTTGCTGCCCGAAAGCACAGTACCAGCAGCACTGTCTGCTGTGTGAGGCCCAGCCCAGCTCAGGACCGGCCATGGTGATTCATGAAACAAATAAACATAGGAAATGCTCCCAATCTGGGCATCCCCTTCTGCCTCCAGAAGAGTGGTGATGGAAGAGAAGGGAGGGGGCCTCGTCCCAGAACCAAAGGCGGAGAGAGATTTCACGGCATCCTCACCCTGCGATGCTCACGACAAGCCCCGGCATCAGCTGCAGAAGATGGACAGACGGACGAGTCAGTCAACGGCATTATTATGCACCTACTGCCTGGCACGCAGCAGGCACTTGTTAATGCCGTGCCAAGCACTGTACTCCCGGCACAGTCGAGTACAGACACTAAGTGAAACACTGAAAAAAGTGCATTCGTTCTACAAAGAAAGACCTTGACAAAAGTCTCCACACTAAGTTGACACGTACCCAGAACCTGGCGACTCAGATGTACAAGGACGGAAAGGGGAGTGGGTGCAGAAAAAAAAACCCACTCAGGACTAGGAAACGAAAGGGGCAGAGGCTTGTTGGATATTCATAAACCTTGTGCTCACACAGCAGGACTACTTTCTTCAAGGAGAAAGTTAGAAGGGGCTAAGCAAGGAACAAGAACCCCCCCTCCCCCGGCCCAAAGATGGGCGACATCCACTTCAGAATTGGTGTCTGTGCAGCCAGATTGCCAGGGTCGGGTGCAAGGCCAGGCTCAGCTCCTTGGGCAGACGCTCCCTGGAAAACAAGGAACGACAATGCCCTTCTTTGCACATAGCAGATGTTTACTCAGTAGGTACTAGAATTGCGCAGTTCCAGCAGCACCAACCCGACCTAATCGAGCTGCAGACGAACAGATGAAAGGGAAGACACTGCCTGTGAGCGTCGGTATTCCTCAGAGGAGTTTTATCGCTATACCCCAGCCACCCAAAGGAGGAGCCCAAACCAGCCCAGAAACCACCTCCAGCAGAAAACCCTTGGATCTCTTCTGCCACAGGAGGAGAGGTGGCAGGACGTCCTGTAACACCAGCTCAGAGACGTGCGTCGGTAACATCGCCCGCAAGGCGCTCCCTTAGCTCTTCCCCCAAAGGCTGAAAATCAGGGGAGGCAGGAGCGAGCCTGCAGAAAAGCTGGCAGGACGTCCCGACCAACCTGTATCATTCAAACAGCGTTCACAGGTGAGCCGGAAAAAGGGGCCGATGAGGATGCTTCCCTCGAGAAGGCTGTTCTCGTCACTGGTGATATCGCAGCCCCCCTGAGCATAGATGTCCCTTGAGAGGAGAGTGGTGAGGAAGCGGGAGGGAAGTGACCACACACACACACACACACACACACACACACACACAGCATCTGGCTGGAGGGGACTCACTGTCATGGACAGACTGTCCAGGAAATCTCAGAGAGAAGGGACATTGGCCACTGCTTCCTCCTCATGCCGGCTCTGCCCCATCTACAAGAACGGAAGGGCGCCGCCGGGCTTTCCGAGATGATTCCCCCATCCCCTCAGTCACAGCGTTCACTAAGGAATGGAGGAATTGGTGACCCTCACAGACACACGGCGCATCACGCTCAGCTCTCATACTTCTCCACCTTCCTCCTTGGCTCTTCCTGCCTTGTCACCTCATCCCTTGGCTTGGCGGCGTCGCCCCCGTCCCTGCTCTCCCCGACACCCCGTCAGCCTGCTTGACTCTTCTGTTCCTCAAGGGAACCCTTTATTCTGAGGAGCCAAAGGGAAGGGAAGAGGGCCTTCCAGACATGGGGACCCACAGGCACAAAGGTAGACAGGCACCAAGAAACGGCCCGTGGATGACTGTCCCTTCTGGCCCCGCTGGCAGGTAACAGGCATCCCCCCGACATCTAAAACTCTCAAATGGAGCCATTGTTAATACTGTGTATTATGGCTATCATGCTGCTGTCTCATCCCCCCTACAGGACAGTAAGCTCCTTGAGGGTCAGAGACCCATTATCGATACTTTGTCTCTCCACTGGTGCCAATCACAGGGCTCTGCTCACAAGCACGTAACAGATATTGTTGACAGAGTGACCGCAGCTGCTCGCCAGATTACCAAAAAGACTTAGGCAGCCTCACAACTCTCCCCCAACGAGGTGCATCCAAAGCATCTGTGAAGATTCCTTCATCGGTCCTGCACGGCACTGGGCAGTTCAACGCGTGCTCGCCAAAGGCTGAGTCACCAACACTGTGGCAGTTGGGGAGAGAGACACTGAGCAGGGCTATTCAATAACTCTCATCTCTTGGACACCCCTCTCCCCACTACTGACTTGTCCCTGGGATAGCTTCCTAATATCAATGCTCCACTTTTGTTCTGCAAAGTTGTATCAAAGTATCTGTAATTCTCTTGTTGTTTTTAGCTCTGAGCCCCCAGACAGTGCTCTGACAAAGCAAGTCAGTGTTACATCTCTCTCTCTCTCTCTCTCCCCCCCGTCCCCCGCAGATACTCTTCCCTGAACTGCCTTCTCCCAACTGCATTTCCAATGAGTATAACCAGACTAATAAAGGCCTGTGATTAACCCAGTATAAAAAGACAAAGTAAATGTCTAAAGCAAATAAAGGCACCTAGGCTTTACCAGTGTTCAGCACGAGAGGTTCCAAGCTTCCATGAGAGTTTGAGGGGAAGAAGGAGATGCAGGAGTATCTCCTTGGGGTTGGGGTTGTTAGTGGGGACTGTGGAGGGAAGGAAGGATTCCACGACATGCTTGTCATCGAGTTCCTAGCGTGTGACTGGCCAAAGCGCCCCAGTGCAGGAGTTCTGACCGTTATTTCTCTCACTGATGCTCCATGTTTAGCCTCAGTTTCCTCATCTGTGAATGGAGATCACCTCCTGGGGGGGGGGGGGGTGGCCATAAGGCTCAATTGAGATAACATGGGTAAAGTGTTCTGCACACCTGGAAGGCTTACACAAATGCTAGTTTTTGTTATCAGTTCTTCTGAAAGTGAGTCCGAAAGTCTGGGCGTTGTGAACACTGAACAACATCACCACAAAATGAAATCAGCAGCCAAGAACCGTGGGTTACTGATAGGAGGGTCCTATCAACTGGGTTGTTTGTTAGAAAACGATAGAAGGCAATGAGAAGAAAACACAATGTACAATTACAGCCCAAGTGAAGCACTCTGCTGACCCTGAAGCAACAGGGGCCGATACCGGTGACTCTGCTAAGGCAGCCGCTGAGAGCCAGAAGAATCGGACGACGCGACCGGGATCCTCGCCGGGTGGGCAGACCTAGAGGCCACAGGAGACGCAGCCTTCGAGCACGAAGGCATCCCGGAGGAAGACGGAGGGAGCTGCTGCCGAGGACAGGAGGAAACGGGCCTGAAGACAGCCTGCGTGGAGCCCAACTCGGCCCATCCTCTGGAGCATTTATTTACAGACAGAGCTGGGAGCAGGAGAACACGGAGATGGAAAACATAACTCATCTCGTGTCCTGGAGTGTATGCCTTCCAAAGCTTGGCACTCCTTTTGTGACACAGCTCCTGCCTCAGCTCAGACTTCATAATCTCTCCCACAGCCTCCCACGACCTCTCAAACTCCAAAAACAGAAATTATGAGCCACAGGTAAGGCGGCTTCATCTCTTTCCAGGTCTAGGAGACCCAGAATCCAAAACCAGATTTAAAAAAACCCAACCCAAAACCCAGGAACTGACAGTGACTGACTCTGAGCTCCCTCAGCTGCCTCTCCTCACCTCCCACCTGCTGGAGGCAGCAACACAGGCCTATTGCTTTCCTTCTTTTTTTGGCTAGGCAGTGGGGTTAAGTGACTTGCCCAGGGTCACGGACACAGCCAGTAAGTGTCAAGTGTCTGAGGCCGGCTTTGAACTCAGGTCCTCCTGACTCCAGGGCCGGCGCTCTAACACAGGCCTCTTTCGGAACCCTGCCTAGGCCCTGGACCCCCACTCTCTTTCCAGTGGTGGGAGACTCTAGCATTGACAGCCAGTGTGACCACAGCCCTGCTGGAGGCTGCCAAGGAGAAGCAGCACTGCTGCAAAGCTCTGAATGCTGGTGCTGAATCAGAGAACTGAGAACAGCACAGGACACCATACGCCGGGTAGGGGGTTGTGTAGCACTTTGCACCCAGCTGGGGCCAGTTCTGACCAGCCTCAAGACGGCTGGGGCAGAGACCTAGGCCGGCAAACTGTGAACTGCCCAGTGTGAGGGGAGGCCACGGTCGGAGGGCAGGGAGTCAGAAACGAGCAATAAGCAAAATACAAGAAGACGGAAAGTGCCAAAGACTCCAGGAAGAAGAAAACTCAAAGTCACTTAACCCTGATTGCCTCCAAAAAAAAAAAAAGGCACGACGATAACACAGTGATGACTATGTATATCAAGAAGAGTTAGACATGACTAAAATGAATTGAACAACAAAACAGAAAGATGGACAAAATGGAAAATAGAAAACTGAAAAAATTTCTAGAGGGCAGTGGATAGAGCATTGGTCCTGGATTCAGGAGGACCTGAGTTCCAATCCTGCCTCAGACAGACGTTTTACACTTAACTAGCTGTGTGACCCTGGGCAAGTCACTTAACCCCATTGCCTAGCCAAAAAAAAAGAAATTTTTTTTCTGGAGAAACTAGAGTTAAAAGACTTATGGTGTCTTCTAAATGCAACAGCAAAAGAATATACAGATTTCTCTGTACAACATGGAACTTTTAAAAAAAAACTGACCATATGCTAGGGCCCAGAGATATTGCAAACAAATGTAAAAAGGTAGAAATTATCAATACATCCTTTGAAGACCATAATACAATAAGAACAGAAATTGATTCAGGGACCACAAAAAAAAAAGACACAGACCCAAATGCGGACTGAACAATGAAATCTTAGATAATGAGTGGGTTGAAGAAAAAAAATTATAGAAACAATAACTATGTAAAAGAAAATTACAATGATGAAACAAACCAAATTTCTGGAATGTAGCTAAAGCAGTTCCCAGGAGAAAAAAATCATATCCTTACAATTATACATTAACAAAATAGGAAAAGAGAACATTAATGAACTGAGTATAAATTTTTAAAAATTAAAGAACCAACAGACAAGCAAAATTAAGCAGAAAAAAGAAGATACTAAAAATTAGAAGGAAGATAAATTGGAAACAAAAAAAACATAGAAATGATGAAATAAAACTATAACCTGGTTTTTTGAAAAGACTAATGAAATTGTTAAACCTTTATCTAATCTGATTTAAAAGAAGACAGAAGAAAAATCAAATCAATAAAATAGTAAATCAGCAAGGTTTAAATCATGGCAAAACTAGACGAAATTAAAATAATAATCAGAACATAACATGCACAGTTATATGTTAACAAAACTCAGAACACTAAAGAAATAGAGGATGACTTTTAAAAATATAAAATACTCAAACTAGCAGAAGTCCAGAGAAAGATCTTAAATAACCCAAACTCAGAAAAGAAAATCGATCAAGTTGTAAAGAAACTACCGAAAGACAAAATACCCTGGACCCGACAGATTCACTGAATTCTATCAAACTTTTAAAGAACAGTTAGTGCCCTACTTTACAAAGTATTCTCAAAAACAGAGAAAGAAACAACCCTACTGGAATCCTTTTATGAGACCTAATACCTGAATCAGGAAAAGATGAAACTTGGCAAGAAAACTACAGGCCAATATCACTAATGAACATTGAATCAATAATTTTGAACAAAATCCTATCAAATAGATTGCAGCAATTTATCCAAGAAATCATTCATTATGTTTAAGGGGGACATGTACCAGGGATGCAAGGATGATTCAACATTAGGAAAACAATCAACATAATTAATTACATTAAAATCTCAAACACCCCAGACCACATGCGGAAAAAGTCTTTGACAAAGCACAACACTTGTGTTAAAAACCCTACAAAGCACAAGCCTAGAAGAACCTTTTTTTTTTTTTTTTTAAAATATCATAAGGTCAAGCATAGTGGTTTATATTTGATCCCAGAGGCAGAAGGGAGCCCTTGGGTTTTACTGAAGAGAGTTGTGCAGATTCCTTATAAACAACAATAATAATGATGATGATAATAAGCACGTAGGATTTTACAAAGTGCTGTATGTATGTTATCTCACTTGAGACGGCACAATGACCCTGCAAGGTAGGTGCTATTCTCCCCATTTCTCAGAAGAGGAAACTGAGTCTGGGAAGGGTGAAGAGCCTTGTCCAGGTCACAGGGGAGATGAGGACTTGGGTCTTCCTGACGCTGATGCCAGCACTGTGATCACTGGGTCCTCCGGGCTGCCTCTCCCAAGAGGAGGTACAGAGACAGAGAGAACCTCATATGAGGACACTCTCTCTGATTACTGATACCAGACAAGGCGCTGCAGGCCCAGGGTCCAAATGGAGGACGGATCCTGGACCCTGCAAAGCCTCTGTAATGAGATCCAAACCATCAATACACCAGAAGAACGCAAGGGATGCGAAGGACCGCCACGCTGTGAAGCTGGATGGAGGGGCCAGGGCGGCACCTCCTCCCCTCCGTGAGGTCTGGCTGGCAAAGTCTAGGGACCCCTTCTTGGAACAAGGCTTTCAAGAGCATAAAATAAAACATATAAGATTACAAAAGAAGCCAATTGCACTGAAACAGTTATCAAAATATTTTTTAAGTTCATGGACCCCAGTTTAAGACTCCCCATAAAGACTCAGGAAGGTAGGTGGCTGAGTAGCTACAGCATTGGGCCTGGAGTCAGGAAGACCTGAGTTCAAATCCAGCCTCAAACACTTAGTAGCTGTGTGACACTGGGCACATCACTCAACCCTGTCTGCCAATTTAATCCTCCGGAGAAGGAAATATCACACCACTCCAGTACCTTTGCCAAGAAAACCCACAAGCAGCACCGGCGTGCCATGGTCCACGGGCTCACAGTCAGACATAACTGAGTTACCACACAACAAACAGACCCAGACAGACGCTCCACGCAGAAGAACGGTGACTTGAGTGCAGAAATAAACCGGACAAAGAAGCATGGAGCAGACTGCCTTTGGGAACCTGCACCCTGCCTCCAAGGACCCTGAGCTACTCCCACATGACTCCCCAGTGGGGGTAAGAGACCACCAGAGTGGGCAACAGGGAGGCCCAGGGTGGGGACAAAGAGGCTTCGGTGAATCACAGCAATCTGCATGCAGGAAGGAACGCACAAGTGGGGTCGGATGACCACAGAGGAGGTGGCCTGAGCCTGTAATCAGACCCAGGGGCCTGTCCTGGCACCTGGAGAGCAAGATGCCCCCCTCCTAACCCCGCACCCACCACCAGCACATTGCAGAGGATTATGGGAGGACCTGGGCAGTCTCAGCACTCTCCCGGCTGACCACACCAGCCACTTCCCAGGTCTCCCCCTCTCCTGTCCACCCCCCGGCCGGCTGCCACAGGGACATTCCTTAGAGCCAGATCTGGCCAGGTCACTGCCCTCTCAACCAGCTCCCACGGCGCTCTCTCTATGGCTGCTAGAATCAAATACAAATGCCCATTTACCTTTTAAAGACCTTCAAAATCTGGTCACCAACTCTCTTTCTAGGCTCACTAGACATTTCTCCCTTTGCCAAACTCTTGGGCCTGGCCAAACTGGCTTCCCTTTCTTCCACACGAGACTATCTCTGTATCTCACACTGGATGTCCACTCTTTTTTTTTTTTTTTTTTTTTTTTGGTGAGGTGATTGGGTTAAGTGACTTACCCAGGGTCACATAGCTAGTAACTGTTAAGTGTCTGAGGCCGGATTTGAACTCAGGTCCTCCTGACTCCAAGGCCAGAGCTCTATCCACTGAGCCACCTAGCTGCCCCTAGGATGTCCACTCTTTGAATGGACTCCCACCCACCTCTCTGGCATCTCACAGGGCCCTCTCTCCCTTTAAGATACACTTAGCCTTCGTTTTCTGCACAAATCCTTTCCTGGCCCCCCAAATGTACTCCTTGATTAACTGACTGGTTATGCTACAGAGATCAGTCTACCTAACTATATATTGTTGTTGTTTGGTCATTCAGTCGTGTCTGACTTTCTGTGACCCCACGTGAGATTTTCTTGACAAAGGTACTGGAGTGGCTTGCCACTTCCTTCTGCAGTGGATGAAGGAAAACAGAGTTAGTTAGGGGTCTTGCCCAGGGTCTCACAACTACTACACGTGTGAGGCCGCATTTGAACTCAGGTCTTCCTGACTCCAGGCCCTGGGCTTTATCCACTGAGCAATCTAGCTGCCCCAATAAACGACATAGGAAGAGCCAAATGGACAAAGAATCTCTGTTGCCCAGCCCACGGGGAGCCATTGAACGGGTGTTTGTCCATCAGTCTGTATGCTTTGGACGGACACTGCTGACAGACGATGAGATGGACCTGAAACTGACTAAGAGGAGAGGAGAGGGCTGAACTAAAGGTGGGATGTTTGTTTTTAGCAAATACTCAATATTCAATAGCCACTTAGCCCTCACTGGGCACCTGCCAAGGGCTGGGGATATGAAGGCGGTCAAACAGATCCTGCCCTCCAGGAGAGCTCCTGTCTACACGTCTCACATCTGATAATCCTACCATTCTCCCATAGGGATTGTCCGGCACACAAACAAGCAGAACTCTGGGCTAGTTTGGGGGCAGAACAGCCCGACACCAAGGGCTGTGGGGAAGTGACTCTCAAAGATTAGAAATTTCAGACAAATCTGTGGTTCAAGGGTTTAGACCACAGGCCATTCTCCCAACCATGACCTGTGTTCACGAAGTAACATAAGGCATGCCATCAAGAGCGCATGGGACGGGAAAAGACGGCAGGGCTGGTCAGGTATCGAGAGCGACCAGGAAGAGGTGGGCCGCTGGAGCACAGCAGGGATCAGCCCCAAACATTCAAAGGGCTGTCATGGACTTGGTGGTCAAAGGCACCTCAGAGGTCATCTGGCCCACAGGGGTCCCGAGCCAGATTGGGAAATATTTAACAAAATAAATAATTAAAAAAAAAAAACAACAACTTTATAACCATGTGGCTCTGTAAGCCAGTATGAGCTTGCAGGGAGTGGTAAGCACAGGTCGGCGGCCCCCTCTCCCCTGCCCCGCGCCCTCATTTTACAGAAGAGGAGCGTGGAATAACTTTCTAGGGTCACGCAGGATATGAACCTGGGTCACCCTGAGTCCAAATCTGCTTTGAGTGTATCAGGCAGATATTCTCTGGTGGTTTCTGCAAAGCCAGGGGTCCAGGGGTGTGCTGGTGGCAGCTCCAATGTGCAGTGTGAGCCTTCACACCCCAGAAATCAGCAAATGCTACACAGCAGGGCTCCATTGTCTCTGTTTCTCTAGACTTGAGAAAGTGGTGCAGAAAATGTTAATTACTCATGCAGAATGGGTCATGGGTATTGTTTTTTTAACCTGTTAGTCAGTATTAAGTGCCTACTGTGTGCCAGGCACCTTATGAAGTGCCGGATATGCAAAGAAAGGCAAAAGGCAGTCCGTGCCCTGGAGGTGCTCACAGTACAAGGGGGGAGACAAACAAAGAAAAGCTATGGACATAAAGGGCGGTGGGGGGTCCAAACTCAAAGAGAAATGGATTCCAGAAGGCCCATAGGGACTCAGAAAACCACAAATTAACATGAGCTACGTTTCATTTATTAAGTATTTCCTAATTACATTTTAATCTGGTTCAGCCGTACTCCCACGGTGTGCTGCCTAGACCCTCCGCAGAAGGTGGGATTTTCACTGGGACCTGAAGGAGCCAGGGAAGATGGGAGGCCGGGGTCACTGGATCCAGGAGGGTGTGTCAGGAAGTGAAGCCTAAGCAGCCTGGAAAGGGAGGATGGGGTCAGGAGGAGGTCAGGGGTCGAGGGGCTCTGAAGGCCAAACAGATTTTGTTTGAGCCTGAAGCGATAGGGAGCTCCCAGAGCTTGCTGAGTAGGGGGGTGGGTGGGTGGAGGGGTGTGTGTGTGCGTGTGTGTGTGACATCTTCGGTTTTGTAAAGCCACTTGTTAAATGCTTAGTCTCTGTTCCCTTTCCTCTGAGCAATGGCAAAAACCATTGAAGCCCCCAGAGAAGAGACACTCCCTTCCTTCACAGCAGAGAGGTGAGGGGCTCCTGGGGCAGAATAGTGCATACGCTCTCAGAATAGGGGAGGCTTTTGCCTAATTGTTTCTTTGCCACCAGAGGGTGACTTAGGACTCTTTTACAAAGACAGGCTACATGGCACACGCTCGCTGGTGGGGAAGTAGGGCCTCAGCCCAACCTCAACATCACCCAAAATGCCCAAATTGTCCCCACCCGTGTGGGACTACTGGGGGAAGGGAGATGGAGACCCCAGTAATCACAAAGTGACCTGGCCAATCATGGATCCACCGGGCAGGGGGAGGGCATATTCTGATGAGGGAGGGTCCCCCCTCCAATGAAGAGGCCCTGGGTGGAGCTCCAGCCTCAGGGCTCTGGGGCCTGGGCTAGGTGTGCCTCCCTCTCCTGGGCCAGAGCTCCCCCAGCTCAGGTGGTGGGACCCCACAGAAATCGCCCCCTCCCTAGGCTGGCACCTCAGGCTCACTGAGCATCCAATTGCTTTTCACAAAAGCTCCATCTAGATGTCCAGAAGCCATCCTAAATTCAATGTGTCCAAATTCATCACCTTTCCCCCCAAACCCTCCCACCCCACACCCCGAATGTAAATTTTCATCTCTGAAACTTTTCTGTTGTTGTTTTGGTCTTTTTCTCTTAAAGACCAGCCTTAACCCCAGATCACTCTGGTCCCAGACTCAGCCCTACTTGATCATGGTGTGGGCCCTGACTGGCTTAGAATGAATGCAAATAAGGACCGTTTCTGCTTTGGCCAGAAATCCTGAGCGTAGTGCCCTCCCACATCTATCTTTTTTAAAGAGGCCATTCCCTGCCCCATTTCTTACCTAGCCTTAATCACTGAATGGGTGTTGCCTCAGCCAAACTGAGACCTGTTCAAGGCCTTAGCTTGAAAAGGCCAAGGTCCCCCACTGCATCCAGGGCTGTCTCCAGTTATCCTCATCTATATCTGCCCACTGGACCCAGATGGCTCCAGAGGTGAAAGAAATCCAATTCACTTGCATGTCGTGGCATCATCTTTCTGATGTCATGGTCCTCTTCAAGAATGAAGGACCACATAGCAGAGGTCAACAGCACCCTCCCTGTCCCCCAGGCTCACTATGTAGCAGTGACCCCGAATCCCTCCTCCCTCTCCACTCCCCGATCCCACATGGCACCAAGGCCTATCAAGGTCCCCTTGCAGCATCTCCCCAATGAGGGCCGAGTGCAGACCCTCATCACCTCCCTGGTCCAGTGTGTCAGGGTCAGGCGGTGCAGGCGGGACTGGAGATCCTGGAGCGTTTCAGAGAGGAGCTGGGTGTCTGGGAGAGCCAGAGAAGAGAAGGGCGAGAGGGGAAGGCCTGGGGGATGTCATTCCATCAGCACAGGGAGTAACTACCAGGGGACAAAACTTCTTCCACCAATGAAACCTGCCCAGGGCGGAGGTATCTGACACATACTGAGCTGGGAATCAGAACTAGATTAAAATGAAACTGGAAAATATTTAACAAGATAACAATAGAACAAAACATAGTTAATGTCAATTTGTGGTTTTCTAAGAGGCCATACATATGGTCTGGTAGCCCCTACTCCATTTGAGTTTGACACCACTGACCTACAGGGTGGAGACATTCATGATGTGCCCAAGGCAGAACCTGAACCCAGCTCTTCCTGGCTTTGAGGTCAGCCCTCTATCCATCCTGCCTCTCAGTGCACACACTCAGGCAGATGAGGAGGTTCATTCACAGTGGAAATGATGAGTTCACAGTGCCTGCCCTCAGGAAGCTTACATTTTAACGGGGGGAGACGACTCATAAGGTGAGGGGTGGCTAGGCAGGAGATCTACTTTGGGAAGTTCCGGGGCTGGCGAGTGGAGCCCCTGGGGAGTAGGACATCCGTTTTCCAGGCATGAGAGCAGTACTCGTTTATTTAGGGCCTCAGACTTTGATAAAAGCTGGGGAATGGCCAAGCTGGGCTGGGGGGAGGTCAGCTCCCAGTGTGGAAGCCCCCCGTCAGCTAAGACCTCCCTCCCCCAGACAGTGTCTTGAGGATCCAGATGGTAAGGAGGCTGGCTAGGATGGAACACGGGACACACATGCAGGAACTCAGGTATGCCAAAGCTCCCCCACAGACACATCCAGGGCAGCTGGGCCACAAAGAAGCTTCTGTCTCGGATGCTAATGGACCAGTTTGCCAGAAAGATGTTTCCTAAGTGGGGAAGGCTCTAACCCCCTCCACGGAGTGACCTGGGCAGCAGCCACTGGGAGGGTGAGGAATGGGTGGGAAGCATCCAGGGAAGGGCCCCAGGATACGGTGAAGGCTCAGAGAAGCCGTACCAGCTGCCTTCGGGTAGTAAAGGGCGGGCTGGAGCAGACCCAGGAGCCGTCGGAGGACATGGAGGGCCCCTCCTTTATGGCTGGGATCCTTTTGGATCACATGGCCGCTGAAGTCTGATCCAACTCTGAAATGGTGATACCGGGATGGAAGGGGGCTTTACCAAGGGCAGGAAACACTTGTCTCCTCCACTCATTCCCCACCCCCAGCAGTCCCTGGCCGTCCCTTCACGCCGGGGTCGTGTGGTGTGTCAGCTTTAGACACCAGGCCCAAGGTCTGGATGAGACATTCAGTCACATGGTAGCAGCCCCCGCCCCCACCCCACCCCACCCCACCTCTGCGGAGCTCACACGCTGGTGGGGCAGGCAGCCCTGACATAACGAGGCTGGTACAGAACGTGTGGGAAGCAAACAGAAGGCAGTCTGAGGGGGAGGCACCTGCAGAAGGTGGGCTGTGAGCTGAGGCTCGGACACCAGGAAGCACAGAGACAGAGAGGAGAGGGAAAGGTCACTGACAGTCCCCAAGCCACTACTCAACTGACCGGATTCCAGAAAACCAAGTCACTGGCTGGGGCCTGGGAGCAGAATTTAAGGGAAAGTTTGGAAGAGGGACTCAGGTGTTCCAGGTTGGAGCTGCAGTTGGGGAGATAGGTCCTGAGCCACAGAGGGGCCGCCAAAAAGCATCCGACCCTCCATTCCTGCGTTAAATGTAAAATGAGGTGCCTCTCACTCTGGGGCCCCAGCTCCCAGGAGGAGAGGAGAGCTGACAGCAGGTGACCTTTAGTGACCACAGGGTGTCTCCCTTTCCCTTCCCAGCAGGTTGTCTGTCTGCCTCAGGTGGACTTTGTTTTCCCTTTTTACTTGGAGGACAGCAGTGTGGTAACCTCAAAACCGGGGTATAAGGTTCACTGGAGTCATGTCCTCCCCAGAGTAAAGCAGTGAAGTATAGGTTTGGGGTTGGTTTTTTTTCTTTTTTTTAGCTCTTATGAATTACACTTACACACACACACACAGAGACAGACACACACATACACACAGACACACACACAGAGACACACACATACACACACAGAGACAGACACATGCAGAGACAGACACACACACACAGACAGACACACACACAGACAGACAGACACAAACACACAGATTTTATGGATTCACACAGAGCATTTTCTTCAAGGCTGGGAATGCTACCTGGCAAACAGGTAATCAGATCAAGATATGCCCTTGGGCTTCTGAAATCATTATACCAGCGCCAGCGGACAAGCGTAAAGGAATGTGGAGAGCCGGGTCAGATAGAAGAGAACAAGACAGGTCACGGAGAGAGAATGGAATGAGAATAATAGGAAACGGCATCCAAAGGAAATGGGAGCAGCTCCGAGAAAGAGAAGGACAAGAGGAAAAGGGAGGGCAAGGTGAGGGGGGCGTGGAAGCCTTCTCAAGGGATTAGCTGGGAAGTTTCCATGCTTTGGAATAAAGGTCTTGGCGAATTCTTTCACAGAAGCCAAAACTAGCAACGTTTTTCCCAGGTGAGTCATCTGGCTTTTGACCTGGTTGGGGGCAGTCTGGGAAGAGGGGAGTGACAGCAACAGGACCCTGGCCAGAACCCCAAAGGGCAGAGATGTGAAGGACAGGGGTTGGGAGGAAGGATGGCCCTGGATGATAGCACCCTGAGCGGCTGCCCTGGGGTGGGGAGGGGGGGGTGGATAAATAGCCCCAATGCAGGACAGCCGGAGCTGGGCTCCCCTCCCTGCCCGGAAGGCATCTGCTCCTCCCAGGTACAGCAGTGCCCCCCTCACACACACACCCCCCACCCCCGCCCAGGGGGCGTGCCCTCCCAGCTCGTACAAGTGACAGCCTCGGCTCCTCTGGAGCTCACTTAGCCCAACCTTCCCTGAGTTAATTACAGGCGGGCTAGTTATACACGGGTGGACCCACTTCTGAATCAGGCCTGACCTCGTTTGTCTTTTCTCAGCACAGCAAGGGATGTGATACTCTTCTGACCTCTAATAAAATAATCCTCATTTTCCTCCCTCAGCTGCCGAGACATGGCAGGTAGAGACGGTGCTGGACGACGAGCTCTCGTCCTCACTCGTCCACTGAGCAGATGCATGCCTGTGGGCACTCGATTACCCTCTCCAGTGCCCAGGACTTGCACACAGTGGGAACCCAATGGGTGCGTGCTGTCCCGGTCTGCTAACTGCACCTTTCTTTCTTTTCTGAGCCACGTCTGGGCTTCCTGCTCAAGCCGTCCCCGCTTGGCCTCCCAAGTTCGTGGCTGCAGCCCCTCCCTCTCCCCCCTCTCCAGGAAATCTAAGGGGAGGATGAGAACAGCAAAGCCCGAAGCTTTCTAGAGCTGGAATTACTACCAGGCTCTGCAGCAGAAAAGCATCTCAGAGTCTCATGGTCAGCTGGGGCCCTGGAGGCAGCCAATCCAACCTGAAAGAGAATCTAGCCGCGGTCTGAAGACCACAGATTCGAGGCTGAAAGTGGCCTTTGAGGCCATCACAGCCTCACGGCCAACTGGCCGCCTTAACACGGAGGCCCAGCAGGTTGTGCTGGGATTACTAGCTGCCTCCCCCAAAACTCCACCTCCTGCTTCCGGGGCAGAGCAGAATGACAAGAGTGCTGGAGGCCCCATGTTACAATGTAAAAGGCCCAGGGTGCCCACTAGGTGGCCTGTTTCCTCGTGAGTTAAATGAGGTTAGACCCTACGCCCCCTTCCAGCTCTGAAACTGATCTGGTCCCTCTGCCCCATGACAGCCATTCAAACATACTCGAGGACGGGTGCCTCCCCGTCTCTGCCCACCCCGACCCCAGTTTTCTTACAGCCCGAGTGCCTTCAACAGGAAGACCCTCTTCTGGACCCTGCCACTGGGATCAGAGACCAAGCCTGGGCATTTTCACCTTCTCATCTCCAATATCTGCTCCACTTCCTGGCCACTTCCGGATCAGCCCCAACCACAGGCCCCATCCCTCCCTACTCGCTGGCCCCAGCACCTGTGCCCCTCTCCCTCTGCCCCCGCTCTCCAGTTCTGAGACTGAGACCAAAGCGACCCCGTCATAGCTCAGGGGCAGGGCGGTTTGGCAATCTCACACACTGTTCCAGTAACTTTCAGACCCAAAGTGCCCCTCCCCGGCCACCCCTTCCCTATGTGTTGGCTCTGCTAGTAGACTATATCGTCTTGAGGGTAGGGGTTGTCTCTGCTTTTGTAATTCTATCTCCAGAGCTTGGCACACAGTAGGGAAGGAAGAATTTATACAGCACCTAAGATAGGTCAGACACTGCATTAAATACAAATATTGTCTCACTTGATCCTCACAACCACCTTTCGAGGTAGGTGCTATTAGCACCCTTATTTTACAGGGAAGGAAACTGAGGCAGACAGAGGTTAAGGGACTTGCCTGGGGTCACACAGCTAGTGTCTGAGGTGCTCTGCCCACTATGCCAATCACCGTCCCAACCATTGTCCTCTGAATGCTCTGCAGCCCACTGATGTCCCTCCTGCAACATGCCCTGAATGGAACCACCTCCAGGTGTGTCCTAACCAACGGGGACGGATGATCACCTCCACAGGTGCCTATACTGAAGAGGCGTCTGGGGGCTAGGCTCCCAGAGGAAAATGACTGGGAAATATTTGACGAAATAAGTAAGAATACAACAGAACACAGGTCCTGCGCACAGGGGGCTTGTAAGCCCACATGAGACCCTCTCCCAGGGCTCCTTACGGACAGAGGGTTGAGACTTGGACATCCCTGCTGTCCAGGATGCCTCTCAACGCATCTTAAGAGCACGAGACATTTTAGGGGGCTGCATCACATCCAAGGGAGCAGTTGGGTGGTGCAGTGGGTAGAGTGCCAGGCCTAAAGTCAGGAGGACCCAAGTTCAAATCCTGCCTCAAACCCTAACTGTATGACCCTGGACAAGTCACTTACCCTGTTTGCCTCAGTTTCCTCATCTGTAAAATAAACGAGAAGGAAAGGGCAAACCGTTTCACTATCTCTGCCAAGAAAACCCTAAAAAGGGGTCACAAAGACCCCTGACTAAACAACTGACATGACTAAACAACAATTTCATCCAGCTCAAAATACACTGAAGTCCCCAAGGTTTTTTCAGAAACATCACTGTAAAACCACACCTCCCTTGTGTTATGTTATATTTGAGAAATTGATTTTCTGAACCCAAGTTACACTGTTCTATCCCATTAAGATTCAGCCTGGCACCCAGCTTGCTGAGGTGACGTGGGGCTCTCCCCCCTCAGCTCAAGCATCATCGGCACCTTCACCCAAATCATGACAAAACGACTTAGGGTAGCACGAAGCCCAGGGTAGCCATGTCGGAGGCACCTCGCTCCAAGCTGCTGAATTCCTAAGGCTCTGCTCAAAATCCAGCCGCCATCTGCCCCACCCCCTCCACTGTCCCCAGCCCTCGGCACCTGTCACTGGCACATGTCTCCAGGTGACATCCACGAGACTGGAGCCAAGTGGTCCGGCCCACCTTTCCAACGGCTGAAGAGGATGCCAGGTAAGAGGTGTGGTCATAAATGCCTTCCTTTCTACCCAGGTAAGACACTACCTTTAGGTTCAAGTGTGACATGCCCTCCTCCAATCAAGATTGTGCCGTTCTGCCCTGCCCCATTTGCTTGTGCTATGCTCTACCCTGGCAGCATCACTGCCCCGGCCCTCTGCCACCGCAGAGTGGAGAAGCCTCTGGTCAGGATCAGAACGCCCCTCCCCCCCCCAGAACAACCAGGGGGGCCAGAAAAGGGCCTCCTCCTCCTCCTCCTCCTCCAGGGGAACAAAAGAGGTGCTTCAGACCCAGACACACTGCTCACTCACTGAGAAGAGCACTAGTGATGCCCTCCTGCCCCTACACTGCCTGAAGAAAGAGGTGCCTTCCCCTTCCCTTGGACTAGATGCTAATTCATCCCCTCCTTGTCCCCGGACAGGCTCGAGGCTCTTACCGGGATTTAGAGCAGTAAGGATATACCTGTAAAGATGCCCCTCCCCACGGGTGCAGACTGACCCCCTCGCTGCGGCCTGCAGGCTCAGTGCTGGTTGGCAGCAGCACCCTGAGGCAGTGCCTTCCTTGCCCACTTCACACACGCAGTGGATGACTTAGGATTTCCTAACTCTGGCGCCAGCCTTCCACCCATTCTGCCACACTGACTCTCAAACTACGATCCAGAAGAATTAAGTTCAGCCACCTCATTCCAGCAAATTTCCCTAGCCTTCCGACAGCCTGGGGTTAAAGGCCACTTAAACTCAGTATTACCAAGCATTCCACTTACTCTCATTGAGTATCTCTCAAGAAGCACCTTTTGGGGGTAGGTAACAAGGAGAGTCACGCTTCCCTCGGTTCTAGAAAACTCCCAAGATGGCTAAGTTGGGTCCCGGCCAAATATCCAACTATGCGACTTCTAGCCTCTGACACAATTTTAGTCAATGTTTCTTTAAAAACAAAGCAGAATGCAAAAACCAGCCCTGTCTACATCACATCACCTTGCTCCCCGACATCCACCACCCGGTCTTCTACCCTCCGCACCTACCCCTAGAACACCGAGCCAGGCATCGAGGAGCCCGAGGACTCGTCTCCCCCCAGAGCCAGCGGCCATGACGAGTCTGTCGGCAGTGGCACCGTCAGCGGCAGCCACGAAGAGATCTCTGCGCAGAATACGGACAGAGCCTGGGGCTCTGCTTTAGCACAGCTCAGAGTCTGCTGGCCCTTCAGCCTCCTGTAGCAAGGCCCAGGCTGCTCACGACGCCCGTTCTTTGTCTGGAACCAAAGATACTTTTACGATGAAGCGGTCTGACGGAATGTCTAAGCAAAGGCCTCGGAGGCCTCAGACCCCAACACGGGAGGACCAGCCTCCACATCAGGGACACCTTGAGACTGCCCATAAACTAAAAGGCCTACATTCAGCATTTCCTCAATCTGGGAATGTTACTTTTCATGCCTGCCAATATTCAAAGGAAAGAGCCAGGCCAGTTAATCAGCAAGTGGGTCACGGAGTCAAGCCTGCAGCCAAACAACGCACAAACCAGCTTTCCAGCATCTAAGGAAGACGTCCTTTCTCTGCTTTGCCTCCCCTCTCACACTCAACAAGGGCAGCTGAGCGGCTAGAAATGATTCAAAATTAACTGTCTCCCACTTCCCCTCCAGGGACAGATAAAAGACCCAGGAGCTCACCCCCAGATAAGGACTCTCGCAAAACAGACACACCCTAAATTGAAAAACATTTATTTCACTGGAAAAAAAAAAAGTGACCAACTCTACATGTCTACCCATCGCAAGCCACCAGGGGCAAAACGGAAAAGAGCCAGAGTCCCCCCCCTGCAACTGTGGTGATCCCCCAACTCCACACCCAGTGAAAGCAGATGAGTGGGGAGACAGCATAAGCCCTGCCCCACAGTTTCTGGCCATAGCCAAGGCTACCGGGAGAACAGAACAGGCGTGGGAAGGCAGTGAAGAACAAGGGGGCGGCAGGGTAGGCAGAGGACAGTCTCAACTCAGCAAGGTTAAATTAAGGTCCGTGGTTCCTGAGGGACCCAACGCACAAAGCCGTGAAACATCCCGAAGATGGGGGACCACGAAGGGTGAATTCTCATGCACAACCGCAGCCCGGGGCTTCAGCCCCAACACATCCCACCTGAAAGAAAGCACAATACAGGGGCTTACAGTAAAGAAAAGCTCAACGTGGCCATGAAAATCCATCTCCTCCCTTCCCTCCTGGGACGGCCTTCAAAGCCTTGCCCACTCTCAATGAACTGTCAGGTCACCTTCACCCTCCCCCAAAATGAAAAGCCTGAAAACCAGAAAGTCACAGGAAGCTCAGAAAATCCTGTCCCTTGCTCTCTGGCCCCCAGTGGAACGGGGAAGGGGAGCCACTGACAGGCAACCGCGTCTGACGCCGCCTCATCACAAGAAACCGTGTGTCCCCCAGGACAGCCACTAAGGGAGAGAGCAAGCAGCTATCAGGTCTCCAGGGAATAACAGGCTGGGAGGGCTTCTCAATTAACAGCAGCTTTAGGAATTAAAGACAAGCACCAAGACTCCTGAGTAGCCAATGTTTCCAGGGAAGAGCCTCAGCAGTCAAGGCGGTGTAGATCTGGGGAGAGGGTGCTGGTGGAGGAGTTCAGGGCCTTGGGTGTGATTCAGCTGAGACCTTGTGCGCACACACCATCTCCTTCCCCACTACGGCCTGAGAAACAGGCTGAAGATTCCCCACCCCCCCTCCCTCCCTCCCATCAGAGTGTCCAGGAAAGAGGACACCTCCAGAAAGTGTACTGAGTCACCTGCTACAAAGGGAACTAATGAGGACCTTCCCATGAGTCAGGGCTCCCAAAGTGTGCAGAGACAGGAGGGGGCCAGAGGGGCTGCAGGGCCCAAAGAGCAGAGTGGAAGAAAAAGGCAAGAGCCCTGAAAGCATCTTTGGGGGCCAGAAGCTACAATTCCTGAGTTTCTCCAATTACAGAAAATTAAAACTAAAAGGTATCCAGACTACAATTTTAAATGAATGAAGCCATATAAGACTTTGAAGAAGATGAGGGAATATCACAAGTGCGCAGAGAATAACAAGATAATGATAAAACTGAACAAAGTAAGACAAGACAGGATTCTGAACACAGGGTGTCCCAAAAGTCTGAGTGCTACTGTCAATGATTAAAGCCTAAACCTGCCCCCAAGACTTTGGGAATACCCAGTGCAGGACCCCAAGATCTCACACTGGGGGGAGGACAGTGTACTTGGGGGAAGAGGCTGAGCTTGTGAAAGGAAGGCTTCACCCTGCAGCCTAACCGGCAAACTCTGCTCACTACAACATTTTTTTTAACTGACGTGTTCCCAAACAGAAGGGACCCTTGCTACGCTCTCCCGTCTGATCTTGCCCTGTGGGAAACCTTGCCTGGAGCCCACAGGGATGCCACCCATAGGGGATCGCTCTCAGCGGGTCACCTGAAAGGGCATGATTTCAAGTCAGTCTCTAACTACAGCGATAGTGACAAAGCAGGTTCACCGAAAGATCAAGAAGAGGACGCCAGCCAACGGGCGGCCGAGCCATCAGGAGAGGCCCTTTGAGCCAGGAGGCTCAGGCGCACTGTCCCGCCACGCCGACAGCAGCAGGGCCTAGGAAATCTGCCACGAGGGCCAGGGACTTGAGACAGCACCAAGGAATAGGCAACGGCCAGCTAGACTTCATCCCCGCCCTCCTCCCACACCACCCCCATAATCCCATTCCTGGGAATGGCAACCTGGGCCCTGGGGCTGCCAGAGGTAACCAAACCCCAACAGGGGAACTGCCCCACTCTCACCTCGAGCTTTAAAAGGCCGAGTACCGCGCCCGGTCCGCAAACTGCTCCCGCTCATACCGCGCCACATCGTACAGAGAATTCCGCACAGCTGCCGAGGCCTGGGACAGGTCATTCTCATGCCCATAACCGTAGCCCTCTCCGACAGCGGGGACCGCAGGGGCACGGCGCAAGGGGCTCCGGTCCCGTCCGTAATAGGAGGAAGCGGCTGCAGTGACAGCAGCCGCGGCAGCTCCCGAGGCTGGCAACAGGTGTCTATCGTAGGGGTCGACGGAGGTGGAGGTGAGGTGACCGGCCACGGCCGGGTTCTGGACTTGAGGGAGCTGGGACAGGGTCTGCTCCGCATAGTTGTACGCGGAGGCCGCCGCCGCTGCCGCCACCGCCTCATAAGACCGGACGCGACATCGCTTGTAGTAAGCGTCGAGCGCTCCGTACGCATTGCTGTAATACACTGACTCCCCGTAGCCCATGGCGTAGGGCGCGCGGATGGCTCCGTACTGCTCATTATACTGCTCGGTCAAGTCTGCCACGCGGCCCGTCCGATCCACTGGACACTCTTTGGACCAGTGGCCCTCTTTCCCGCACCGATAGCAGCCGCTCTGGTCTCCCATCCCGGGGGCGGTCCGGAGCCGGCTGGTGGACAGCTGCACGTGCATCCGTTTGCCTTGAAGAGACAGACGCGAGAGAAGGGTTGCCGTAAGTCAATCACAGCCCTGGTCCGGCCCCAGACTCCTCCACCACAGCAAGAGCTCCTGGAAGCCATCTCCGAAGCAGGCCAAGCTCAGCATCAGAAAGACACTTAACCGTCTACGGCACCGCACAAGTAACTCACTTGAGAGGCCTGGTCTCTCTCCAGCATCGGGGTTTCTGGCTAAGAAGGCTCTCCACTAGACTGGTTAACCAGCCATTATCAAGGAAAGGAAAACCAATCTTGTCCTAAGAAAGAATCGTCAAGTCCTTGGTGAGTGATCAGCCTGTCACTGCACCCCCTCTGCAAGTCAGCCGTCAGCACCCGGCCCCCCAAAGGAGTGGCTGCCTTCACTTAACACCGGCCCAGCGTCCCCCGCACCAGCGACATCCAGCTGAGCGGCCAACGCCCCTACCCTCCGCGGCCGGGGAGGAAAGCCGGCCGTCCTGCCAGAACACACCCACACCGGAGCGGAGCCTTTTCAAAGACCGGGGCTGAGCACGAGAGGCCACACAGACAGAAGCCCCGGGTGCCAAGCCCCTCCGTGACGCTCAGCAGTCGGGAGCCGTGGCCAATCAGCGCTCCTGACGGCAGCCCCACCTCACAGAACTGTCAAGCTTCAAATGCCACTGAGAAGCGAGTGACCGTCAGAGATGCTTTTCTAGGGAAGACACGCAGGAGCCAGAAGGCTTTTTCAGTCCAGAGCCTGGGGCTGTGACAGACTATCCTTTGTGAAAGGCTCCAGCTGGAGGCTTTTGTCCATCACCTCAATGGGCTGGAAGCAGTCTGCTGGTGTCAAGGGGCAGACCACTAGATTTTAGCAACCACCAGTTTGGAGCTGTGCCAAAGGCAGAAAGAGAACTAGGCCCTTCAGGAAACCAGGATTCCCCAAAGGAAAAAAAACCATCAAGTAACAGAAAAGGGGAGTGGAGATGGAGATGGGGTGAGGGGAGATGCGACAAGAACAGGAGAACAAGTAGAGGTAAAGTACTGATCAGCAAACAATCACCTCAGGGGAGACCTGGTAACAACGATCTCTGCTTCTCTGAAACTCAGGGACCCGAGAGCCTAAATAAAGACCATGTGTGGAGAAATTATAAAAGCTTAAGAAAGAAATATTGTAACTTGGAAATGGAAAAGGAAAATGCTTCTAAAAGCCAGTGCAGACCAGGGTCTAATCATAAAGCAAGAAGAAATACGGAACTTTTTACCATCAGAGGAAGAAAGCAGGTGTTCTGGAGCAGGGAAGACCCAGAACCGGCTCCTCTGGAAGTGCAGGGCCTCCCTTAGACGCTCTCTACTACACAAAAGTCCAAGGGGATCCAAGGTCAGCAAGGCTTCCTATTCACCAGCAACCACACAAGCAGGCACGTGATCATCAAACCTCAACACTCAGCTGCTGGGAGGGCTCCTAAAGCTGGTTCCTAAGGGGACATTCAATGAGAAACTAACTCACCAAGAGACTTCAGGCTACGGTTGTGGAAATAAGGGGTCTTCTCTGACAAAATGAATACAAATCTGAGGTAAAGAGCAGATTACGGCATGTGCGGGGGGGAGAAGGGACAGAGGCAGCAACAGGCTGAAGAATTAGCTGTGTACAGGGGCTCCCTTGAGGGCCAGCCAGTCTTTGGCACCTTGGCCGGGGCTGCTGTGGGCACAAACAGCACAAAAGCCAGCCGGAGCCAGAAGAGCACACAGCGGCTCTGCCTTTCCCTTCATTGTAGCCACCCCAAAGTCAGGCTATTTCAAGGCATAAAGGAGTTGGGGCAAGTTTTTAAAAATAAAATATCCTGAACCCAGGGTTTAGCAGGGTCTCAAGTGACAAAAAAAGCTAACTTCTCATTTTAAAAGGCAAAGCTGAATCTGAAAGAGATAAAAAAGGCAATGATATAAGACTATGGCTTCCAAAACACTGAGAAACTTGGGAAATAGGAACCACCTTTAACAAACACTTGGAAAGCATTTAGCAACCACTGGAGCCTCCACTAGAACCCTTCTAGGGACAGGAGAGGAGAAACAGGGACTATGCAACTGACTGCTGAGCATGACAGGAACCAGGAGAAAGGGGGCGGGGGGGGGGGGGGGGGGGGGGGGGGGGGGG
>NW_020951147.1:4345514-4387086 GCF_900497805.2 Vombatus ursinus
GGGGCCGGGTGCTCACGGTGGTGTCCGTCCTGAGAGGTTCTCCTTCACCTTGGCCTTCTCTCATTCCCTCTACACCAGAAACAAGCAGCCTGGGGATACCTCTTTTTTCCCCACCCACAGTGGCAGAAGAGTTAAGTGTAAAAAGTGTTCCTCAAAACTTCAACATGTACAACAAACCTCTTAAGACAGACTTCTCATTAAGAGCTGCTGACAAAGTGATTCTCAACTTGCCAATTAAAAAAGGGAAAACAAGCTCAACCACAGAGTATAGCCGATGGCTCTCTAGTCTAACCCCTTGGCACAGGGCACGCCTCATCCTGGGGGAATGGTGAACAAGCCTCATGGTGCAAGAAAACAACCACCAGAGGCAGAGGTGGGAGGCGGTGATCCCAGAACAAAGGCAAGAGGGGAGAAGTTACAGCTTCTCCCAGTGAACCTGGTGTAAAATCACCGTTAACACAGGGAAAAGCTATGGAAACAGTGCCAGGGATTCCCTCTTCTCTTGAGGCTGGGAACCTTAGGAGTGAGGGTGTGGAAGACAAAACAGAAGCCCACAGTAAAGTATCCTCCCTAGAGAACCGGTCCAAACTTAAAGTCACCGCGAAGATTGGCCTACAGGTAAGAAAGCAGAGAAGCCAGGCATGCCACTGGACCTGGGCCGGCGCTCCCAACAAAGAGCTGGGAAAGGAGCCCTTCGGCCGCCCGTGCCCCCCCTCACCGGAGCGCGCCCCCGCCCCCCCCCCCCCGGCCCCGCCCGCCCGCGCTCACCTTGGAACTCGGTGTTGTCCAGGCCGCGGATGGCCTCCACGGCGTCCTCGGCGCGCTCCATGTGCACGAAGGCGTAGTCCTTGACGATGTCGCACTCGATCACGGACCCGTACTCCTCGAACTTGGCGCGCAGCTCCATGTTGGTGCACGTGGGGCTGATGTTGCCCACGTGCAGCTTGGTGGAGGCCTTGCTCTTGTTCTTGCTGGCCTCCACGTTGATGTTGACGCCGTGCAGCTTGTAGTGGTGCAGGTTGCGGATGGCGTCCTCGGCCGCCGTCTTGTCCTCGATGTGCACGAAGCCGTAGTTCTTGATGATGTCGCACTCGAGCACCTTCCCGTACTGCTCGAACAGCGAGCGGATCTCCTGCTCCGTCGCCTCGCGGGGCAGGTTGCCGATGAACAGCTTCACCATCTCGACGGGGCCTGCAAGACACCAGGCTGGCACCGAGTCCGGGGCCGGGGCCGGGGCCGAGCGGACGGAGGCTGGGGACCCGGGGGGGCGGGGGCCGGGGACCGGGGCGGGGGGGCGGGGCCGGGAACCAGGGAACCCACCCGGGACAGGGGCAGGGAGCACAGCCGGGGGGCGCCGAGTGTCCTGGGAGCCACGCGCCGCGCCGCACCAGCCCTGGGCAGGGGCTTGGGCCGTCCGCTCGGGACCGGGGCTCGGAGACGGCGCTCGCGGCTCACCCGCACGGGACGCGGCGCAGCCTCCTCCTCGCGCCTCTGACAAAACGCTAAAATGGCGACGGCCGCAGCGGCGACTCCGAGCGAAGACGGGAGTCTCAGCCTGCCGCCCGATTGGTCACGCCGCCGAGCGGGAGGCCGGCGTTCCAGGCGGGCCCTCCTCCCTGTTGGTTACGAAACACGTCCGTCACCTAAGGGGCAGGGAAGAACTGACGTCAGCGACCGCTTGGGGCTCGTGAAGGACCAACGAGAACGCGCTGTACGCAGCCAGGCTAAGCTGATTGGGCAGGGAGGCGCCGGGGGTGTGGCCAACCGGGGAAACGCAAATAGGTGGGAGGGTAAGCGGAGCCTGTGCCTCGGGTCCCTCCCTTCCTCGCCCCCTGCTTCCCCGGCAACCCCTACACCCCCCCCTCCCCCCGCTCCGCTCTCCCGAGATTTTTCTGCCCTAGAAATCCCGGGGCCTCGCCGCCCACCGAGCCCGGAGCCCCGCAACCGAGACAGCAGGCCAGACTTGGCTCTCCAGCCTGGGTGTACCCGCTTCATACCTGGGACCCAGGGTGCTGCCCCCCCCCCCCCCACCAGCCCAGGAAGGAGACGAGGTTCAAGGAGGAGCGTGAGCCTAAGGGTCACGACCCCTCCGCGGTTCGGTGCGTGCACCTGTTGGCTTAGCTGGGAGTTCGGGGAGGAGGAGGAGCCGGCCCCCCTAAGAAAGAGGAGGAAAGGAAAGGAGACCCCTCCCAAGAAAACGTGTAAGGCACCAAGTTTTCCGGTTCCATCTTTATTTTTCTCCAGCCAGGCTAGAACGAGCTCGGACACAACCTTAGCTCAGCGAAGCCCAGCCCGCCCCGCCTCCCCCGACGTTGGCCCCGCGGGCTGCGGCCCGACACCATCAGATTAAAACCCGGACAAGTTAGAGCGTGGGTCGGCTGCTCTGCGTCCTCCTGGGTTGGCTTTCCAGGCGAGCATCCTCCTTCTGTTCCACAATCTCAGCCTAGACAGCGCTGGAAGAGGCTTCTCAAAAGGAGTCTCCAAGACGCATCAAGCAGGGCATCCAGACGGAGGGGCTTAGAGCACAAGAGGGTGCAGCCAGCATCTTAGAGGGACAAGCATAGAGAGTGGAGGGGAGGAAGGCCCGGACAGCTCAGAGACCTAAAGGAGAAAACCCGGCCAGTGCGATGGGAGGGGGAGGAGGAGGAGTCACAAACCTTGACGCCGAGGCAGCCGGGCCGCTCAGGGCATAGAACCCTGGGCCTGGAGAGGGCAAGCCTGGAGCTCAAATCCAGCTTCTGGCCCTTGCCAGAGGATAGCCCTGGTTAAGTCACTTTGGCTCAGCGTCCTCCACAGTAAAAGGACGACACTGGGAGAACCAAAGTAGACTAGAACTCGTAGACACTTAATAAATGCAGCCCAGACAACGAGCAGAGACACAAGGTGGGGTTGGTGCACCAAGTGGGCAGAATTTAAGAGATCTGACAGCAGCTTTCTCGAGTCAAGATGAGGTGATCAGCGCCCCAACAGGCCCAAGCACATCGAGGTAATGAAGTCCTCCCCTCTTATTCATTCTCTCTCACACACACACATACACCCTTATTACTTCACTTGCAACTCACACCAACATTATTGAGCATCCTCTGTGTTGCAGAACAGGAAAGTAAGGCTGGCTCCCCACTGGGAGAATGAGCAGTCAGTGTGCATAGAAAATTGGCTCTGCACATCCCTGATGTGGCCAGTATGCACCACCCACAGCCAGGTTATCACAGCCTCCCCGTGGCCTAGATGGCCTACGTCAGAACCAGCAAGGACTTGAAACAAGGTTCACAGAGTGTCCAAACTGGGGAGGGGGGAAAAAAGACCTTAGAACAGTCAATGTCAGAGCTGGAGGGAGACTTCCAATATGTGATGCTAGAACTGGAAGAAATCATTTGATCGGACTCCCAATACACACACTGTGCAGAAGTCCAAGGTCCAAGGCAAAGAAGCGACTAAGCCCAGGTGACACAGTTGTCAGCTTTGTTTGCAGTTTAGATAATGCTGTTTTGGAAATAATTGGGGGGGGCAGGTGTTCCTGGCTTTTTAATGGTTTAATAGATTGAAATCTGGACTTCAGTGGTGAAGAAGGACAGTTCAAAAGTCTCTAAGCCCCACATGACCTAAATCAAACTGCCCCTAATCAGGCAAACAGCCACCCAAGGGCTAATGCTGGAGTCCCCTCTGAATCGTCCCAACCCCCCAGGGCCATCCATCAGTGACAAAAAAGTGGCCAATCTCAAGTCCCAGTCATCTACACCTGCAGGGCAGCCATCAGTCCAAAGTAGATACAGCACAATCCCTTCTGCCTGGCTTTGAGAACATGCTCACTGTGGCTGCTGCACCTGCAGGGACAGACAGGAGGCTCTGGGTGACTTTGGACAAGGAGCACTCTGGACCTTTTTTTCCCCTCTTCTGTAAAATTATGAGGTTGGGCTAGTCCAGGAGTCCTGTGTACCCTCCGGGGCCAGTGCAGCCTCGGACCACTTCTCAGAATGTTGTGAAAAACATAAAATGCACAGGATAAAAAAGGACACCAACTAGGTTGAAATACAGTCATCAAAATAGTGAACAAGTTCCAGAGCCCAGGCCTAGGTGACCCCAACCACAACCCTCCAAAGCGCCTCTTCAACGAGCCCACCGCCTGGCCAGGAAAACCTCCCTCCACAAGGGGTGGTCAAGTCTCTTCTGTTTTCCCAGTGATGCCAGGATGTAGCCGCAGGGTGAGACCACAACCAAGGGGCTAACCCAGGGAAGTGGCTCAGATTACCCAAATGAAGGATGTAACCGCCCCTTTCCTGGGAAGTCAAGAAACTTCATCCGTTTAGTCCCCTTAGGGGTTGTCATCTGGGGGGTTAATAAAACTCTAGGCTCGGGGGCCATCTAGAACAGACACAAGCCACTTCCTAGAAGAGAACCCAAACAGCCAGGGATTTCTGTGGGGGGTGAACAAGTCACTAAGCCTCCACTTCTGGCCCACCAGGCATGACAGCATCCAGGCCTCCCAGGGCCCAGCTCAGTGGGCAGGCAAAGCCACCGAATTTAGGGCCCATAGATGTCTGCTGGAGCCCCCTTTTTAGAATTTGTGTGACTCTGGACAAATCACTCACCCCTCAGTTCCAAGTAAGTTCCCTTCCAATTGTTGTATGGGGGCTTTGTAAACTTCACAGGCAATTGTACATCCTGCTGTCTGAAGTCCCTTCCCCTGACACCCCCCACTTAGGAGAAATCTCTTCCTCCCACCACTTGGTGATCTCAGAACATCTATTTTCTAACCAGCTTCTTCCCCAGCCGATTCTTCGGCCCCAAGAGAACTGGCACCAGCGCCAAAGAATCTCAACCTTGGATCAGATCCAAGAATATCAGAACCAGGGGGTACCCGAGAGATCTTGGTCAGGATTTCTTAATCTGGGGTTCACCTCCACGAGTAATTTCAAGGCATCCATTAATTTGGATGGGGGGGGGGAGGAATTATGTCTTTATTTTGATATAATTGGCTTCCTTTGTAATTCTATGAATTTTTCTTTAAGCATTCAAAAATAACATCACCCTGAATGGTCCACAGGCTGATTCACCAAACTGACTATCCAAAGGCTCAAGGACACAAAAAAGTTAGAACTGATCTAGACCCACCCCATTATAGAAGAGAAGAGAAAGGGACCTAGGGAAAGGCCACAGTCATTCTCCTCTCAACACAAGAGTCATCAAGAACTGGCTGTGGACAGGAATTACAAAGGCTATTTCCAGTCTTGTCATCCCTGAGCTCACAGTGCTACAGAGCAGCTACCCTGTGCATACCCAGGTGCCCCTTCCTTGTTAGGGCAAGACAGTGTGCCCTTTAAAAGTGCAATGGGAAGGAAGCCCTTCCATTATCCCACTGAAACACTCCTCTCTGCTGTCATAATTTAATAGACTCAGGGATTCTATAGCCATCTTGCCAACTAAGAGGGCAGCTCTAACTTAAGGGGCAGGCCTGTGCCCCGGGTGCTTCCCATCTCTCTCCCACCACAGCAGAGTTCTTTACACACAGGAGGCTCTTCAGACAGGCTGGTGGAAATGTAGGCCAGTGCCTATGACAGTGCTTGGCCCACCAAGGCCCCCCGGAAAGACTGCATCAAATCAGAGTCAAGTGTGAAGGAACCTGCTTGGGCCCAATTCAGGCTCTCCGTCAATCACCAAGTGCCTCTCAACTGAGGACACTAACTCTGCAGAGTAACAGAAAAGTGTGGGGACACCAAAATCCCTACCATTTCCTCTATGGGTCCCAAAGTCTCCTGCTTTTAAACCCCAGGCCTCTGCATCCAAAGCCTACAGGACCAAGATTGGGTTGGTTGGTGCCTTTGAGGCAGTGGTCACCTAAAAAGATGCCTGTAAAAAAAAATAACATGCTGTGGAGTCCCATTGCTGGAGACAAAAAAGCAAAGCTGTCCAAAGAAGCGTGGCCTAGAGCCTGTGCTGCAGTCAATTTCCTCATTTTTCCCAAATCTAGTCCTCACCCAAGGAGGCACACACCAAGGGCAGCAAGGAGCAGAAGCAGGGAACACATGGCGTAGGGCTCTCAGGCCAACGCTGGCCATACAGGAACAGCCAAGTCTGAAGGGAGCCTATCGAAGGACCCACATCTCCGGCACCTTCGTTTGGTTCTACTCCCCCCACCCCCAAATGGAAGGTGCATGTGGATGTGGGCACCTCTCAACACCGTACCACACCTTTCATCAACTCCCAAGCTGCCAATTCCCACCACCCTCCTCTGAGGAGACAAGACCCTCAAAGTCAGAAAGACACAACAGGTACAGGAGGGGTGACAGAAAATGGTTAGACTGCCCAGCTACCCTGACTCTCCTGGGAGGGAAAGGGAGAGAGACAGAGGCCAGGGTGGGGAGAGGGCTGGCAGCAGACCTGCTTGTGGCTTATCCCTCTTAGGCAAGGAGGAGCTCAGAGAGCCGAGGGGTCCGGGGAGCCTAAGTGTGGTTAGGATGCTCATCCAGGCTCCAGGTGGTTCCAGGTAAATGCTTGCCCTGGGCTGCAATAAGGACAGTCAATTAAGGACCACCCCTCCCCCCCCAACCAGGGGAGAAAAGAGAGAAGACAGGAAATCAGAGTGACAAGAAAGAAATGTTACAATCATAATACTACATCCAACCCTCCAGTGGTCCAGTGTAAAAAAATAAAATCCATGACCCACCAAACCCACTGAGAGCTTGAGCCCTACCTATGAAGGCTTACAAATAACCTCAGTGGATGATGAGTTCTCTTGCCCACCCCACCTCATCACTCCCCGGATCTCTTCAAAAGAATAAAGAAAAAATACAGAGTAGAAGCAAGAAGGAAAAGAGAATTCAAGCCCAGAATCTCCTGACGTGCATCTTAGCCTGGACGTTCCTGGGCAGCCCAATGTTGCCCTGAGAGCTCCAGAACAGCTGGCCCCTGAACTAAAGGAGACCTGAGTGCTGACGTCTCCCCCCCCTGTCCACGGGCTATGAGTGGCCAGACCTGGCCAGGTCATCCCAGCACACCATCTGCCGGGGGAGACAGTGCCCCTACATGCACACCACCGCAAGAAGGCCTTCTCAAAGTCCCTCCCCACCCTTCCAGGTGGAATGGAAATCTGGCTCAAGTAATACAGGAACCAACACCTCCCGGCCAGACTCCAATCTCAAAGTTAAGCCCTGAGGCCTCCTGTCCAAGATCACACCACCACCTTTTCCTGGGTCCCAAGGCCAGGAAAAAAGCAGCAGCTCTCCATTCCTTGCTGTTTCCCACTTACCTAAACCTACACCAAGCCCAGAGGCCGCCACAAGGCTACTCTAGAGCCCCAATAAAATTGGGAGGCAGGCGCAGGTGACGGCGGTGGCAGGATGGAGCAGGGAAGTTCCACTGAGGCAAGCAGGGTGCCCAGATCAGCTGCCCCCACGCCATCCCTTTTCCATCATTGCCTCTTGCCCTGTGACCCCAGGTATAGGTGCCATGAAAGCAGACGCACCACAAGCCAGGGGTGCCAAGAAGGTCACCTCCTAGTGACCTTCCTGCAGGAAGAGGTGAGCGACCACTGTCTCTTCTACCCCACAGCCTAATGATTCTGCCCCCCTGGATTTCTGGGATCAAAGTCCAGGCTGCCTTCATTTTAGCTGGGATGTCACCACTGGCTCCTCGGTGACACTGAGTTCAATCAAGACAATGACAACCAGGTTTCCAAACTGCAAATTGCCCCAAGTTTTATTCATAGTCCATACAAAAGGGAAAAGAAAAAAATGAGGTTTCTAACACCCCCTAATTGGGGAAGATGGGGAACGATGGGCTAGGGGGTGCTGCTCAACATCAGCTCTGCGCACAGTCACCAGGAACCCCACCTCCAAAGCGGCGTGCGGGCAGAGATGGGGTCAAGTGAGCACAGGGGACAAAGGGGCTGACCTGTCCCCAGCCTTCCTCATCTCTCAAAAGAAAAAGACGCCGCTGACCACAGCCGTGGGCTGCTTCCTGTCCAGACGACCTCAAACACCGCGCACAAAAATCCAAGGGACTTCCAGAAAAAGATAAAAACGTAAAGAGAAACTGCTGCTCAGTGAAGGTGGGAGGCCAGGGGCAGGGGCCAGGACGTGGAAGGGGAGCCGACCCTCTGGAGCCTGGAGCCAAAGGCAAGACTTAACTGCTGAGGCGGAGGAACAAAAGGAAAGGTTACCGCCGCAACACTACAAAGATTCGGCTGCCTGGGGCAGAACCCGCAAGGGGGATCAGACTCGCTCTCACCGAACGGGCCCCCATCCTGCCCCCCCTCCTCCTAGCTCTGCTTCCACCCACCCGCAGGACAGCCCTACAGGCGGCGCTGGTAGCCAGAGTGCATCTGCGCTGCCCGCAGGTACTCGCTATAGGAGCCCGAATAGCGAGCGTAATCGGAATGGGCATCGGGCAGGCGACGGTAATCCAGCGAGGACTTTGTCGGCGAGCGGCGGAACGAAAGCTGCGAGTCTGATAAACGGCGGTAATCAGAGAGCTCGGCTAAGCGCCGGTTGGAACCATACCTGGTCGAGAGAAGAAGACAGTTGGTGAATGAAACAGTTGTCTGGGAAGGAGCTCCAGCTGGGTGGGGGGGGGATGCCAATGGAATCAGGGAATTGACCATGAACAAAAAGGGGCTAGACTGGCCAGGCAAGTCTCCAACAAAGGGGTCTTATGTGCTTTCCACCCCCCTAGGGATGCTGACACAGGGCAAGAAAAATCCAAACTGGGATAAACCTGAGGGAGGAGGGGAGAAGAACCAAGCCTTTCACTGGTACCTTCCCTCAGGGTCCAGGCTAAAATGCTATCTGGCCATCATTCATTTACTACATCACAAAAAACACCTGGGGGACCCAAGGTGAAAGGTCCAGGTCAGAGAGCCAAGCCTGGTTGCTCTGGAACGGCGAATGCCAGCAAGATGCCCAACTTCCCCCAGAGAAGACGCAGTGTTGACTACCAGGGTCCTAGTTCGGATCTATGTGCACTCAACTTTCCCATTTCCAAAGCCACAGCTATCGCAGCCAGGACAGCCGTGTCACACGTTAAGGGACACTCAAGATGGTGGGAAAGATCAGGGACCCATTCACCAGCAAGGTATATAGTGGCACATGGGTTGACCCAGACAGGCACCTTCTCTCACAGCCTTAAGTGGCTGGCTCTAAATCAAGCCACACACAGTTCCTGTCTAAAACTGAATTTAAAATCCTGCGAGGCTGCAAAAAGACCTACCACTTGGCCTCAAGGCGTCCCATGGAGCACCGGGGTGAGTGGAGAGTGAGGAAGGGTCATTGGCTCTAGCTCCCCTCCCATCCTAACCTTAGCCCCGTGCCCAAGACCCCAGCCAGGGGGCAGAGCCTGGGGGCATACAGTACCTTTTCGACATGATGGAGGCGGCCTTTTTGTAGGGATCGTCGTAGCTGTCTCGGGGTGGGGAGAGGCGGGTACGCTCATAGGGCGGCGGGGTGCTGGTAGCGGCGTTGGCAACAGCCCCCTGGGACAGGGACAAGTAGGCTGCGGATGGCTGGCCCGCCCCCTCATAGGTGGCACCTGGCTGGCCCCGGTAGGAAGCAGCAGCAGGCTGGGGAGGCTGCTGTTGGGCAGCGTAGGAGGAACCCAACGGGGCCGACGACTGAGTGCGGTAGGGAGCAGCCAGGGCTGCTGCGGTGGGCTGGGCGCCATAGGCAGCTGCCGCCCCGTAGGAGCCGGTGGCTGCAGCTGACTGAGCCCCATAGGAGCCAGAGAGGCCCATGGTGGCCTGAGCTCCATAAGCATTCAGCTGCGCTGTGACAACTGGCTGGGCGCCGTAGGAGCCTGCGAGGGGGCCAGCTGCCTGCGCTGCATAGGCAGCTGGCTGGGCGGCATAGGCTGCAGCAGTAGCCGGCTGAGCCACGTAGGCAGCAGGCTGGGCAGAATAGGAAGCAGCTGGCTGGGCTGCATACGGGCCAGACTGGGCACTGTAAGAAGCTGCCGTTGGCTGAGCATTATAGGAGGCCGCAGTAGGCTGGGTGTTATAGGAGGCCGCCTGGGCCCCATAGGCAAGTGAAGATGCTGCAGGCTGGGCCCCATAGGAAGCTGCCTGAGCCCCATAGGAGGTCAGGGAGGAAGCTGCTGACTGGGCATTGTAGGAGGAGGCAGCAGCCCGCACCCCGTAGGAGGCTGGCTGATTACCGTATGAGGCAAGGGAGGAGGCCTGTGCCCCATAGGAGGTGAGAGAAGAGGCTGCAGCTGACTGGGCCCCATAGGAGGTAAGGGCCGAGGCTGAGGGCTGGGCACCTCCATAGGGGCCGAGTGAGGAAGCTCCCCCAGGCTGAGAGCCAGGGCTAGCCAGCTGGGCCCGATATGGGGCTCCCAGGGACACTGAAGGCTGTGCCCGGTAGGAAGCTGCCTGGGCTGTCATGGGCTGGGTCCGATAGGCGACACCCAAGGAAGCAGAGGGTTGGGCTCTATAGGCCGCCCCCAGGGAAACCGAAGGCTGGGCTCGATAAGTGGCTGGCTGGGCGGTCAGTGGGGTCACGTAGGAAGCTCGGGGAGGCGAGCGGCGCAGGGGACTGCGATCACGGCCATAGAAAGGAGGGGAGGGCTGCCGGGGCCGCCCATCGAAGCTGGTGGTGCTGTTGCCGAAGGCCTGCTGATAATCAAAGGTGGCAGAGAAGCCACCAGTCCCAGGGAACGCAGTATCGCCAGCCCCTGGCTTCTTGGCTTTTTCCCCAGGGGCCGCCAGGCCCGCTGGCCCCTTCTTCTGACCTTTGATGGAAAGCTCCACGTTGATTCGCTTGCCCTTCACCTCCTTGCCGTTGAGCTGCTCGATGGCGGCTTTGGCGTCGGCTTCCTTTTCCATGTGAACAAACGCATAGTCTGATAAAGCAGCAGACAGAGGGGTTAGCGGTTAGGGGGTAAGCCCCAAACTGGGGGCGCGCGCGCGCGCACACACACACACACACACACACACACACTCAATGGCAGGTCCTGGCTGCTGCCAGTTTCCTCCATACACCTCCAAAACTTTCCTCTTGGACTTGGTGCCCAGGCCAGAAAGCTGCCAATGGCCTCGGGGCAGTGAGAGAAACTCCATGAAAAGGACTTCCAGCCAAGCTGGGTATACAAAAGCTTTCTAAATGGCCAGACCAAAGGAGAGATGGGATCCTGAAATAAATCATGCCCAACAAGCTCCAGCCTCCAAGCTTGTAGCAGCCACTCACCTGAGTTCACACCCAGGTCTCCGTTTCCAAACCCTGGGAAGAACTTGTTTCCCCCTAATTACAGCAAGGAAACCAGGTCAAACCAAGGTTTATCAGACAGTGGTAGCCAGCAATCAGCTACGTCAGGAATGACCTGACTGTGACCCAGAATTTCTCACATCTGTAAGGCACTTTACAAAAACAGTCACAACTGCAATGTCACCTGACTCTCACCAACAGCCTGTGAGGGAGGCAAACACAGATCACTCTGTCCATTTTACAGATTAAGAACGTGAGACAGCAAATGAGGGGCAGGGGTAGACTCAAATCCAAGGGTTCTGGGCCCAACCCCAGGGTTTTTCCGCTCTGACTTAGTGAGGTCTCAGAAACCTCACAGAGAGCACAACCCAGACCAACACCTCTTGCTTGTTTCCATGGGCTGAGGCACAGGAGGTGAGGGTCACATAGTGAGCAAACCAAAAGAGATGGAGAATGTGTAGGAAATAAAGCCCAAGCACCCCTCTATCACAGGCTCACCCCCAGGGCCACGCTGCTTCCCCATTTCCTGTTCCCAATACCAAGAAAAACCTGTCCCCACATTAACCCTCTGTGACACTGAAGGTTTATCTACAGGAGACATCAGATCCCAATCACTGTGGCTAGAACCATGTCTATCCTCAAAGCACTTAGTACTCTTTGCCCCAAGACCCTCATCCGGGCCACTCGGAGGCCCATTCAACAAGTCAGCGCAGAGAGGACATCAGACCACTTCCCAACACCGAATCTGGGACTGGAGAAAGAGGGCATGGGGAAAGTAGAAGGCTAGAGAGAAAGGAATCAGAGAAGAAATCCTCGGTAGTCCAGTCTGGCTCTGGGAAGATACAGGAGCTAAGTCTGCTCACTGCCCCTATCAGGAGCAGAGGCAAAGCACCCACTTCTGCTAGTAAGCTGATCATAACATGAAGCCTTCTGACTAAATGAAGGCTAAGTGCTCAAAGACAATGGAATTTTCTGCTCCAAAACAAGCACTTTAGCTACGAGACACCCACTGATTACTGAGCCTCCCTCCCAAGATATTCTCCCTGGGCACCAGCATCCTCTTTTTTGTTCCCTCGGGGCAAACACATGATCATTAAAACTCAAATGCAACTTATGGGGAAACACCTATGTAGGAAGCAATACGGAATAACCAAAATGGCACAGGGGACTAGGAGGATGAGTGGGTTTCAGGAGCACCACTAGTGACTGTGGGCAAGTCACGACCTGTTGCCCCGTCTGTTCAGTCTGTCCCGAGCTAAGGAATGTGGTAGCCCTTTAAAAAGTGTTATGTCACACAGCATGTACAAGTTCTCCCATGCTTATTCAGCAGAATTCCCTCCAGATACCAACTCTCAGTTGCTCTAAGAAAGCAAACAAGATACAGGACCCTTTGTACTTGCAATCTTAGAATCTAACAGATACCAGAAGAATAAAAGTAAGGGAAACAAACCCCTGCCTTCACATCCCACAGCCAGACCCAGTCGTCCCTTACCATTCAACCAGGTAAACACAAGCTCTCCTCACACACAAGGGAGAGGAAGGAGGAAGGCATTCGAAGCTGGCCCAAGGGAAGGTGAGGGCAGCAGAAAGCAGAATTGCTTTCAGAAGACCTGAACCAGCTGCTCTGGGGAAGGGAGAAATAAAACCTGAACGAGAATTACCTGGGCATCTATTTCTAATCAGTCCTGACATGTAAATGGGCAAAAGCAACCAGTAAGCACTGGGAAGAGGAGAAAAAGTTGCAAGCCCAGGTCCCCTAATTACAGTCCAATTTTGTCCACTTTTTTAAAATGTTTTAAGAGCCAGGTTGCAAAATATCTTGAAATCCACATAAAATACGTTAAAACCAACTTGACCAAAAAAAAAAAAATCCATAGGATTACAACCAAATTCCATGCACACAGAGGGCTCCTGGGAAGCAGACAAAAAGCATATGGCCAGCTAGTTCAGGGAGCCACAGGCCTGACTGGTCTGAAAGAAAGCCACCCCAAGGGAAGGCCCTGGGCCCAGCAGAAAACACCAGACCCTAGTTCTTCCACAAGCACAGTAAGGAAAAACACCTGAAGATTCAAGGATCACCAAGAGCCCCATCTGGCCCTCCAAATTAGATGATGGGATATGGAGAACTTTTGAGAAGACTCTTTTTGCTTAGGGAAAAGAAGCAACCCAGGCTTCCCAGCATCACTGCACAATTCCCTCTGCTACTAAGACACAATGACTATCATTCTTCAGTGGGTCCTAAAGTGTAAGGTGGGAATAGCATCTCCTCAGAATCCTCCTAGGCTTCTCAAAGGCTGATGACGTGTCTTGTAGATAGAGGCCAATACGAGTTCCCCACTTCTCTGGGCAGTCAACAGGACAAATGCACAGAGAGGCTCATAACCGCTGCTGTAGTATATTGAGTCACCAGACGGTTACTAAGCAACTTCCTCCTTCCTGTACCTAGGCCACAGGCTACACTAAAGAAGGACCAACTCCCCCCCAAATGGTAGTAGGACTTTGGTTTAATTTAAGTGCTAAAGACTAGGGTCAATGTAGTAGGAGGTAATTAAAAACCACTCCTCTTTCTTAGCAATCATCTATGTTATTTCCTCCCTTCCCACATTCCCTGTCCAAACTTCTGTTCGCAGCCAGAGAAAAAAGGATTCCATGGAGCCATGCATCCTCTTCCTCCTGTCTCCAGTGTTTGAGAGGCTTCCATAGATCTTCTTGATTAAATCAAACAATTTGTCAATAAGGAAATTCCCAAATACAAATAAATGTTTCTATAATACCTGACAGGGCAGTAAACACATGTCTGCTCGTAGATGCACATTCTCCAGGTGCTTCCCAAAGAAATCCCGGGTGCCTCCCAGCACCATTTCTTTTCAGTCTAAGCAAGCAGTGGTGAATGATGCCATTATTTTCCCTCTGCTACCTAGCTTATGAAAAGGCACTGAGCAAAGAAGGTTTCCTGACACCATGAATTCCAAGAAATTCTAATCTCACAGAACCAAGTTTCTCAATTCTCCACTCAGAACCCACCCTACAGAAGGAGCAGTTCTGACATTTATTAAACCAATAGAAAACAAATACTAGCCAAAGTCAAGAGTCCCCACTTCCCTCCTCGAAGTCCTTTCCATTCTCTCCTCAAAACAAAAGCAAACTGCAAACATCATAGCCTGCCCCAGAACACCTGGCAGCAGAGCCCGGATCCGGATATTCCTGGACTTCCATAACCTGAGTTGAGGAAAATAGAATGCAGTATTAATGCAGGACGAGAAGGCTATTTCCCATTAAGGAGAAGCGGAGGGCCAAATTAAATCTTTACCCTACCCACCCCTTGCTGGAAGAAGTAGCTACACCAAGAAGGAGCCTTCCTGGAGCAGACCAGCAGATCCAGAAAACACATAGAGGGTTGCTTTCCCTAACACTTCTCTTGCTGAGTCCTAACAGCCCCCAAATAGGTGCACAAAGACCCTCAAAATACATCCTACCTCCCTCTCTTCTGACATCCAAGAAAAGTATTTTGGCTTCTGCAGATGATCAGGAGAAGCTAACCTGATCCCATCCAGAAAAGATGCTGAACTACACAAGGCTTATGGCTTTTTCCAATTCCTGCCAAAGATGACAGAACTCTGGACAAACTGTCCGGTCCAAAACAAAGTATCAAATGGGCTGCCTGAATTACATACAAATATGTGCTGTATAATATACAACGATCCAAGACAACGCTGAGAGACTCATGACGAAAAATGTTATCTAACCCCAAAGAAAGAAATGATGGTGTCTGAATACAGAGGGAAGCATTCTTTCTTTCTGACTTTTATTTCTCTTTACGTTCTTGGGTTTTTTTGGTCTACGTTTTCTTTCACAACATGACTACACACGCATAACCTACATCAAATTGCTTGCCTTCTAAATGAGGGGGGTAGGGAGGGAGGAAGGGAGAGAATGTGGAACTCAAAGTTTTAAAAACGAACGTTAAGAACTGTTCTCACACGTACTGGAGGGAAATAAAATGCTAAAGAGTTTTTAAAGAGAGAAATAAAAATAAGCACTTAAAAAAAAAAAGAATACCTGCTACATAGGAGAGAAATTGAGCATTAAGCCACCCCAAGCGGATGAATGGAAAAGCAAACCATTCCAGTTAATAGGGGAGGCCTAAGTCTGCCTCCTCTAACCGAAGAATGACAGGCTCGAGGAGGTGAAGGACAACAGAGAACCCAGGCATTCAACCGTGACTTACAGCAGGCATACCTCGTCCTGGAAGCTAGGCCCCAGGTTAAAGAACTGGGCAAAGTTCCTCCTCGGGACACGGAGGCCCACTCACTGTGTGTCCAAGCACAGGGATCTAAGGCGAGGAATGTGCAAGGGGCCCCTCCTGTCCCCGCACGTCCGTGGCTGCAAAGCTCAGCTCCGGGGGAGGCCCTTTCAAAGCACCGGCTCCTTACAGGCTTCAGGGCCCCGTTACCTTCCGCTCCGGCGCATTCGTCTGCATCGAACCGGCGGGAGGGCGGGCCCAGAGCCCTGACCTTTCACCCCTCGCCTCCGACCGACGTCCGAAAGGGGCGGAGGGGGGGGGAAGGGGGCCGGCCCCCCGCGCCTCCGGATCCGGCGTGTCCCCGTCGCTTCCTAACACTTTCCGACCGTTTGGCGACCGCCCCGCCCCGCCCCCGGAAGAGGGGGAGGGGAAGGCGCGCCCCCGCCGCGCACACGCGCCCCCGTCCCCCCCACACTGGTCACCGGCTTAAAGCGTCCTCGCCGCCGACGCCGACGGGCGCGCCCCCGACACGCGCCCCCGCGGGTCCTGGCCCCGGTTTCCCCCCCCCGGGCGCGCCCCCGCCTTACCTTTGACCACGTCACACTCGATGACGGGCCCGTGGCGCTCGAAGAGGCTGCGCAGCTCCTGGCTCGTGCACGCGGCCGACACGTTCCCCACGAAAATTTTCCAAGTGTTGAGAGGTCGCGGACGCGACATCTCCACCACGAGGGCGCGCCCCGGCCGGAGTTCGTGGCCGTGCAGGGCCTCGATGGCGCGCAGCGCGCCCGCGGCCTCGCGCACGTGCACGAAAGCGAACTGCTTCATGACGGCGCAGCTCATGACGGTGCCGAAGCGCGAGAAGAGGGCCGCGAGCTCCTCCGGAGTCGTGTCCGCCCCATCTACGTTCCCCACAAAGATCTTCATGGCGCCGCCTCCCCCGGCCAAGAGCTCGGACCCCCGCCTTTCCCCTCAGCGACGAGCGAGACGTCCGCCCTGACGGCCGTCCTCCCCTGGAATGGAGGGCTGACGAGAACCCCGCCGCGCAGGCGCAACGCGCCGGCCAATCTCAGCCGGCGCTCCGCGCCACCGCTGGCCAATGAGAGCGGCGGAAAGGGCCGCGCGCGGGGGCAGCCAATCCCCGCGGCCGGGGAGCCCGCTCGCTGGGCCAGGGAGTTCGGAAAGGAGGGCGGCGGCGGCGCGCGCGCGACCAACGGCCGCCCGCCCCACCCCCCCCCCCTCCCCTCCTCCCCTCCTCCCCTCCTCCCATGTCCACCCCTCCCCCGCTGCGGGTACATGGGCCGAGAGCTGAGCTGGGGGCGGACGAGCAGGGAAGACGCCCCTGCAGCCGGGGGGAGGGGTGTGGCTCCGAGGGCGGGGGGAGGGGGGCGCGGCCCGGCCCGGTCCACCGGCCCAACTCCGCGCCTGCCCCGCTGCCGCGTCCCTCGGCCGCTCCCAGACCTTCCGTGGCTCCCGGCCCGGCCGCACCTTTCCAGCTTGGCCTGCCATGCCCCCTCGGCTCCCTGGCCTTTGGCGTTCCGGTGCCGCAGTCCCCCAACGGCATCGGCATTCCATCCCCAGCTCGGAGCCTGGAACACTGCGCCCCCACCCCCCACCCCCGCTCCCAGGAGGGCGCCCCCTTCCTGGCCCGGCACGGGAAAGTGGCCGAGTTCGAACCCAGGGCCTGTGCCTCCACGGCGCGCGCTCAGCCCCCCCCTCGGCTGCCCCTCCCCCCTCGCGCCCACCCCGACTCCTCTCCCGCTTGTGGTCCTTAGTAACACGGGCCGCCTTTCCTGGCCACCTCAGCGCTTAGTGCTCCAGCAGCCCGACCACGTGTGCTGAGCGCCTACTGTGTGCTGGGGTGCGGTCTGTGCGGTGCAAGGACGGGAAGGCGTCCTGAGAGAGCCGGGGAGAGAGGAGGAGGGAGAGCCTCCCGGGGATGGGGCACAGCCGAAGAAAAGGCTGAGATGGAGAGTCATTGGCCGTGGTCAGGATGAGCCAACGTGGGTAGACGTGCATCCGGGACTTTTCCTCAGTCTCCCCATAGATAGTCCACAGAGCAACTAACACAAGGCGGCTTTCTACATTCCCACGTGTGATTTCAATGGTGTAGTTAGTGTTGGGAACTCCCCACATTCACATCCCCTCCACTGATACAGATTAGCAACTGGAATTTATAGTTTTTGAGAGTTGGCTGGGACACTGAGAGTTTAAGCGACTTGCTGAGGTCACACGGCTGTTATGGATCGGTGGAAGGATTTGAATCCAGGGCTTTGTGACTCCCAAGTACAGCCATCTCTCCCTGATGCTGCACATCATGCATAGGGCAAATACTTAACAGATGGTTGTGGAATTGAACTGAATCCATGCAGTGGGCTGGAGGCATTCCTTCTTTGGGTTTACAAAGACAGAAGTATAGGCCTTGGGATTGTTAGGAGCAGCCCATAACTTTCAAAGTGGTTCTCCTCAATTCCTGGTTCCATTGACTGCCTGAACCATTGGCCTTCTTCATCCACTAGGTTGCTCCTTTGTGGATTGTGAGGTCAGTTTCCTGAGTCTCATCACTAGGCTCTGCAGCCTTCTGAGGCTGGAGTAGAACCATCTTGTGGTCACCCACAAGGGAACATCTGGAGGGAGGACCCCTTCCCGTTGGATTCCTTAAAGGACTCACTGCCCTTGAGGGAGAAGAAGCAACATGCTTCTCTTCAGGGGATCCCTGGACCAAGTCCTCTCTGGCGTTGCATCTGTCCAGGAATCTTACATAATGCCAAAATGTGCACGGAGGAAGGTCATATCAACAGGCAGTAATCACAACGGGTGTTTGCCCTTTCCGTGCTTCTCAGTAGTCATAGAGCTGAAGCTGTGCTCTGCCATAGAAAACCAGCAAAAACGTGCCTGTTCTCTTACCATTTCATGGGTAGTTAAGAGTTTGTGGAGTTAAGAAAGCAGGGACATGGGCATCCTGCAGCTGGGGGTGCCACATTGCACGGGGCACTGGGCCTCCAGTGGGGAATGTCCTGAGTTCAATTTGTCCTCAGACACTTACTAACTCTGTGATATTGGGAAAGTCACTTAACCTCTGTGGGCCTCAGTTTCATCTGCTGTAAAATGGGGATAATAATAGCACCTACCTTCCAGGATTGTTGTAAGGATCGAATGAGATAATAATTGTAAAAAATGCTTAGCACAATGTCTGGCACATAGAAGGTGCTTAATAAATGCTTGTTCCTGGATAATATGGAAATAAGTTTTGCATGACTTCACACATAAAATGAATATCCTATTGCTTGCCTTTTCAAGGGGTGGGGAAGAGGCAGGAGGGAGAGAGAGACTTTGGAACTCAAAATTTTAAAAAATGAATGTTCAAATTTACATGTAATTGGGAAATATTTAATAAAATTAAAAGATATTAAAAATGAAAAAAAGCTTGTTCCCTTTCCTTTCCCTAATCATGCCCATTTAGTTGTTCAATTTCTTCCTCTCTTTCAGATGTTAAAAATTATTTCCTCAATGCTTTTAAAAACCTGCTGTAAAATAGATAATTTTGATTATATAAAATTTAAAAGTTTTTGGACAAACAAAACCAATGCAACTAAAATTAAAAGGAAAGCCGAAAAGTTGGAAAAAAAATTTTCCAACAAGCATCTTTGAGAAAGGCCTCATTTCTCACATATATAGACAGCTGAGTCAAATTTATAAAAATGCAAGTCATTCCTCAATTGATAAATGGTCAAAGGATAGGAACAGGCAGTTTTCAGACAAAAAAAAATCAAAGCTATCTATAGTCATATAAAAAAATGCTCTAAATCATTATTGATTAGAGAAATGCACATCAAAACAACTCTGAGGAGGCAGTTAGGTGTCACAGTGGATAGAGCTCCGGCCTTGAGGCCAGGAGGACCTGAGTTCAAATCTGACCTCAGACACCTGACACTAGTTGTGTGACCCAGGGCAAGGCACTTAACCCCGATTGCCTCACCAAAAAGCAAAAGCAAAAACAACTCTGAGGTACCATCTCATAATATCTATCAGATTGGCTAATGTGATAAAAAAAACAAAAATGATAAATATTGGAGGGGATGTGGGAAAACTGGGACACTAATACACATTTGGTGGCGTTGTGAACTGATCCAACCATATGGAGAGCAATTTGGAACTACGTCCAAAGGGCTATAAAACTCTGCATACCCTTTGATCCAACCTACTAGGTCTATATCCCAAAGACGTTAAAAAAAAAAAAAAGGGAAAAGCACCTGTTTGTACAAAAATATGTATTGCAGCTCTTTTTGTGGTGGTTAAGAATTGGAAATCCAAGGGATGCCCATCAATTGGGAAATGGCTAAACAAGCTGTGGAATATTATTGTGCTATAAGAAATGATGAGCAGGACAATTTCAGAAAAGCCTGGAAAAACATGAACTGATACAAAATAAAGTGACCAGAACCAGGAGAATATTGTACGCAGTAACAGCAATATTGTACTATGAAGAACTGGGAATGAGTTGGCTATTCTGAACCAGACACTGATATAAGACAGTCCCAAAGGACTAAGGATGAAACATGCTATCCACCTCCTTGGAGAGAACAGATACCATCTGAATGTTGGCCGTCCCTCGTTCTCAAAGAAGACCAGGATATCAGGGAGGTGATGCTGTGACTTAAAAGCGAGTTGGATTTAAGTGAGGGAGGCTGCACAGAGTCACCAGCCTCACTTTCTCCTCCGGAGCCATCTGGGTCTAGCGGCTAGATACAGATCAGGATGACTGGAGATGGCCCCGGATACAGTGGGAGACCTTGGCCTTTTTAAGGTAAGGCCTTTCCAAGTTCTCATGTTGACTGAAGCAATGCCCATTCAGTGATTAAGGCTGGGTAAGAAAGGAGGCAAAGAATTGCCTCTTTATCTAGTTTTATATATATATTGAAGCATCCTCTTTTTCACTTTCTTTTTTTTTTTTTTAAATTTGAGTCTTCTTGTACAAAATGACTGATAAAATGAGTAAAATGTTTTCCCTGGTTGCACATGTATAACCTGTATCTGCTTACTGTCTCAGGAAGGGGGTAGGGGAGGGAGGGAAGGAGGAATAGAATTTGGAATTCAAAACTTTAAAAAAAAGTTTAAAAATTGCTTAAACATGTAATTGGGTGAAAAATAAAATATTATATAAAAAATAAAATGAGCTTGATTAAAAAAAAAAAACCTGTGTTAGCAAGGGCTACTTCTCTGCATCCTTCTTCTTCCCAGGTTTATTTCCTTCAATGCCACTTCTTTTTCATATGACACACGGACTGAGCTGCTCCATTCAACTATCACTTTTTTTTGTTTTTAATTTTATTTTCAGTTCCAAATTGGCTTCCTCCTGCTCCTCCCTCACACATTGAAAAGGAAAGAAATATGATACTCATTATACATATAAAATCATGCAAAACATATTTCCCCCTTAGCCATTCAACAGTCACTAGTTAAGTACCTACTATGTGCAAGGCTATTCTAGGCAGTAGAGATAGTATAAGAAGCAGGGTGGTGATGAATTGGCTCATGGCCTTATAGGGACCATCTCTGGAAGCTTGCAGAAAACTTTCTGGTTTCTAGGGAACCACATAGGAACTCATGTGAAGAGCCCTGAAGTGAATTCTGCTTGGTCAAGACAAAGTCCCCTTCTTGACCAACAAGCCAAGACTTTGTGTATATTTAAAAGGGAGTGACCCCACCCTAGGGGTTGTTGTTGTCGTCATCCTCATCATTATTTACCTGAGTGAGGCTACCTGACCAGCCACAGAGCACAGGCAAAGTACCTGAGACGTTGTTCGTGGGAGCCATAAAGGTACAGGCATCTGAGTCTTTAATGTGTCATCACCTACCACCAGACACGGGCAATCACAACTGGCTAACTGTAGAATGAGAGATGATCTTCAGTGTCCAGGGTGGGCCGGTGGTTACCAACCACTCTGGCCCTTAAGCAGGATTATCTTTGGCCCCCTCCTCCTCCCTCTCTGGGCACTCACTTGCTTTTGGACACACATCTCTAACTTAGTAGGTGCCTACTGCCCTCATGTTATCTAGATGCCCTCCCCTAGTTCTACCTAGGTCTGCCTTCCCCAGAAAAATCCCCCCTACCCCCAATCAAAATATCCATTCTTTCAGTTCAGAAGATTTCCCATGAATCATAGGAAAATAACCTGGTAAGTCACAGAGCATTACCAGCTGTAATTTGATTTAACATGATTCTGCTTCCCAGGACAAGAATGGAAGAAAAGGAAACAAATCCTAGAGGATTGTTAGTTTGGAGGAATAGGTTTAGGGGCAGCAGGGGTGAGGTATTGAGGAGAAAACAGGGAGACAGGAATAAGGTAAAGGGCCCCTGAAAGAAGAACTGGGCAAGTCCTCTTTGCTTACTACATAATTAATCTCAGGGCTCCCCCTTTGCTCCATGCTGCCCTCCAGAAATTACCAGTATCACACATAGGGGAAGAAGGGTCATGGCAGAGGGGCTTTCGTAGCTCAATGAAATTACCAACTATGCCATGCAGGGTTATCCAAGACGGGCAGAGCATAGTGGAGAGTTTTGACAAAAGGTGATCCACTGGAGAAGGAAATGTCCAACCACTCCATATCTTTGCCAAGAAAACCTCATGGACGGTACTAAAATGATCAAAGACATAACACCATAAGATGAGTCTCTCAGGTGGGAAAGTGTCCAATATGCTCCTGGGGAAGAGCGGAGGACAATTACAATTAGCTCTAGTACTAATGAATGCTAAGGCAGGAAATCAAAAGATAATTGGAATGGCATGCAAGCTTGGCCCTGGAGTACCAGATGAAGCAGGGCAGAGGATAGTTGAATTTTGTCAAGACAACTCGCTGCTCGTGGCAAACGCTCTTTTTCAACAACCCAAAAGGTCACTCTACACATGAACATCACCAGATGGTCAATATAGAAATAAGATTGACTATATGCTTTGCAGGCGAAGGTGGAGGTCATTAAAATAAGCCCTGCAGCTGACTGTGACTCAGATCATTAGCTGTTTATTGCAAAATTCAGGTTTAAATTGAAGAAAGTAGGGAAACTATCGGACGATATAGGTATGACCCAGATTCTATCTTTTGTGAATATGAAATGGAGATGATGAACAGGTTTAAGGGATTAGATCTGGTAGATAGAATACTGAAGAACTATGGACAGAAGCTGACAATATTGTGCCGGAGGCAGCAGCAAAAAAGTCAGGAGGACCTGAATTCAAATCTGGCCTCAGACACTTGACACTTACTAGCTTTGTGACCCTGGGAAGTCACTTAACCCCATTACCTAGCCAAAAAGCCAAAAAAAAAAAAAAAAGTATACCCAACTGAATGAAGAATTCAGAGAATAGCAAGGAGAGAGAAGATTTTCTTAGATGAGCAATGCAAAGAAATAGAAGAAAACAATAGAACGGGAAAGACAAGAGATCTCTTCAAGAAAATTAGAGATATCAAGGGAAATTTTCATGCAGAAATGGGCACAATAAGAAAAATGGCGGGGATTTAACAGAAGCAGAAGAGATGGTAAGAATAACACAAAAGAACAATACAAGAAAGATGTTACCATCGCCAATAACTACAATTGTGTGGTTACTGATCTGGAGCCCGACATCCTGGAGAATGAAGCCAAGCCGGTCCTGGGAGGCATTGCTAAAAAGACTAGTGGAGGTGACCAAATTCCAGCTGAGCTATTTAAAACCCTCAAAGATAATGCCGTTAAAGTGTTGCACTCAATATGCCAGCATATTTGGAAAACTCAGCGGCGGCCACTGGATTGGAAAAGATTGGTTTATGTCCTAATCCTGAAGAAGGGCAATGCCGAGGAATGCTCAAAGTACCAATCAATTGTGATCGTTTCACATACCAGCAAGGTCATGCTTCAGATTCAGCAACGTGTGAACCGAGAACTACCAGAAGAGCAGGCTGGTTTTTGAAGAGGCAGAGGAACTAGAGACCAAATTGCCAGCATTTGCTGGATTTGAAGAAAGCAAGAGTTCCAGAAAAACGTCTGCTTCTGCTTCATTGACTGCACTAAAGCCTTTGACGGTGTGGTTCACGACAAAATGTGGCAAGTCTTCCAAGAGGATGGGAGTCCCAGATCATCTTACTTGTCTCCTGAGGAACCTGTATATGGGTCCTCGACAGCAACAGTTGGAACCAAACATGGAACAACTGATTGGTTTAAGATTGAAAAGGAGTACGACGAGGCTGTATATTGTCGCTGTATTTATTTAATTTGTATGCAGAGTACATCATGTGAAATGCCAGGCCGGAGGAATCAAAAGCCAGAATTAAGGTTGCCAGGAGAAATACCGACGATCTCAGATATGCAGACGATACCTCTCTGACGGCAGAAAGTGGAGAGGAATTAACAAGCCTCGTTTTGAGGATGAAGGAGGAGAGTAAAAGCTGGCTGGAAACTTAACATCAAAAAACTAAGATCATGGCAATTAGTCCCATCACTTCCTGGCAAAGAGAGGGAGAAGAAATGAATGCAATGTCAGATTTTGTATTCTTGGCCTCAAAGATCATGGCAGGCAGAACCTGCAACCATGAAATTAAAAGACGCTTGCTCCTTGGAAGGGAAGCTATGGCAAACTTAGACAGCAGACCAAAAAGCAGAGGATGTCATTTTGCTGACAAAGGTTCATAGAGTCAAAGCTATGGTTTTTCCAGTAGCGATGGATGGCTGTGAGAGTTGGACTGTAAGGAAAGCTAGGGGCTACAGAATTGATGTGGTGCTGGAGAAGACTTTTGAGAATCCCTTGGACAATAGGGAGATCAAATCAGTCAATACTTAAAGAAATTAGTGAATGCTATTCACTGGAAGGACTAAATACTGAAGCTGATGCTTAAATACTCTGGCCACATAATGAGAAGATAGGACTCATTGGAAAAGACCCTGATGTTGGGAAAAATTAATGGCTAAAGGAAAAGAGGACGACAGAGGATGAGATGGATAAATAGTGTCGTGGTAACGATGAACGTGAAGAGCACCTAGTTTATTCTTACTTTATTTTTGAAGACTACAAAATTCCTTTACTGCTTTCAAGGGTTAAATGATTCAACAAGTATGGGATTTTTAAAAATTAAATAAGGCATTTACATTTCAGATATAAAACATATTCAAAGTCATTCTTGGTCAATTTCTGAAAACCAACTGTCAGGTTCATTATTTCACGGTAACTATTAAATGTGTCCCCACTACCACATTCCAGTAAAGCATACTCAATGTCTCTGTCTGACTTACTCTGAAATGTGATGTTGTAGTCTTTTTCCAAAAAGAAAATGGAATTTGGGGAATTTGTGCTCACTTTGTTCTGTTTAAACCAACACTGTGTCTAGATCCGCTCCCAAAGGAGAACTTATGTTAGCAATTCTTGTAGAATTCTGGATCCTTCAACTTAATGTCAGATGCTCCTTCCTTAATTCTTCTCTCTATTATACTTGAAGAAAGCTGTGTTTCAGAAGGCCAGCATTAGCAGAGTAACCTTATTTTGCCCATTCACCCAGGAAAATCCCAGTTCCCAGGCCAGCATCAAGCTCAGAAGCACCCACTAGGATCTCATGGTTATCCATCCACCGGATGAATCCGTTCATACTTTCTTCTCCTGCCTCCCAATGCTCTCTGGTGCCTACAGCCAAAGGGACAGAGTTGCCACTTTCCTCTTGTGACTCCTCCTTAATCTAGACCACCTTCCTTGGAACGCTGCCCTCCTCTCCTTCCACGGCTCTGCTCGGGTTTTGAGTGGGAATCAAGGGCAAGGTGTGGAGGCGGCTGCCACGTCTCTAGCTGAATCCATACCTGACTACACTGTTCTCCCAGAGATAGCCACAGCCATTGAAGAACTTCAAATGTCCCTTTTCCCTCTTGTTCTCCCTGCACCTGCTTTTACTCCTAACTTGTCTTCTGTTTCCCAAGTCTGCTTATAGCTTTGATTTCATTTCTGTCTTTGGAAGCATTCTAGGTGATACCTATCTCTATGTTTATTGAGGAGGAGAGGAGAGGACACATTTAGGAGAGGAGAGAAGAGGAGAAGAGAGGAGAGGAGGGCAGGATGAGGGAAGGGGAGGGGAGGAGGGGAAGGAGAAGGACAGGAGGGGAGGGGGAGGAGGGGAAGAAGAAAAGGAGGGGAGGGGAGGGGAGGGGGGAGGAGGGGAGGGGAAGTGAATGAGATCAATTTGCCTCCAGGCTAAAGTAGCTATTGTTTTAACTAGAGTTTGGGATCTTAGCAGGTGCCTCCCTCAAACCTGGGATGAGAGCTGAGAGAATAAAGGATGGGTCCAAAGGGAAAGCCCCGTCTCTGGGCACCAAGTAGAGGAAAAAGGCGTGATTTGGAAGGAATCAGCTCCTCCTCTTTTCTGTTGGGAGGAGGGAGTAAGAGAGTACCCAGCCAAACTTTGCTCCACAGTGACCCCTGCTGTTTACACTTATTTCCAAGAATCAGATGCAATGCAGATGCTGTGGCAAAAGAAAAAGGAAAAAAAAAGCCCATGGTTCTCAAGAATCCTCAACTACTCACTGCTGCCAAAACTCATCTCTTTAGACTAATATTCTCCTGGGTCATTTTCTATAACTGCAAAGCTTAAGACAAATTTAAATTACGAGTGGCCCAAAGGTCAATGGAAAGATGCAGGGAGTGTGTAGGACGAGGCTGGGGCGTGCCATGAAATCGAAATCACAACACAGGGAGGAAACAAAAGTGTCTCTTTTTGCAGATGGTACAGATAATGTACACAGAGAACCTAGGAGTTAAGTAAGAATTAATTAAAATAACCTCAGCAAAGTTGTAGGATATAAAATAAATCCATATAAATCATCAGTGTTCCTGAATATAACCCACAAAAGTCATCAGGAAGAGCTAGGGAAAAAAATCCACTAAAAACAGCTACAGAAACTACAAAATATTTTTGGAACGTTACTACCAAGATTCATTCAAGGGCCAATATGAATCTGACTTTGAAATAATCTTTTAAAAAATAAAAAAGACTTAAAAAACTGAAAAGCATGAATTGTTCTGAGTAGATCAAGTCAATATGATAAAAATGACAATACCACTTAATTTACTTATTCAGTGCAATAACAAAGTACCAAAGGAGTGTTTTATAAAGCTAGAAAAAATAAACAAAGTCATGTGAAGGAAGAAAGGGTCAAGAATTTCAAGGATAATTAGGAAAAAAGTGGGAAGGGCTTCTATTAGCAGCCATTATCCAACCCTACTATGAAGGAGTAATCACTGAAATAATGTGGTGCCTGTTAAACAAGAGAGAGGTAGATCAATGGATCTAGGCGGCAGCTAGGTGGCAAAGCGGATAGAGTGCTGAAGTTGGAGTCAGGAAGACTGGAGTTCGAATCCAGACTTGGAACTCTTACTAGCTGCGTGACCCTGAGCAAACTACTTAATCTCTGCAAGTCTCAATGTCTTCATCTGTAAAATGGACATAATAATAGTATTGAGCTTCTAGAATGTTGTGAGGATGAGCTAGTATTAGTAAAGCATTTTGCTAGTTAGCTATCTAAATGACATACAGAAGCCACAAGGACTCACTATTTGACAAAAACTGCTAGGAAAACTGGATAGTTGTCTGGCAGAAATTAGATTTGGACCAGCACCTCGTACCATCTACTGAAGTAAGCTCCAAATGGGTATATGCCATAGATATAAAAAAATTACATCATCAATAGATTAGAGGAGCCAGAAAGAAATTGTCTTTGTTTCTCTGGACAGAGGAAGAGTTCATGACTGATAAGATAGGCCATATGATCACACAAGATAAAATGAAGAGTTTGGATTATACAAAAATTTAAAAGTTTTTGTACAAACCTATTTGATGTAGTAAAAATGAGATGGGAAAACTGGGGAAAATCTTTGTAGCAAGTTTCTCTGATAAATGTCCTATTCCCAAGATACATAAGGAGCTGATTCAAATTTATAAAACAAAGAGCTATTCCCTGTTAAGTAAACGGCCAAAGAATATGAATAGGCAGTTTTCAAAAGAAGAAATACAAGCTATCAACAACCCTATTTTTAAAAAATGCTCTAAACTATTAATAATTCAAGAAATGCACATTTAAACCCCCCTGAGGTCCCATAAGACTCGCAAAGATGACCAAAAAGGAAAATGACAACCATTGGAGTGGCCATGTACTCTTGGTGAGTCGTGAATAATCCAGTCATGCTGGAAAGGAATTTGGAAATACGCTCCAAAAGTTTCTAAAATGTGCCTCTGACCCAACTATACTGCTACTTCTAAAGACATCAAAGAAACATCAAAGAGAGGGAAAAGATGTTTTCAAAAGCGTAAAAAAATTGTAGCAATTTTTTGAAGTAGCCAAAAATTGGAAATTAAGGGGGTGTCTTCCTATTAGGGAATGGCTAGCCAAGTTGTCATAGATGGATATAATGGAGTATTATTGTGCAAGAGGTGATGAATTTAAGGTGCAGAAAAAGCATAGATGTTCAGACGTAGCCAATGTGTGGATTTGCTTTGCTGGACTATGCAGCTATTTAGTGATGGCTTTATTTTTCTGAGTTTTAAAAGCATTTGCTTAGAAGGGAGTAAGGGGAAAGACAGATTAGTTGAGAGACAGAAAAAAGAGAGAGGGATTCCCAGGACATAAAATGGATAATTTTGGCTACATAACATTTCAAAGTTTTTGCACAAACGAAACCAGTGCACCTAAAATTACAAGAAAAGCAGGAAACTGAGAGAAAATTTTTGTAGCAAGTTTCTCTGATAAGGTCTCATTTCTCAAATATACAGAGAACTTAGGAAATTTATAAGAAAAAGAGCCATTCTCCAATTGATAAATGGTCAAGGGATATGAACAGGCAGAAGAAATCAGAGGTAACAATAATCTTGTAAAAATACTTTACATCAATAATTAGGGAAATATAAATAAAAACAATTCCAACGTAGTACCCTATACCCATCAGATTGACTAAGATGACAGAAAAGGAAAAATGACAAATGCTAGAAGAAATGTGGAAATATAAGACATATAGAAATATATACACAGAAATATACATGTATGTATGTATGTATGTTCACACACAGAGAGACATACACACTAATGTACTGTTAGTGGAGCTGTAAACTGGTCCAATCATTCTAGAGAACAATTTGGAACTATGCCCCCAAAGCTATGAAACTAGGTATCCCTTTGACCCAGCAATACTACTACTAGTTCTATCCACCAAAGAGACCAAATAAAAAGGAAAATGACCCATACAAAACCAAAAATATTTACAGCAGCTCTTTTTGTGGCGGCAAAGAATTGGACACCGAAAGGATACCATCAATTGGGGAATGGCTGAACAAGTTATGGTACATGAATGTGATGGAATACTAGTGTGCTGTAACAAATGATGAAGGGGATGGTTTTAGGAAAACCTGGGAAGACCTATTTGAACTGATGCAGAGTGAGGTGAGGAGAATTTACACAGTACAGTAATTTTATAAAGATAGTCAACTGTGAAGGAATTAGTAATTGATCAACACAATGATGACCCACCACAATTCCAAAGGACTCATGAAGAAACATGTTATCCAGCTTCAGATAGAGAACTAATGGACTCACAGTACAGATTGAAGGATATTTTTTCTTTATTATATTTTCTTGTTCCTCCCCTCCCCCATCCAAAACATGGCCGTACAGAAATATGTTTTGCATGACTTCATGCAGATAATGGACATTGTCATTCGTGCCTTGCCAATGGGTGAGGGAGGGAGAGAATTTGGAAGCGAAAATAAAAATGAAATTGAATTTTAAAAAAGAGAAAAGAAAGCACTTAACAGCACTGTCAACAATAAAACGGAGAAGCGGCATCAAAGACATTACTGAAGAAGTGTAGAACCAGAAAAGCTACAGACAGACAGTTGGAGTGGCCCATTGGTACAATAGAGGACACAGCCCCAATGTGTTGAGGTGATTTGTGTTAGAGGATTTATGGGAAAACACGAGGCAGAATGGCAGAGAGAGGGCAGTAGGAGGGGACTGCCATCTGCATCCCAGGAGAGGCATGCCCACATCAAGGAAATCACATGACCATCAAAGGAACAAAACCAAGAGGGGTGAAAACAAGCTTTATTGCAGACAGGAAAAGGTAAAGGAAATATCCTCTTAAAATAAGCTCTATTCACCCACATAAATCATCAGCATTTCTATATATACTACTGACAAAGCCCACCAGCAAGAGATAGAAAGAGAAATTCTATTTAAAGTTACTGTAGACATTATAAAATATGTAGGAGTCTACCTGCCAAAACAAATCCAGGAAGTATATGAACACAATTACAAAACACTTTTCACACGAATAAAGTCAGATCTAAATAACTGGAAAAACATCAGTTGCTCATGGGTAGGCCCAATTAATATAATAAAAGTGACAATTCTACCTCAGTTAATTTACTTATTCAGTGTCAAACCAATCAAACTACCAAAAAATTATTTGATAGAGCTAGAAAAAATAAAAATAAGATTCATCTGGAAGAACAAGAGGTCCAGGGAATTAATGAAAAGAAATGCAAGGGAAGGTGACCTAGCAGTACCAGATCTTAAATTGCATTATAAAGCAGCAATCATCAAAACTACTTGGTACTGGCTAAGAAATAGAGTGGTGAATCAGTGGAATAAGTTAGGTATGCAAGACACAGTAGTCAATGACTATAGTAATATATTATTTGATAAACCCAAAGACCCCAGCTTCTGGGATAAGAACTCACTCTTTGACAAAAACTGTTGGGAAAACCGGAAAATAGTGTGGCAGAAACTAGGCATAGACCAACATCTTATACTGTATACCAAAATAAAATCAAAAGGGATACACAATTTAGATATAAAGGCTGATACTATAAGCAAACTAGGAGAGCAAGGAACAGTTTACCTGTCAGATTTATGGAGAACAGAAGAATTTATGACCAAACAAGAGACAGAGAACATTATGAAATGCAAAATGGATAATTTTGATTACATTAAATTGAAAAATTTTTGCACAAATAAAGCAATGCAACCAAAATTAGGAAACAGAAAACTGGGAAAGAATTTTTACAACCAGTGTCTCTGATAAAGAGGCCTCATTTCTAAAATTTATGTAGAGAACTGAGTCAAATTTATAAGAATACAAGTCATCCCCCAATTGATAAATGATCAAAAGATAGGAACAGGCAATTTTCAGATGAAGAAACCAAAGCTATCTATAGTCATATGAAAAAATGCTCTAAATCACTATTGATTAGAGAAATGCAAATCAAAACAACTCTGAAGTGCTTCATTGCACCTATCAAATTGGCTAACATGACAAAACAGGAAAATGATAAATGCTGGAGAAGATGTGGGAAAATTGGAACATTAATGCATTGCTGATGGAATTGTGAACTGATACAATCATTCTGGAGAGCAATTTGAAACTACACCCGAAGGGCTACAAAAATGTGCATACCATTTGACCCAGCAATAGCACTTCTAGGGCTGTATCCCAAAGAGATCATAAAAATGGGAAAAGGATCCACATGTACAAAAATATTTATAGCAGCTCTTTTTGTGGTGGCAAAGAATTGGAAATTGAGGGGATGCCCATCCATTGGGGAATGGCTGAACAAGTTGTGGTATATGAATGTAATGGAATGTTACGGTTCCATAAGAAATGATGAGCTGGTGGACTTTAGAAAAACCGGGAAAGACTTGCATGAACAGACACTGAGTGATGTGAGCAGAACCAGGAGAACGTTGTATACAGTTAACAGCCACAATGTGCAATGACTGACTTTGACAGACTCATCTCCTTTCAGCAATTCGAGGATCTAAGACATCTCCATGGAAAATGCTGTCCACATCCAGAGAAAGAACTATGGAGTCTGTACACAGATGGAAGCACATTATTTGATATCTCTATTTTTTCCTCTTTTTTGTTTGTTTCTTCTTTCTTGTGGTTTTTCCCACTGATTCTAATTCTTCTTTACTACATGACTAATGTGAAAATAGGTTCAATATGAATGTATATGTAGAGCCTATATGAAATTGCATGCCATCTTGGGGTGGGGGGAGGGGAGAGATGGGGAGAAAATTAGGAACTCAAAAACTTATGGAAGTGAATGTTGAAAACTAAAACTAAATAAATGAATGAATAAATGAATGAATGCAGATTAAAAAAAAAATAAGCTCTGTTCATCTTCCATACCTCCATGACTTATACAAGGGAGCTTAATTTCAATACTGCAAAACAATTGTTTTCAATGGTTCATGCAGGGTATTCAGCAGATAAAAAGTTTCATCAAGCAAAGAAGGGAGACCAAGAGAGGCTTCTCTCTCTCACTTGGGTAAGTCCAAAGAAAGACTTTCTGGATTCCCGGAGATAGAGGCTTTGTGCTGTCCTCTGGGGGAACAGATTGCAACCACTCCCTGAAACTATTCCCAGAAACCTCATGCTTTTGGGCAGGAGGGCAAAGATCATCTAAGGCATCTGCCAGGGGTGCTGAGCAAAGCAAACTCAACTGAGCCATTCCTGGAAACGACTCCCTCTTTACTAGTCCACAAACAGATAAACAGGACATCAGAGAACCCTTCCAAAACAGAAAGGTTAATATGTTATCTGGGGTTCCGAATGGACATCTGAATGATATCATCACAAATGAGCCCCCATAAATCTGTGTGGTGCAATGGCACGTGTGATTTATTCCAGACCTCCTCCCTACCCACACTGGCATCCCTTCACTTTGCAGCATTATTACACGGCCAGGAAGGTCGCCTTGATTTGGGTTGCTTTTTAAAGCATTGATTTGTTCTAAGCTATCTCTTCAGGTTTGGGAGTGAAAGAGGAAAGAGCAGAGGAGAAAAGAGGAGAAAACACAATAGAAGTACTTTACAGATTCCTTCAGCTAGAGAAACAATGAAGAGTCATGGTCAGTTTCAGGGAAAAAAATTCAACGAATGAATGAAAAAACACATTAAACAATTACTATGTGCTAAGCACCTGGCTAAGTGCTAGGAATACTAATTCAAAAGTAAAGACAGTCTCTGCCCTCAAGGAATTTACATTCTATTAAAAAAATTGTATTGATATCTTTCATTTTTTACATTACCTAGATTTCTCCCTGTATTCTCCTCCCATTTCCTTCTCAGAGAGCCATCCCTTTTAACAAATATTTTTTAAAGAAAAAAAAAAAGAAAAAAGTAAGCAAAACTGATGAATGCATTTTTGCAAATCTGACCTTATATGTGATGTTCCCCATCTGTGCCCCTCCCCCAACTCAGCAAAGGATTGGGGGGAGGTGTCTTCCCCGTAGCTTTTCTTTAGGATAATTTTGCAATTCCTTCTTTCCTTCCTTCCCTCCCTCCCTCCTTCCTTCCTTCTTCACCTGGGCTGATTTGCCCCTCCTTGGGCAGCTTGGTTCCATTCTCTCCTGCATTAGGCAGCTCGATGAGAACTCCACCCCTCCCCGGCTTTCTGCTCCCAGGTACTAGCCATATTGGTGCCACCCATGGGGAGGGTAGCTTTTTAGCTCTACTGAAGCTCAGAGGCCCCCAAAACCCAGTGCTCCAACAGCCTCACCTCACAGCCCTCAGGGACTAGAGCCGTGCATCACTCTACCTAGCACGACATTCATGGTCCGTTGTTTCAAGGTGGTCTGTAGGTATTCTGTGCGCTCTTGGTTCCGCTGACTTCATTCTGCATCAAGCCCTCTACGTCCTCCCATGCTTCTTTGGATTCATCTGTGTTGTTTCTTACAGCACTGTCCCATTCCATTCCATCCATATCCCCCAATCGATGGGAATCTAGGTATTTTCCCCCAGTGTTTTTGCTACCACAGAAAGGTGCTTCTGTAAATATTTTGGTCCACAGAAAGCCTTTCTCTTGGTCAGTGGCCTCCAGCATATTCCTAGCAAGGGAGGCCCTGTGTCAAAAGTTACAGACATCTTAGCCATTTTTCTCGAATAATTCCAAAATGAGGAACTTACATTTGAAACAGGAGACAGCACTCATAGCGGGGACAGCCGCCAGAGAAGAATCTTTTGGTTTGTAAAGTTAGAGGGAAGGAGAGTTCCACTCCAGAGGAAGAAAATCCGAATTTAGCAAAAACAAACAAAACTGCTGGGAAAACTAGAGAGCAAGTCTGGAGGAAATCAAGCCTAGATCATTATCTCTCACCATGCACCCCAATAGTCTCCAAATGGACAACAGGCCAAGATGTTAAACACACTAAAGGAGCCGCGTCTTTTGCGGTTGACCATCATTACAATGTTGCTGTTACCGTGTATGTTCTCCTGGCTCTGCCCCCTTCATTTTGCATCAGTTCATACAAGTCTTTCCAAGGTTTTTCTGAAACCATTCCCTGCATCATTTCTTACAACACAACATTCATAAACCATAACTTGTTCAGCCATTCCCCAGTTAATGGACATCCCTTCTTTGCACAAAGAGTTTCTACATATGAATGCACATGGGTCCTTTTTCTTTGATATCTTTGGGGTACATACCTAGTAGTGGTATTGATGGGACAAAGGGTATTCAGTTTTATAGCCGTTTGGGCATAGTTTCAAATTGTTCTCCAGAATAGTTGGACTAGTTCACAGCTCCACCAATAGTGTATTAGTGTCCCCATTTTCCCAAACCCCTTCCAGCATTTGTCATTTTTCATTTTTGTCATCTTAGTTGATCTGACAGATATAAAGCAGTACCTTGTTTTAATTTGCATTTTAGAGGAAGATTTCTTGATGGCTCACAGGAGATCAAATGGACAATTCTGATTACATAAAACTGAAAAGTCTGCACAAACAAAACTAATAGTGATATTTAGAAGGGAAAGTTAACTGGGGGAAAAAAAAGTCTCTGCAGCAACTTTCTCGACAATGATATGATATCCAAGATATAGAGGGAACTGGTTCAGACATAAGAGCCATTACCCAGGAGATAAACTCTCAGAGGATATAAACAGGCAGTTCTCAAAGGAAGAAAATTACCTTATTGGCAACAATATGAAAAAATGCTCCAAATCGCTAACAACAGGAGACGCAAATGAAAACATCTCTTTGGTTCCATTTCATGCCCATCCTGTCAGCAAAGACGCCAAAAAGATCACTGTTGGAGAGGCTTTTGGGAAAATCACTGCACTGTGGTCAGAACTGAGAACTAGTTCAGCAATTCTGGAAAGTAATTTGGAGTTATGCCCCCTAAATTGTGTATATGATTTTACCTTTTTGAGATATGCCCCCAAAGAGATCAAAGAAAGAGGGCAAAGGTCCATTGGTATAAAAGTAACCCGGAAATTCCCCCACTAGGCACGTACCCCAAGGAGCATGTTGTTTATTTTTTATTTTTTGCCAGTTGGGGTTAAGTGACTTGCCCAGGGTCACACAGCTAGTAAGTGTCAAGTGTTTGGTCTGAGGCTGGATTTGAACTCATGTCCTGACTTCAGGGCCGGTGCTCTATCCACTGCACCACCTAGCTGCCCCAAGCCTGTTGTTTAAAATAAAGGCACAGTATGCATCATAATGTTTATAGCAGCATTTTCTTGTGGTAGTGAAGAACTGGAGGGGAAAAGGGGACACCCCTGTTGATTGGAGCTAAATAAATTGTACACGAATGTAACAATATCACTGTGCTTTGAGAAATGATTAATGAGATGAATGCAGAGAGGCATGGACATACTTACACGCATTGATACAGAATGAAGTCAACACAGCCAAGCAAACAAGATACACATGACAACAATGAAAATATTAAAAAACCAACCAAACAACTGAAGAGGAATGCCGGAAAATTACAAAGAACAGGCACAGCCCCAAAGAAGAGATCTGAGAAGACACCTCCCCCTACTCCTTTGCAGGTGGAACATTTCCACAGGATGTCAGACTTCTTCAATATGTTTTTAGGATTGGCTGAAATTTTTTCCTTTTTTTTGTTTTTTGGCTAGGCAATGGGGGTTAAGTGACTTGCCCAGGGTCACACAGCTAGTACGTGTTATATGTCTGAGGCCGGATTTGAACTCAGAATTTTTTTCTTTTTTAAAAAAATTCTTTGGTATAAGAGATGGGTCCCTGGGAGTGGAGAGAGGAGGAACACAAGGGGAAGTTTAGGCAATGTTAAAAAAAAAACCAAAAACCTAGCTGTGTGACCCTGGGCAAGTCACTTAACCCCACTGTCTAGCAAAAAACAAAAAACAAACCAACCACAAAAAATCATTTTAAAAAACAGTAAATTTTTTGAGGGTAGGAGCTGTCTCTCCCTAATATTTACACCCCCAGGCTTTTCATTCATTCATTAGAGGACCGTGGTCTTGTTGACAGAGCTGGGAATGGGTACCATTCTGGAATAAAATGCCCATCCTGCTTGGAGAGATTCCACTACAAGTCGTATGTCCCCAGGAGAAGGGAATGGAAAGGAATAAACATTTACTAAACACCTACTAAGTGCAGGTATTTTAAAACACCTGCTATGCATTGTGCTAAGCACCTTACAAGTATCTCATTTGAGACTCACAATGATCCTGTGAAGTAAAAGTCGTTATTATTTCTACAGTACAGGTGAGGAAACTGAAGCAGACAGGTGAAATGACTTGTCCAGGGTCACAGAGCTAGGAAGTATCTGAGGTCATATTTGAACTCAGGTCTTCTAGACTACAGGCCCAGGTGCTCTGTGCACTGTGGTGCCACCTAGCTGCCTCTAAGAGGCTTTAAATATTTATAAAATATATAAATATATATTATATACAAAATAGTTATATATTTACATATTTTACTTATATATTTATTTGGGTTAATATTTCCCAATTGCATGTAAAGTTTTCATATTCATTTTTAAAATTTTGAGTTTCAAATTCTTTCCCTCCTGCCTGGTCCTCCCCTACCGGGAGAAGGCAGACACTATATCCATTACATGTGTGAAGTCATTCTAGGAAGCCTTTGATCAAGAAGAAAGGCTCCATGCACACCCAAATATTCATAGCAATGCTTTTTGTGGCAGCAAAGAATTGAAAATAAAGCAGATACCCATTGATTAGGGAATGGTAAGACCAAGTGTGGCACACAAATGAAATAGAATATTACTGTGCTGGAAAAAATGACAAGGAGGTGAATCAAGTGACATCAAAGCCAAGGAAACCACATCCATGATGCCTACGACAATGTAAAGGAAAAGCGGACCAGACAAAGGAACCCGAGTGCCATGAAATGGCCCCAAAGAAGAGAGAAGAGGAAACACCTCCCTCGGCTCCTCCGCAGAGGGGCTCCTTGGGCACAGGATACACAGCCAGCCTTTATTTTCTGTTCTTTAGTTTTGTACAGTTTTCATTCTTTTTTTCCCATAGTTATCCCTTCCAAAGCGGCAGACAACTTGTGAAGGCCAGCGGATGACACAGAAAAAAGTTTAGAAACTCAGAAGTGCAGAAAAGACATGTACGTTATTGTATATTAGTACCATAAATATGTACCATTTCTTCTTCTCTGATACGAAGAGAAGGCCAAAACATTTTATGTGGATTTCCCAGATCGTGGTGGTGGTGGGGGGGGGAGGTACTGCACCCCTGACCCCCAAAATGTGGAAGGGATAACTATGCTTTATTATGAAGGACGGCTCTCTGAGATGGACAAGGGGATGCCATGGGGCATAGGTCAGTCAGTCCACAATCACTCATGAACCACTTACTATTAGCTAATCACCATGCTAAGTGCCGGGGATACAAAGAGGCAAAAATTGTCCCTGCCCTCAAGGAGCTGCCATTCTAACGTGTTGGGAGGAAGATGTAAATAACTCAATACGTACAAGATGTACACAGAGCAGATGGAGGCTGTCACTCAGAGGGAAGACCTCCTGCAGAAGGAGAAATCTGGGTACTGAAGTAAGCCCTGGAAGCCAAGAAAGAGGCGAGGGAGCACAGCCAACACAAACCACAGATGGCAGACAGAGTTTGGGGAAGGAACAGCAAGGACGCCGGGGAGCTGCTCCTAGAGAAGTAAAGGTAGCCTTGGAAGGGGCCAGGTTGGGAAGGGCTTCGGAGGCCAAAATTTGGGAGATTAGAGTGAAGGTTATTGAGGGGGTGAATAACGCGGTCAGAGCTATCAGAAGGCTATCACAACAGCCCAAGTGTGAAGTGACGGGGGCCTGTACCAGGCTGGTAGCAGCGTCAGAGGAAAGGGGCACGTAGGAGGGATGTTTTGAAGGCGGAGATGACAAGATCTGGTGACAGACTGATGATGGAGGGTTTGTGAGTAAGGAATTAAGGATGATACTGGGGTTTTGAGCCTGGCTGACTGCAGGGATGGTGGTTTCCTCAATAAAACTCAGGGAATTGCAAACAGGAAAGGATAATTAGTGCTGACTTTGGACACGTTGAGTTTGAGACGTCTACGGCATGGCTCAAGATGTCTAAGGCATGGTTTGTGATTTGAGATTATAGCTCAGCAGAGAGACAAGGGCTGGCTATAAAGCTCTGGGAAGGATCTGCACTGAGCCCATGGGAGCTGCTGAGATCACCAATGAGGCGGTACAGGGGGAAAAGACAAGAGGGCCTAGGTAGAGCGATGGAGGACAAACAGTTAATTGGGGGCTAAGATCCAGCAAAGGAGGCTTGGGAACAGCAAACCCAGAGAGAGCAGCAGCATGAAAATGCAGAGGAGGGACTGGATCTGAGAGGCGACCAACAATGACGAAGGCTGTAGAAGGGTCAGGAAAGACGAGGACGGAAAGGCCATGATATTTGGCAAGAGAACATAGGTGGTGTCCAAGAGAAGCCAGATCGAAGAAGGTTTAAAGAGTGAGGACAAATGAATCCATCATCAGAGGATTTTTCCAAGATTCAGCCACGAAAGGGAAGAGACAGGACGAGAGCTAGTGGGGACGGCTGGATCAAATGAGGATTTATTGAGAATGAGGAGGACGTGGGCAATACTCACAGACGGCACCGAAGCCGTAAGCAGATAGAGAGATTTTGAAGACCAGTGAGAGCGAGAACGGCAGAGGGATGGATCTGCAGAAGACGGGACGCAATGGGATTGAGGGGGCATGCAGGGTGTTTGCCTTTGGTACAGAGGATGTAGCGGAAGAAGGTGACTGAGTGATGTGAGGAGACAAGATGGCACCTCAGTTTTCTGGGAAAGAGGGTGAGGGCGAGGTGCTGTGGGAGGCTTGAGGACGGAGGAGAACGTCCAGAACGGTGTCTGTGCAGAGCGGGACAGTGAATTGATTAGAAAGAGGATGTTCGTCTTCCTGCAGGGAGGGTCCCGTTGAAATTGGATGACAGAAATCTACAGCGCACCCAGATACCCCAGGCTCGTGATTTTTCAAGCAAATCAAAGGCTGCAGATGGTTTGGCTAGGTGTAATCACTGCCAGGACAGGGGAGACCAGCCCAAAGTGGGACTGTCACCAAAGGGTCGAGCCGGGCAAAGCAGAGAGAAGCCCGTACTGAGGGATGGAGGGACTGAAAGTCACAGTGAGGGTGGAGAATAGGCTTAGGGGTCTCAAGGCAGAGGTAAAGATGGAATGATCCAAGATTAAGGAATCTCAGAACTCATGAACATGGAAGTGGAACCCGGGGCAGGAAGGCAGAGGTGGGGATGGCAAGGTCACAGGTAACACCATCTCTATAAGGAGCTGAGGTGGGGGCGGGGGGAGGTCGTGAGAACTGACGTCCATAAAAATCAATCCATAAACTATCCACGGATGCCCCCTTCTTAGGGTGAGAAGCCCTGTAAATGCTGTCGATGGAGAAGAGGAGGATCTATTTAGAAATGAAGGTGTTTGACAAAAGCTACCAAGACAGATTAAGTTGACCTTATGTCAGTTGAGAAACAGGAAAGAAGCTAGACCCTGGCTACCCTTCCTCTGCAAGCGGGGGATGTGGTGAAGAACGAGACAAGGGTTAAGCTTGATAGGAAAATAAACCTTTAATCTGAAGAGAAAGAAGCGAGGAGAAGCAGCCGCTCTGGTGCATCTTGGCCCGCTTGGCGCTGGAACGGATGGCAAGGTCACCTTGGCCGGATGGTCCCAGAAGGGAAGGGAGGCGTTCTGATTCAACTTGATTAGACAGTGAGACATCATTGGAGCCTCTCAGGGAGAACTCTGTGAAGGCTGGAGCCATCCCAGCAGGTCAAAGGTGAGCAGGGTTTTGGACAGGCTTCCTTCGCCCCTCTCCAGCGAGGGGCCGGCCCCGCTCTTCCCAGATGGTGAGGCCGTCACAGGAGCAGATCTGCTTGGGGTTCTGGAAGAGGCCTGCGGAGCGAGCAATGATGCCACAGGCTAGCCTACAGGAGACAGAGAATGAGGTTGGTGTGGGCCGTGAAGGGGCCCGTGCCACACCCAAAGGCGCCAGGGAAACACTCCCACGCCCAGACGGGTAGGGCTTCCTCACCTCTCTCCAGAGTTTCCAGTGACCTTGGAGAGCGGGTGTCCTCCCTGCCCCAGGTCATCTTCATCTGCATCAATGACCAGGCTTCGGCCGATGATGTCCCACACCTGCAGAGGCGGCAGCTCTCAGGCCCTGCCCGGACAGAAGCCGTCCCGTTCTCCCCCACCCCCCATCAGTCGCCTCGGCATCTCACCTTGAGCTTCTCGTCCTCTAGCCTGAAGGTCGCTCTCCCGTTGGCACTTGCATAGACGTTCCCCAGATCTCCCAGGTGCTAGGAGGGGCAAGATAGCTCAAGGGTCTCTTTGCTCCTCCTGACTTCAGCCAGGGCAGCAAGGGTAGCGAGAACTGGGAGGCACCTCTGGTCCCTCCCCCTCCCCCTCCCCCTGCCCCACCTGGGCTCCAGTCCCTTTGGCGGCTCTGGGCCACTACCTCCCCAGGCCACGGCAGCCTCACCTGGCTGCCTCCAAGGTCCCTTCCATTCCTAAAGCTAGGGTCCCACGACCGCTTTCTGGCAGCGGCGCTTACCCGGTGGGTGTCCCTGGGGCCTCCATGGGGCATTCCTTCAGGGTTGAAGTGGTCTCCACAGCTACAACCCAAAGGCATTTTGTGGGCATGGAGGAGCTCAGCAGGTGAGGGGTGTCACCCACCCCCATCCACTCCAGCTCCTCCTGGGTTCTGTGTCCTTGGCATCAAATGTGTAGGAGCTGAAGAAATGGCTGGTGGATGACCTGGTCCCATCGGGGTTTGTGAACGGTTCTGCTCATTTTTCCTGGCCCCGGCCCCTCCCTTGCCCCATCATTATGCCCATTCCACTCGGAATACCACGGAGCTCCAGCCTTTCAGCAGGGTGACCAAGCCTCCTGGGCCTCCCGGGCAGATTTCTGAGGCTCCTAAGTGCTACTGTACATCTCTTTTTAGCAAGCAATCAACAAGCATTTATTAAGCTCCTCTGGCATGCCAGGCCCTGTGCAGACAGCAGCACACAGAGAAAAGGGGACCGCCCCGCCCCTCTTCTGATGGAAGGCAGCATATTCACGTGGGCAGATCGAGTTCACATACAAACAGACACAAAATGACTGGATGGAGAGGCAGTGGGAAGGAGGAAAGGGCCTCTGAGGGGACCCCAGGGGGCGAAGGCATCCCAGGCAGGGTGGGTAAAGATGGCAGATGGCGCGTCCGCGTGAGGAGACGTGGGCGAGCCGCTTCGGCTGGACGGGTGAATGGGCGAAGGGGACAGATCTGGGAAGGGGAGGCTGGGCCTGAAACTCCAGGGGAGTCTGGAGGGCATCCTGGCAGCAGGAGAAGGCAATGCAATCCCTCAGGGGAGTAACGGAGTTTTGGGGTTATGTTTCCTGCCCTCCTACCAGAGTCTGCTGGCTATCCAGGCATCTGAGTGCCTAGAAAAAAGGGCAAAAACACCCAGGGAGGGCACAAAGCTGACAGAAAGTCATCCGCAAGGGCTCCTACCCACCTGGCACAGTTTTGGGTCAAGTCTCCATACTGATGAACGTGGAGGCCATGGGGCCCAGGCTCCAGGCCATCGATCGTCCCCTCAATGAGGCAGCGCTGGGGGGACACTTGTAGAAAGCGCACAACTCCCTGTACGGCCCCAGGCTGCCCCAAGATGGCCACAGCCGCTCCCAAGTTCTCTGTAAGACAATGACAGGGGAGCTGCCTTCCCCACCCCACCCTGACCCCCCCACCCCACAGGGCCACAGTCACCCCCAGGCTCTCTGTAAGATAGTGACAGGTGAGCTGCCTTCCCCAGCCCACCTTGCCCC
>NW_020951147.1:4387096-4387397 GCF_900497805.2 Vombatus ursinus
TGTAAGATAGTGACAGGTGAGCTGCCTTCCCCAGCCCACCTTGCCCCGCCCAACATGGCCATGGCCACCCCCAGGATCTCTGTAAGAAGGGTGACAGGTGAGCTGCCCTCCCCAGCCCACCCTGTCCCCCCCCCAACATGGCCACAGTCACCCCCAGGTTCTCTGTAAGAAGAGTTAACAGGTGAGCTGCTCTCCCCAGCCCACCCTGTCCCCCCCCCAACATGGCCACAGTCACCCCCAGGATCTCTGTAAGAAGGGTGACAGGTGAGCTGCTCTCCCCAGCCCACCCTGTCCCCCCCCC
>NW_020951147.1:4387497-4416012 GCF_900497805.2 Vombatus ursinus
CCCCAACATGGCCACAGTCACCCCCAGGTTCTCTGTAAGAAGAGTAACAGGTGAGCTGCTCTCCCCAGCCCACCCTGACCCCCTCTCTCGCCCCAGGCTTCCTTTTCTCTAGTAATGATGAGCCTTCCCACTCCCAGGATGAGGAGAACCCGGTATCCAAAGATTTCTTTCATCTCAGAAGCCAAGAATCTGGCCTTGAATGCTCCCCCCACCCCCGTCCCAGGCTCCCTAAGTTTGCCCTCCTCTCACTCTGATGCCCTCCCCACCACAACCCTGAGGCCCGGGTGCTCACGAAGCTCGTGGCTGCCCATGCCCTTGAGCACTGCCTGGCGCCCTGTACTCTCCAGGACACTCTGCACCTCCTGGCTGGGCAAGGTGGTGGTCACCAGGACACTCTGATTCTCCAGGTGCACCTCCACTCCCTGGACACCTGTGAGAACAAAGGAGGAGGAGGAAGAGACAGCAACAAAGGGGAGAAAAGGAGATGACCCAGGCCTCCTGCACCAAAATCCAGCTGATTCCACAGCAGCCCCTCTGGAGCACTCATGTGTGTCCCAAGGGGTCACAGCGGAGGCAGGACCCACGTTTCAACAGAAGCCTTCGACAGACACCTAGCCTTTGACGCCAACACAGCCCGCAACCCCGAGCGGGCCCCTGGGCCAGGGGTGCGCCCTCCTTCCCAGGATAACAGTTGGCCTTACTCAGGCCTGCTGCACCCTGGTCTAAGGCAGGGTTCTTAACCTGGGGCCCACAGACCTGTGGACAGATTTCAGGGGCTTGGATAGAGAAAACCAAAGCAAACCAGGCTCTCTATCTTTCTTTTACTAACCTCTATGTGACATTTAGCATTTCCTTCACCTACTTGAAAACATGATTTTGAGAAGGGATCCACTAGCTTCACCAGACAGACTGCCCAAAGGGTCCTGGACCCCACCATGGTAACGAGCCTGGCTCTAAAAGGACGATGAGGCTGGCAGGAGAGAATCACCTCCACCCCGATGAAGAGTAGCCCAGTGTGGCAGATGGGGGAGGGGGAGCAGGCCCAAGACCTGGATTCAAATCCTGCTTCAGCCTCTTAGGACCTTAGGCAGGGAGCAACCTCTGTGGCCTTCACTTTGGTGGAAACAGAATCTAAGGGTCAAAGGCATGCACGCATCTGGGCTGCAGTGGCCTGCACCTTCCACTTTGGGCCAGCTCTGATTGTTTGGATGTGAGAACGGGCTTCGAGGATTTGAAGGGTTGCGGTACACAGGCTCTGCCTGCCCCAAAGGAGCCATGGATGGCGAGAAGAGGCAGACATGGCTTGGAAAAGGTAAAAGTGTCCTCTGATGTCCTGCAGAGCAAGGCTAGCCCCTCCTTCCTGGATCCCTCCTTCAAATACTTGACAATGTGGCCCCCTCCGTGGTCTCTTTTCCAGCCTCAGCAGTCCCAACTCCTTTGACCAATCCTCAAGGCCTTTCTCCACCCCGCGTGCCTTCCTTTGGACACTTCAGCTTATCCATGGGTGGAACACTGGGCAGCCCAGATGTGGTCTGACGGGGGCCAAGGACAGGGGGCTATGGCCTCTTTTTCTTTTTTTTTTTTGGTCTATGTTTTCTTTCACAACGTGACTAACATGGAAATGCTTTTTTTTGTTTGTTTTTTGGTGAGGCAAGTGACTTGCCCAGGGTCACACAGCTAGTAAGTATCAAATGTCTGAGGCCAGATTTCAACTCAGGTCCTCCTGACTCCATGGCTGGAGCTCTATCCACTGCGTCACCTAGCTGCCCCCACTACAGCCTCTCTTAAAGCAAGCTAAGAATGCCCCAGCCTTGCGGGCTGTTCCATCACACCACAGGACTGAACCAAGCTGAGCTACCCACATACAAAGCTAACGTAGTTGTTACAAGCTCTTTTCTCATGTCCCTTTATTCAGTGCTCATGACAAACCCTGGGAGTGGAATGCTGGGAGAGTCCCTGGCCAGGGCCACCCAGGTTACCCTGAGAAAACCACTTTGGACGACTCAAGAATGTTGATCAATGCAAAGGGGTGCCTCCTGACACCGAGGAGGAGGCATTTTTCAGCCTGCGCCAACGGCTGGGGCTGCGGGCTTAATTATACTTACTGGTTACTAGGGAGAGATTAAAAACGGTTTCTGAATGGGAGTAGTATTGATGCTGCAGCCATACCCATACAAAGGTTTTTTAAGAAAGAATGAAAGCCTAATGAAGCATTTTTTTTTTAATGCCCAGAAGAGAACAGAAAGGAAGGGAAAAACAGACAAGCGGGAAAGCTTTGGAAGTCACGGGGCTGCTTTAAATTCAGACTTAAAGAGATCTACCCAGCTGTATGTACTTCTCTGTAGCGGGAAATGCTCATATCTGTAGGTACCTGTCAAGCCCAGAAGAGCAAAAACTATTCTGAAATTTATTTTTAAAACGACGTGTCTGAGCCAGGCTTACAAGCCGGCCTTCAGAGCCTTGTCTCCCCACCAGGCCATCCTGCTTTTCAGACAGTTGACCATGACCATCTCATTATCTTGCCAGGCCTTCTTCATCCTGAATCTGTGTCGCTTTGCTTTTTGGAGGCCGAGTATGGGGTTGGCCTGCTAGATTCAACCCAATGCTCCCAGAGCCTCGTGGCTCCAACTGTGGCATCCAGTGCATGGGCTCACACCCCAGGGTCATCTATCAGTACATTTGCTTGGCCGACCATCTGTGCTTTTATTTTAGTCCTTGATAAGAAATGCTGAAGGGCCCCAGGTCACACTCCTCTCCAAAGTGGCATCCAATCATTGATGACTACTCTGGGCATCCAGCCACGGAGCTGGGTCCAGAACCACCAGGACTAAACAGGAAAGAAGGCGAGTTGTGCTGGGAGAGGGAGGGCGGGAGGGCGAGAGGCATGAAAGCAGGAGAACGGTGCTGAGGCCAGCCCAGGGGGCCAAGGAGGGGCCAGCTGCCAGAACCCTGACTTGGAGGGGCTCCCCTTTCCAACAGACCCCGAGGGGCCACACAGGCGGTCTCCTCTTTCTTCCTTTCAGACTCTGGGGAGCCTCATGAGCCTGCAGGATTGCGCAGGGGGGTGGAGCAGAGCAGAAGCTAAGGGATAGGCTTGGGGGTTCATCTTTTCCTGGCGTCCTGGGGAAGCCCTCATGGAGGGGCCAGGAGAGGCCCACTCGTTTCATGTTCCTGACCTGGTCCCCTGTAGCATGAGGACAAGCCTGGGAGGCTACTGTCTTTTTGTGACTGGGGGAGGGGTGCTGTGGTTCAGCCAATGGGACTCTGAGCTAAAAATCAGGCTGGTGACACTAACTGTTTGGCCAGGGCAGGCCCTTCCCCCCTGCTTAGGGCCTCAGTTTCCTCTTCGGCACAATGAGAGACTGTTACAAAATTAAACCGTAGGATGCTCGTTCCTAGCCTCCCTGGCCTTGTTTTCCTCCAAAGATCTCACCAGGATGTGGCGAGATTATTTTTACAATTCCAGCTGTCATCTAGGGAAGGATCTCCTGGTTAGGAGAATCCTCCCTCAAAGCAGGCCAGGCTAGCATCTGGTCCGCAGTTTCCGGTCTTACAGTGCAGCCTGGGAAGGCCTTGAAGGCCAGAAGGTACGGGAGCTGAAAGGAGCCCAGGATGACCCGGCCCCCCCCCCCTTCAATTCAACCAATATTTATTAAGCACTTACTAAATCCAGCCCTGCCCTTAAATCTATTTATCTGGGTACAAAAGAAATGTAAATTGAATAAGGAGGTGGGGCATCAAGGAATCCCAGGACAATGGGGCAGTTGGGCTGAATCTTGAAGGCACAAAATGATTTCAAGAGACAGAGACAGAAGGGAAGGCATTCCAGGCAGGGGAGACAGCCAGTGCAAAGGTATGGAGGGAGGGAGATGGAGAAGCAGCAAGAAGGCCATTTGGCTAGAACACAGACTATGGAGCAAAAAGGTCCAGCCAATTAGGTTGGCAGAGCTAGGGTGCCAGGACTTTCAATGCCAAAAAGGAGCTGAGGCTGCCTTAAAGGGGAGAGGGGGAGAGAGAGAGCGAGAGCAAGCACGCATGAACCAGAGGAGAGAGGATGGACTGCAGAGGGGCAAGGCTGGAAAAAGAGACCACTAGTCCAGGGAGGTGGTGAGGCCTGAAGCAGGGGGGTTGGGGAGGGAACAGAAGGGGAGACCCATTGTTTAAGCGTCTGCCACGGGCCAGGAATCGGAAAGGCTTTGTAAAGGGAGGTGAAGCCTGAGCTGCACCCTGAAACAACAGCCGGAATGCAAGCCGCAGAGGTGAGTGGGGATGACAGTCCTCGAGGGGGGCATGGGGAGGGGGCTTAGGAACCTCAGCGAGTGAGATGGGAATGCGCCCACATCCAGCAGGTTGTTGGACATGGGCTGGAGAGAGGCAGCCCAGAGGCATCGAACAGACGGGACAGTGGAGGCAGCTGATCAGATCTGCCAGAGGGAACCTAAGGAAAAGAAGGGCAGAGCCGTGCAGGAAGATGCAGCAAAGACGGGAAGGCTGGGCGGGCCACACAAGGGCATGGGGTCAAGAGGGAGGGCAGCGATGGCAGAGTGCAGGTCTGCAAAAAGGCCAAGGTGAAGAAGCGGCCAGAAACCCTTCGCAGCCCCAGACCTGGAAGCTGCCTCGAGGCCATCGGGCCGCTCCAGCGCACTTTCACAGATGGGGAAACTGAGGCTCGGAGAAGGCAGGAGGCGGAGGGAAGGGATTCGAACCCAAGTCCTCAGTCTCCAAACCCGGGCCTCGCTCTCTTACCTGCCACGCCACGCAGGGATGTCTGCACCGAGTCCACGCAGCTCTGGCAGCTCATTTGCACAGCAAACTCCAGCTGTGGGAGACAGTGCTACGCTGGTGGGGCGGAGCTATGCCAGAGGGCGGAGCTACGCTGATGAGGGGCGGGGTCATGTTGAACAGGGAGGCAGGAGCGGAAGGGCGGGGCTGTGCCGTTGGGGCGGGGACAGAAGCGAGAGGTGTGACTATGCCAAATAGGGGCGGTGCTTCCCAACCCACGTGACTCGCTGCTCTCGCTGCTCGGTAGCTACTCGAACCGGCCCTTCCCCCCCCCCACACACACACAGGGGCCCCCCCAGAGTGAGCACCCCAGCCAGCGCGGCCGACCACTCCGTCCTCTCTACCGAGATCCCCTTGCCCCCTCACCGTGCATGCTGTCTTGCTGTCCCCGGCCTGCGCAGGCGCAGCCGCACCTACAGCAGAAGCCATCCTCAACCTTCCAAAGCCAGTACGACTCTCCCAGTGGCGCAGGAAGCCGACTGGTAGGGCGGGGCCGTGAGACCTTTGGCCCCTTTTACGTGTCCACAGGCGGTCTTAGACTCCGCCCTCTCCCCGACTCAGGACTTCAGTTAGCCACTCACCAGGCAGATTGGCAGAAAGGAGGCGGAGTCACGAGACTTTGCGTTCCTCACCCCCACCCCGACCCGTCGCTGTCCGGACTCCGCCTCTTTCTTCCTCCGGACCAATCACCAATCAGAAGAGTCCAGAGGGGGCGGTCTCACGAGACCTTACGTTCTCCAGCTCCCGGATCACAGGTTCATCCCTCCCGCCCGTCTTCTCCACCGCGTGTGGTCATTGGCTAGGCTCGAGAGCCCGGCGTTCTGCCCCGGTCTGTCTCCATAGCGACGCGTCCAGGCGTCTTAAAGGCGCCAAACAAAGCAGCCCCGGTGCTGGCTCTCAGGTGTGACAGTCCATGCGTCGGGGGTCTGAGGTCCCGGTGCCAGGTGCTCGGGGGTCAAGCAGCAGCCGCAGCAATGGAGTGCAGGAAGAATGGACCGGAGCGAAGGAAGCGGCAGCGGCCGCCGTCGGACAGGACGGCGGACCCGGAGCTCCGGAAGCTGTACCATCGGCTTTTGCAGCCACTGTCGCTGTTCCCGGGCGAGGAGGCACGGATCTCGGTGACCCCCGAGCCTCTGCCCACGTCTCCGCAGACCAAGAGTGACACCCGAGTTGGCCGGGACTCCTACTTCGTGGAGCAGCTGTCTCCGGGCTCGCTGTGCTTGCTAGTGTCGGAGCGGCTGTCCCGCGTGGGCCACGCGCCCAAGGTGCCCCCCGAGGGCCGGAGGCGGCTGGCCGAGGTCATCCTGTCAGAGTTGCAGTACGGCTGGCAGATACCGCCGCCCGAGCCGGGCCTCAACCCGCGGGACCAGCAGGAACTGCGCCAGCGCGTGAAGACTCACGTGGTGCTGACCTCGGAGCAGCTCTTCCTGCGTTACCTGCACCTGCTGATCACCCTGTCGGTGCCCGAGTCCGTGTTCACCGAGCCCGCCACGCTCACGCGCCTGTCTGCCTGCCTGGCCACCGACTGCTCCCGCTTCCTCACCAGCCCCGTCGTCTACCGCCGCCTGGTGTCCGACTTCAAAGACCTGCAGGGCCTCTGCCGCTTCCTGAAGAAGGGCACGGGGGCCGTCAAGCCAGACCATTTCCGCAAGCAGGCCCTCATTCCACAGCAAACCATCGGCACCTTCCAGGCATCCAAGCTCTGCCCTCTGCCCTGGCCTCACAGCACAGGCTTCTCCCAGATCCCGTGCTCCACCCTGAGCTTGAGTTACTTGATTCATTTGAGCCGGCCGGCAGACTTCCTAGGCAGCCCCTGTCTGGACCGTTTAAAGGGGCTGCGGTCCATCCCGGACCTGGACCAGAGAAAGTACCTGCGCTGGCTGCCCACTGTAGCGCCCACGCCCCCCAAGGCGCTGGAGGTTGGCCATGCCCGGAAGGCTGACCTCTCGAGGATTTTGAGCTTGGCTGGAAATCTGGATCTGAAGACCTTCCTGCGGCTCCATAACCCCAGGAAGTGCCGCTCTTTGCCCAATCTCAGAGAAGGTTGGAAGCTTTCAAATGAACTGGGCATATGTTCACCTCCTCCTCGAACTTTGACCCCACTGATCCTAGGGTGGGAGACCCAAACGGAGGCCTTCGTTGGCTCAGCTTCAGAGGACCTCAAGCACATGATGAAGAACTTGAAGGTGGAGCTGTCCAGGAAGCCCCCGCAGAGCTCAACCCTGCCCCCTCTCCTGGGAGCCCTGACCCGGTGCCCAAAAGGCAACCACCGAGTAGAAGAGCTGCAGAGGACCCTGAAGACCCTCCAAGAAGAAGAAGCCTCAGGAAAGTGGGAGCACAAGCCCAGCCTGGGGGCCGCTCTGCATCCTCAGACAGTTACGGTGGCCCTGACGCTGAAGGACCAGATGGTGCTGCAGGCTGCAGCTGTCCGAGTCTCAGAGCGGACCTTCCACGACAGCTTCTTTGTGAAGGAGGAAAATGTCCTCTATAACCACCTGTCAGGGGAGTTGGACAGCAGAATCTTGGAAGACCTGGACGCCGTCCTCTTTGCTGGGGCTAGCATCCAGGGGATCTACAATGAGCTTCTGAGTCAAGTCTCTGCCGACTACCTGCTCTTTGATAGGGGGCCCCTTGTGGAGCCCACGTCAGAAAAGGACTGGTCAAGCCTCATGTCCTCAACCTTCCTGTACAGAGATCCCAAGTATCGGGTCATCAACCCTGTCCTGGATGGCATTGGAAGGCACAGAATCCATTCCAGAAGCTTCAATCCACTTCCCCCACCGCCGACTCCCCAGCCGCCTAAGCAGTGGGTCAAAAGTAAGGCCTCCTGGATGCGCTGGTGGAGAGCCACGCTGACCCCAGATGACTACTTCCTGTACCTGGCCACTCAGGACTGTGACTTCCTCCATGTGATCTTCCACATGTACCCAGAAGAGGAACCCATCCATCTTCCTATCGTCATCAAAGACACCCTGGAACTTCCGCCCCTGCCTCCACTGGCACAGGAGGAGGAGGCCGGAGAGTTTGTGCCAGGTATCTGGGATGCCAACTCAGTCCTAGAGGATGGCCTGGGAGCTGAAGGGAGCAAATCCCTGGGGGACCCCAGGAAAGTGAAGCTGCTCCAGAGACGACTGGAGAGAATCTGGACAGCCCTGCAGGTGCCGGACAAAGATCGACTGGACATGGCTATCAAGTACAGCACCAACGCCCGTATGGGGCATCTCCCTGCCCTGGTGACTGCCTGGGAGAAGGCCTTGCAGCCCATCCAGGAGCGAGAGCTCTTGTTAGCCCAGCTGGAACGCTTCGAACAAGAGGCCTCTGACCCCAATCGCTTCTTCCTGAAGGTCGATTATGACCTCTGGCGCTGGACAGAAGAGTCCCAGATCCGAAGCCACTTGTATGAGAAGATCAGAAGAGTGGAGGCCTTGCTGACCAAGCTCCTGCAGGACATCCAGATTGCCTTTGGGGAGTCGGTGACGTACAAGGGGCGCTGCTATCTGGAGAAGATGAAGAGGGACAAAGTGGAGATGTTGTACTGGCTGCAGCAGGAACGGCGAGCCAAGAAGCTGGTCCGGGTCCAAAAGGGCTCACGACTGCCTTCTCTTAACCCTGAAAACACAGGAAACTCAGAAAATGGCCTCATTCCCTCTCCCAGAAACGTCTAAACAGCAAACATTGCCCCCTTCTCCACTCTCTGTCCCCATTTGTCCCCAAAATGAATCAGCCCGGTGATAGACTATCTAAGAAATCCAGGCCCCGGGGTGGGGGGCAGGGGGAAGGAAGGGGACTAGGAACATATGATTTCTAATTAGGGAGATCTTGGTTGAGTTCCTATTTTGTTATAATAGATACCGTAGCCATAGGATGAAAATTGCTGTTTTACAAAACGCTCTGCGGGCCCCAAGTTGACCAGCTAAATTCAAGTCCTACTCAATCAATATGGCCAAGTTCTGGTACATCAGAATAATTGGGTCTGAACCTTAGTGTTTGGTGAAATGAGATTTGCCAGGTAAAACAAAAGAGAGGGGACCTGTTTAGCAATTCAGTCTACTCCAATTCTAAGGGATGGTTGGTTTGAGTCTAGATTAAAAAAAAAAAAGCTCTCTCTCAGGTCTGGCTTAGTCAGCAGTTACAGAAGGCCATGGCTGGCTGATAGGGTGGGATTTGGCCCCATCCTACTCCCACATCTCCAGACTGTTGTTGATAGCTGAATACCATTGCTAGAGCTGTATTTCTTTCTCTTGGCCCTGTTAAGAGTGGAGCCGACACCATCAGTGAACCCAAAGGTACAATGGAGCATCTTGAACCTTTGCTGGCAGTGGGTTTGGATAGGGAAGAATCTGGAGGAGGAGAATGTGTGCATTGCCCTGGGTACCAGTGGGGCTTGGGCCCTGATGGGTTGGGGTGGAACAACTTAGTTAGCTTTTACAGTTTTGCCTCAGGTATAGACCCTGACCTTTTTCCTCAAAGAGGCTGAACTCTACTAGAGGAATCCATTGAGGCTTTTTGGGATTACAGAAGTCTGAGGAAATCTTTCACAGATCTAGATCCTCAGTTTCCCTACTTCTGTCCCCCATGGCTGGGTTTAGAGAAGGTCCAGCAATCCAAGTTATGATACTCAGCCAGTTACACATCTACCAGGGACCCTGTGCCCCAGCCCAAGGGAATTTTTTTTTTTTAATCAGAGAAAGTTTCTTAGAGGAGGTAGCATCTGAACGAGGCTGTTAGCGATGAGGAAGGAGGTTCACTGACCACCTGAGCCAGAATTTGGAAGGGAGAGAAGGAATATGCTTTCATCCTAGCTCCTTTCCACTAAGCCCTGGGATCTCTCCGCTTGGTTCCTTTTGGACAGTATGACCCAGTCTCCCCAGTATGGACTACCTCATCCCCAGTTTGATTGTGAGCCCTATAGGAGTAAGCGGACAAGTCATAAACGGAAAGATTTACGTTTTCTTGATGATTTCAACAAGATAAAATGATGCAGTCATACAATCAACCCTGAACATCTGAGGTTTGATTTTCCGAGATCGTCTAATTTTAACATTTGTCCACTGGTCAAAGTTATACATACAAACACATTTCAAACATGTAAAATATATGTGTGTGTGTGTGTCTATATGTGTATACGTGTGTAATGGGCATTTGTATGTGTATATTGTTGCTTGTCCTTCATTCCTTGAAGAAGACCATGACATCAGGGAGATGATGCCATGACACGCGAATGAATTAGATTTAAGTGAGGGAGCGCTGTGCAAAGTCACCAGCCTCACTTTCTCCTGGAGCCATCTGGGTCCAGTGGCAAGATATAGAGCGGGACAACTGGAGGTGACCCTGGATGCAGTGGGAGACCTTGGCCTTTCTGAGCTAAGGTCTTTAATAGGTCTCAGTTTGACTGGGGCACCACCCATTCAGCGATTAAGGCTAGGTAAGAAATGAGGCAGAGAAGGTCCTCTTTACCTAGTCAAAAAAAAAAAAAAGAAAAAAGAAAAGAAAAAGATAAATCTGGGAGGGGAAGACCTTCAGGATTTCTGGCCAAAACAGAAACAATTGTTGTTTACATTCATTCTGAGCCAGTCTGGGCCCACACAATGACCAAGTGGAGCTTGGCCTGGGACCTATTGCTGGCCAGAGTGGTTTGGGTTTAAGGCATAGTCTACCAACTCAGATTTAAGCCTCCTCTCCACCTTAGTCTCAGTTGCTCGGGGGCACTGAGAAGTCAATTGGTAGATTTAGAGCTAAAAGGGAACTTAGAAGTCATTTAGTCCAAACCCTCTGATGTACAGATAAGAAAACTGAGGCCTCCAGAGGCCATGGGACTTGTCCAAAGTTGCCCAGGTAGGAAACTGAAGAGCTGGCATTGTCAGCTCCTCTATGTGATGTGCTGAGGGTCCCACAGTCAGTGGGGGGTGGGGGGAGGGGCGTCAGCCCCTTCTCCAGCTGTCCAAGTCAACTTTCCTAGGTGGCCTCCTATATGCATATGGACATAGACAGAGATGTATGTGTATGCATAGATGTGTTTATATATGCACACGTATACACATGTATATCCCATATGTATATCCTCAGATGCACGTGCACATACAACATCCATGCTGTTATGGATAGAAGCTGTGTTTGCTTTGGTGCAATCATATAAGAGATTCAATGAGAAAACTCCCTCTCTCAATATCCAGAGAAACACCCATCCTGCAACTCGGAACCTTTGAAAGCTCCAATTTTTTCCTAGCTTCATTTCTCTTCTGGTCAAAATTCAGGGCAGCTAGGTGGCACAGTGGGTAGAGCACTGGGAATCAGGAAGACCTGAGTTCAAATCCAGCCTCAGACACTAACTGTGTGACCCTGGGCAAGACACTTAACCTAACCCTGTTTGCCTCAGTTTCCACATCTGTAAAATGAGCTGGAGAAGGAAATGACAAGCCACTCTAGTATCTTTACCAAGAAAACCCCAAATACAGTCACAAAGCATCATAACTGAACAAAAAAAATTGCATTTATACCCCAGTTTACAAGACATTTTACTACAGCCCAGTGAGGCAGGGTGAACGTGAGTGTGTGTATGTGTGTGTGTTTGATTTCACTGGTATATGGAAGTCCCTGTGCAGAGATTCCCTTCACCAATGCAGATTGCTTCCTGCTGTGCAACTTATATTCTTTTTTTTTTTTTTTTTTTGGCAATTGGGATTAAGTCCCAGAGAGGTCCCCACCCTCCACTGATGGAGAATACTCTTGAAGTCTAAGAGACATCCCATTGTCATGACTAAGACCCAAGGGGTTATTTCCTTAACTCCCACCTGATACTGACAATGCTAATACCCTATAAAGGTTGCTTCTAGCCTCCTGCCCTTTGCCGGCTATTAAAGTGTAGTACATCCAATGTCTTAGACTAATTTTATTTGTTTTGTTTTGTTTTGTTTTTGTGAGGCAATCGGGGTTAAGTGACTTGCCCAACGTCACACAACTAGTACGCGTCAAGTGTTGGGTCTGAGGCTGGATTTGAACTCAGGTCCTCCTGACTTCAGGGCCGGTGCTCTATCCACTGCGCCACCTAGCTGCCCCATCTTGGACTAATTTTAGTCCAATCAATATTAAATGGTCTTGAAAATATATTTCATCTGGAACTATGCCCAAAGGGCAACCAAACTGTACATACCCTTAGACCCAGCAATACCACTACTTGGTCTGTATCCCAAAGAGATTATAAAAAAAGGAGAAGGACCCACACATACAACAATATTTATAGCAGCTCTTTTTGTGGTGGCAAAATGTTAGAAACTGAGGAGATGCCCATCCATTGGGGAATGGCTGAACAAGGTGTGGTATATGAGTGTAATGGAATACTATTGTGCTATAAGAAATGATGAGCAGGCAGACTTCAGAAAAACCTGGAAAGACTTCCATGAATTGATGCTGAGTGAAGTGAGCAGAACCAGAACATTGTACATTATAACAGCAAAACTTTGCAATGATCGATTATGAATGACTTAGCCCTTCTCAGCAATACAATGATCCAATTCCATGATAAAACAATGACAACTCCAAAGGACTCATGATGGTAAATGCTATCTGCCTCCAGAGATGGAGTCTGAATGCAGATTGAAGCAGACTATTTTCACTTTATTTTTTTGTGGGGTTTTTTCTTTTGGTCTGTTTCTTCTTTCACAACATGACTAATATGGAAATATGTTTTACATGATTGCATATATATAACCTATATCAAATTGCTTACCATTTTAGGGAGGGGGAGAGGAGGGAGGGAGGGAGAAAAATTTGGAACTCAAAAAAATTTTTAAATGAATGTTTAAAATTGTCTTTACATGTAATTAGAAAAAACAAAAAACTATTTTTTAAAGAGGAAAGTATATTTTACAATGATAGACAAAATGTACTGAAAAACATTTTTTTTTTTTTTTGGTCTAGACAAGTAATGTCTAGACCTTTGAGGACATCCTGTCTGGTGAAATCCTGATCTGAAAACTTCCTCCACTAAAACATCTCAGCAATAACTCCCAGTCTTATCAGTTGACCAAGGACACAGAGGAGTTCATTATCACAGGCAGCACATGCCAAAGGCAGGACCACGCCCATTTTAGAGCATTTCCTGGCTTAATGTCAGGGCCAAAGAATCATCCATTTAGAAATGGAAGGGCCCAGCCCAAGCCCTTCTTTTACAGACCAGGAGGCTGAGACCTAGAAGGGGAGTAAGTAACTCTAGGAGAGTCAAATCCAGCATTCTCTCCAATGCGCCATGTTGCCATGGGAGGGGTTTCAGACGCCACTCAGCCCCACCCCCTCATTTTACATATAATAGTTGGCCTACACAGATGTCTACATCTATAGACATGGCTGGCAGGTAGCACAGATAGGCTCTGTGGTCTGGCCAGCCTCTGAAGAGAGGAGAGCCTGGGGCCTGGCCTTTACCACTCACACCCGAGGTCTGTCGGGGAAAAGTGTGCCTCAGGGGCCCTGCAAAGTGGAGTGCCCTTTCCTCATCTGTCCCTCTCAAATCCTGGTGGTCTAGGGGAAGAGCTCCGTTTACTGCTCTTAAGGGGGGAGGGTGGCCTTTGCTTTTATATTCACCAGCTATCAAAGGCTGGTTCCACAAAAAACCATCACAACTAGTGACTATTGAGCAAACCCATTTATCCAAGTCGAACAAGCCAGCCAAAATCAGAGACGTTATGGAGATTAGAATCCACCAAATAATATACAAGAGTGAAGGAGGGAGGGAGGGAGAGATGTGAGCTCACACAGGGAGAGAAGAATCACCCAGAGAATTTTCTGAAAACCGATAGAATTTCAACAAGCCCAGGGACATGACGGAGCCAGCTTCTCAAACGAATGCCATTTAGAAGTCTGTCTGTCTGTCTGTCTCTAATGCCCCCTGAACCATCCTCTGTCCAAACATCTTTCCTCAAGAGTGTCTGGTCCCTGATACAAATCTTTCCTGGGCCCCCCCTCCCCCCTCCATTCTCCTCTGCCCTCTGTCATCCCTGCTGCCATCCAGGCACCAAGCACCTTGTGCTCACCTACCCCACACAAATCCTCTGGCTGTGTGTATTAAAGTGTAGTACATCCAATGTCTTAGACTAATTTTATTTGTTTTGTTTTGTTTTGTTTTTGTGAGGCAATCGGGGTTAAGTGACTTGCCCAACGTCACACAACTAGTACGCGTCAAGTGTTGGGTCTGAGGCTGGATTTGAACTCAGGTCCTCCTGACTTCAGGGCCGGTGCTCTATCCACTGCGCCATCTAGCTGCCCCATCTTAGACTAATTTTAGTCCAATCAATATTAAATGGTCTTGAAAATATATTTTAACTGGAACTATGCCCAAAGGGCAACCAAACTGCACATACCCTTAGACCCAGCAATACCACTACTTGGTCTGTATCCCAAAGAGATTATAAAAAAAGGAGAAGGACCCACACATACAACAATATTTATAGCAGCTCTTTTTGTGGTGGCAAAATGTTAGAAACTGAGGAGATGCCCATCCATTGGGGAATGGCTGAACAAGGTGTGGTATATGAGTGTAAAGGAGCAAAGCTCCTTTATGATGACTGCCCACGTCCCTTCTCCCTGTGCTAAGCTCGGGGATACAAAGAAAGGCAAAAGGCAGTTTGCTGGAGAAGTCACTGTTTAATGGGACGGGGACAGGCAAACAACCTTGTACAAACGAGATCCAGACGAAATGAACTGGAGGTAACCTACAGAGGAGGCCAGATGGTGGAGAGTTAAGAAGAAAGGGAGACAGGAAGAGGAGACACCAATTGCAGAGCCTTCTAGGGGAGTTTAGCTACAAAATGCCAGCTATAGGGGTAGAGTTAGAAGGTCAGGATGGGTTGGAGGACACGGACTGTCTTTTTCTTTCTCTTCCTTTTGCCTAGCACACAGTAGGCATTTAATAAAGATTTACTAAATTGTTTCGAGTTGAGCGGAGCCAGCGTTGCAGGGAAAAATGTTGAGCAAGGGTTGAGACCCCAGCGGTCGCCACTCCGGGCTGCTGAGCCGTCAGATCTGTCTCCCCCACCTTCAGGCACGTTCCCCAAGGCCACAAGGTCTCAGCTCTTTCAGCCCCCAGCCCTCCAGCCGCTCAGTGGGAGGAGGAAGGGGAAGCAGGGTAACCCGCAGCTGGGACTGTGACCGCCCCTCCCTCTCATCGCTTCACGTGGTTTCTCTGCCTCTGCCTGTGTGGCTTCTCGGGGCAAGGAAGGTCGTCTAAATGTCAAAAATCCTAGAAATCATGCCACGCACCAATACCGCGTAGCAATGTCCCCGGCAGTGGGGCCACATTGCCCTCAAAGTCCCCCTCCCTCCTCCTCCAGCAGAAGAGAGGAAGTCGTTTTCCGTGAGCAAACTGCCTACTATGTGCCAGTCCTTGACTGGTTGCTGGCGATGCAGTAGTTTACCTTCTACGGAGAGAAACTGCATTTAAATACAAAGCGATTTGGGGTGAAGGCGCTAGCAGCTGGGGGGGGGACCACCGTGTCTCGGGGAGTCTAAGGGGCAGAGATGAAGAGGGGGGAGTCCCATGTCACTTACTACGGACTAGAACCCCCTCCCCAATTCTCCCACCGAAGTGGGCCGGGCGGCTCTGCGGCATCTTTGTCGGATGAAATAGATCTGACTCCCGCTCGTGGAATGGGACCGTCCCAGGGAGACGTGGGCACCGGGAGCCAGCGGAGCAGGCCTTCTACACCCTCCCTGTAGGACGTTTTTCTTGGTTACTGCGTTGGGGTAGTGGAGAGAGTGCTGGCCTTAGAGGCAGGTCTTGGGTTCCACGTCAGTCACACACTGGCTGACAGATCCTGGGCATGTCAGGGTTGTGCCAGGCACTGTGCCAAGCGCTGGGCATACAAAGAAAGGCAAAACACAGCCCCTGCTCTCCAGGAGGTCACAGTCTAATAGAAGGGGGGGGGACAACAGGCGCACAACTATGTACAAAGATACAGGATAAACCTAGGAAGGGAGAAGGGGGAGGGGGAGGAGGGGAGGAACACAGGGAGGGGGAGGAGGGGGAGGAGAACAGGGAGGGGAGGGGCGAGCCTGGGGATCTGAGGTCCGCCCAGTAGGGCCGGGCCCGCCCCGCCCCGCCCCGCCCCGCCCCACGTGCTCCTGTAAACAGGCAAAGGCGCAGGCGCGGCCCGCCGGTCTCCACGCCCATTGGTCAGCCAAGCCCCCGCCCCCTCCAGGGAGCTCGCCGCGGGAGGAGGCCTCACTGGTGGCCGAGCTGTTCCTCCAGAGCAGTCGAGAGCTGAGCTCCGCAGCCGATCCCGACTCGGAGCCTGACCCCTGTCCAGCCATGGCGGCCTGGCTGCTGCTCCTCCCGCTACTGTCGTCTCTGCTCCCGGGCGGGGGTGCCTGGCACCTTCCTCTGGCGTCAGACCCCACGCTGGAGGCCCCGGCTCAGTTTGCGATGGAGGTTTACAACCGAGGCCGCGATCCTGAGGCTGCGGCGGTGCCGCAGAGCGTCCAGGGGCGGAGCCTGAAGGTGAGGGGGCGGGGCTCAGGCGGTGGGGGAGGAGCCTGTGTGTAAGAAGCGGGGGACTGAGAGGGTAATCTGGCTTCAGGGGCGGGGCCTGAGGGGATGGGGTGGAGCCTGCAGGTGGAGGGGGGGGGTTGACTGCAGGGGGCGGGGCCTTGTGTAAGATGGGGAAGGGGGGGGTTTTTGCTTGGGGGGGGGGGCCTGAAGGGCTGGGGGTGGAGCCTGCAGGTGAGGGCTCTCTGGGTGGGGCTCCAGAGAGCCTTCCACCTGCCAGGAGGGGCTGGGGGCTGAGGGGTTGCACTAAAGTGGAGTGGGCCTTGGCAGATAGGGTGGACACGTGGGGCTGGCCTTTCTGAGGGCCTCCCAAGCGCTGGGGCTGCAGATGCAGAGGAGAGACAGCTCCTGCCTTCAAGGAGCTCACAGTCTAATGAGGGGAGTCTACGTGCATGGGAGATTCGGCTTCTGGGCTGCAGGAAAGGCCCTGGGTCCTGAGGGTATCACAGCTGCTAAGCCAGCAATGCCCAGGGTTCACAAAACCAAGCAGAGGCCACATGGCCAGGCTCTAGAGCCCGTGGGGCACTGGCACAGCAGATGGGCCCCGACCAGTAACTTGGGAAGGGGGAAGAGTTGGGGTCCAGCCCAAGAGGGCTTGTCTAGAGCAGGGGGGTTAAACAAATAAAAACAAGGTCACCAAACTGTACATGAGGATCCCTGTGGAGCACATATTGACATAGTTTTAAAATGTATTACCTGTTTTATTGTGTTTTTATTTATTTTGTTATATTTCCCAACTACATTTTAGGCTGCTTTGGCAGCAATGCCCTATGTATTGTGGGCCACATGCACATTTGACACTTCTGGACCAGGGCACTGAAAAGTGGGGCCTGGGGGAGGGGAAGGGCGGGAGGAAGGGAGGGGGAAGGCTTCCTGACGCATGCTCCTTCTGGGCCCTCTTAGCATCTGGAAGGCAGTCAGGCCGGGGTGAGGAAGAGGAAGGTCTCAGGCTGCCAGTTGGCATCTGTGGATGGGGCCTGAGAATGGACGGGGGCATCTGCTGGGTGAGGGCAGTGGAGAACAGGCAAAGGGAGGCCCCAGAGCTGGATTCAGGGGCTAGGACCCAGGTTCCCAATTCCCCTTCTGATCTCTCCCTCTCTCTTGTTCAGATGGCCCATGGGGTGCTGTACTCCCTAGAAGTGACATTGCATGAGCCTCCTTGCAGCCCCCCCACAGCCTGCAAGGACCCCCAGTCTTCAGGGACCCTGGTAAGCACTGAGACCCCAAGCTCGGACAGGTCTGAGCCTGGCTCAGGTCCTGTGACTTCCTTGGCCTTGACTAGCCCTAACACATCCACAGGAAGTCTGACTCAGCTGTTCAGTGAGTGTCACGGGTTAGAGAGCTGACCAAACAGCCTTGCTCCTGCCCCCCCAGACATAAACACCCACACCCTGAGTCATACCCAGGTACTTGGGGATCTGGTTCAAGGCCTGTTTCTCCCAGAGCATCTGTGGGAACCTTACTCAAGGTGTCTTTCCAGATCGGCGAGTAGCCCCTGGGCTCCTCATCAGCCCCCAAGGCGTTGGACTTGGGGACCCAGCCCCTTTTTCTCCATTCCAGGCCTACCGACATTTATTAAGTACTATTGATGTGCAAAAGTACAAACGGGCAGTGCCTGTCCTCCAAGAGCTTCCAGTCTGCTAGGAGGCTGTAACAGTACTGAGACGGTTCCCATGCTCTGGCCAAACATCTGCTCAGACACTCACCCTCTCTGAGACTTAAGCTTTCTTTATCTGTAAGGGAAACAGCCCCTGCCTCAAGAACTGTTGTGAGGAGCAAGGAAAGGCAGCTTGGAGGGTCTGGTGCAGTGGAAAAATCCGGACTTTAGAGCTGCCTCTGCTGCTTACTGCCTGGGAGACCCTGGGGAGGCCCCCAGCTCCTTCTTGTGTCAGATTCAGCAGGGGGAGGGGACAGGTCAAGCAGCCTCTAAGGGCCAAGTCTGGCATGCTATAATGAATGCATGCTCGATAATAATAATAATAATAATAATAATAATAATAATAGCCAATGTTTATATAGCACCTACTATGTGCCAGGTACTGTGCTAAGTGCTTTACTATTATCTCATGTCATTCTCACAACAGTTCTGGGAAGGAGGTGCTATTATTATCATCCCCATTTTACAGATGAGGAAACTGAGGCAAACAGGGCTAAGTGACTCGTCCAGGGTCACATAGCTATTAAGTTCTGAAGCCATATTTGAATTCAGGTTTTCATGACTCCAGGCCTGGCGATCTGTTGACTGATGTCATCAAGTAGTAAGCATTTATTAAGCACCTACTATGTGCCAGGCAGTATGCCAGGCAATGGGATGCAAAGATAGAAAGGAAACCATCCCTGCTCTAAAGGAGATGATGGTGATGATGATGATGGTGATGAGGATGATGGTGATGAGGATGATGATGGTGAAGATGGTGAAGATGATGATGGTGATGATGGTGGTGATGATGATGATGGTGATGAGGATGATGATGGTGGTGATGATGGTGATGAGGATGATGATGGTGATGATGATGGTGATGAGGATGAGGATGGTGATGGTGATGGTGATGAGGGTGAGGATGGTGATGAGGATGAGGGTGAGGATGGTGATGGTGATGGTGATGATGGTGATGATGATGATGGTGATGAGGATGAGGATGATGCTGGTGATGATGATGGTGATGGTGATGGTGATGAGGGTGAGGATGGTGATGGTGTGATGATATAAAGGAGAAGTTGGGGCAAAGAGTCTCAGAAAGCCTGAGGAGGAAGAGACCCAACCTTTTGAGGGCCCTTTGTCCAGGGAGGATCATGGGATCCTGGCTTCTGACCTGGAGGGGCCCTTAGAGACCCTCCAGTCTAACCCCAGCCCTGTCCTACACGTGAGGAAACAGCCTCTCAGACAGGGGAAGGGACTGCCCAAGGTCACCCTGAGGCCTCAGTCTTCTTGGCCCCAAGTGGGCTGCCTCTCCAGGAAGGGGCCCATGACGTGCCCCTAGCTGCCAGGAAGCCCTGCCCTGACTCTGCTCCCCACTTCCCAAGGGCAGTTTGATCCCCTGCCCCAACGCAGACTCATTCTTTTGCCTCAGCTTTGTCGTTTTGAAGTCCTGGACCAGATGTGGGCCAAGCAGACGCTGCTGAAGCAGGACTGTGGCCAGCCTGGTGAGAAGGGAGAGCCCTGCGGGGATCTCTGAGGAGTGGCTGGGGCCTCGTGGGAGGGGGCCTGGACCAGGGCTCCCCTAATGGCTGCTCTTCCTTTCACCCTGGTAGGGGCCCAGCATCTTCCCTGGAGTTCCGGCCATCAGCCTCCCATCCCCCCATCGCAGGTGAGAAGCCAGAGCAGTGCAGGTGTGGGCCTCCCTGGGCTGTTCTGGGGCATAGCCCTCCCCCTGCTCAGGACGCGTGAGCAGTGAACCTTTCTGTTTCAGGGTGACTCAGTGCAGCTGATTACACTCTTTAAGGACTTCCTCGCCACCTACAACAAGAGCTACGCTGATGCCACAGGTGAGGCCCGCCTGCCTGGGGACCCTCCCCCAGCCCCATCCAATCACCACACTTCTTACAGATGAGGAAACTGAGACCCAGGGAGGTTAGGTCACTGGGCCAGAGCCACGCAGGAAGTGAGGAGGCACTCGGGCCTGGCAGATCCAACCTCGCGGTTCCGGAGGCTCCATCGCGTGGTGTCTGAGGGTCCAGAGAAGTCACGCCAAGAAGACCCAGGGCCAAATTCTTGGGGTGACGACCCTGAGCCTCCGTTTCTGCAAAATGGCAATGCTGAGGTGACATTTGTACTTAGAATAGCCTCCTCAGTGGGCAGCTGATGGCGCAGTGCACAGAGTGCTGGGCCTGGAGTCAGGGGAAGACCTGAATGCAAACCCAGCCTCAGACACTGTGTGACCCTGGGCCAGTCACGAAACCACTGCCTGCCTCAGTTTCCTCATCTGTAAAATGGGTAAATAACAGCACCTGCGTCCCCTGGTTGTAGATCCAGTGAGATCATATTTGTAAAGCTCGCTGCCGCCCTCCCGGGGCACACCAACTCACGCTGCTATTGTTGTTTTTGTTACTGTTCTTCCTTGGCCTCAGAGCCTCGTCTCTCCCTGCTGTGTTTCCCCTTTCACACAGCCGCTGCTCCAAAGTGATTTCCTTAAGCAGGTCTGAACCATCACTCACCTCCTCAGTAAACTTCCACCACTCCCTGGGGGCTTTAGGAACCCCTGTGAGCTTCGAACAGGCATTGATTAAGCACCTACTATGTACCAGGCACCCAGCCTGGCCTCCCCTTCCCACCCTTTCTTTCCGGCCTCTCTTTCCCTCTGCTCCTCATATGTCCCATCTCCATACCCTTACCCAAGCTGTTTCCCATGCCTGGAATGCCCTCCTTCCTCCCCTTGTTTCTTCCAAGGCTCAGTTCAAGCATCACCTCCTCCAGGAAGCCTTCCCTGCCCTCCCCCCCCACACCTCAGTTCTCTGGTATCATTTTCATCGAGGTTTGTCTGTGTATGTCTTTTCTCCTCCCATAGAACGTAAGGTCCTTGAGGACAGGAACTCTCATTTTGGGCTTTGTAGCTGCAGTGAGTGGCATGGGGCTTGGCACATAATGGCTGTCAGGAAGCATTTCTTAAGCCCCTCTTATGTGCCAAGGCCTGTGCGAAGCACTGCCATGCACAGGACAGCTCCAGGAGCTCCCGTGCACCTCCCAGAACGTACAAGACAAATACCATCATTGAGAGGGGGAAGGCTTACCTGGCAGGGATGTGGAAGGGGCGGGGCACTGGGAAAGGCCTCTGCAGAAGGCAGCATTTCAGCTGACACGTGCAGGAAGCCAGGGAGGCCAGAAGGGGAGGGGGAGGCTGGTGTGGCCCTCTAGGTCCTCAAGTGCGGCCCTTTGACTGAATCCACACTTCACAGAACAAATCCCCTTCATAACAGCACCCCCACCCCTGGGGTAGAGGGTGCATAGATGATATTTGTCATGTGCTCAGCGCAATGCCCGGCACCTACTAGGTGCTTAATAAATGCTTGTTCATCTCCCTTCCCCAATCCTGCCCATTATTCCCTGAATGCATGAAGCATTTATTAAGCACCTGCTAGGTGCAAAGCACTGTGCTTAGCCCCTGCCCTCAGGGAGTTCCCACTCTAACGGGGAGACTACACGCAGAGAAGGCTTCAGCTCCAGTCAGAGGCAGAGGTCCCAGGGTCCTTGGGGGCAGCAGCGGAGCCAGTTTGGTGAAGCCTACCCTTCCTGGGAAGACATGCCCCAAACACCCTTGTGTCCCAGAGTGCAGCTGGGTGAGCCCCACCCCCCTCATCCACAGAGACACAACGGCGTCTGGGCATCTTTGCCCGGAACCTCGAGCTGGCTCGGAAGATGCAGGAGTTGGACCAGGGTTCTGCTGAGTACGGAGTCACCAAGTTCAGTGACCTCACAGGTACGAGGGGACAGCAGGATCAGCTTCACCCCCACCAGGGGGTCCGTTGGTCAGAGCAGTTCCCAGGGAGGTGTGGTCTGCCAGGCATTGCTAATGTGAGCCACCCTTACCAGCCTCTGCCTCACCAGCCTCTACCTTACCAGCCTCTGCTTCACCAGCCTCTGCCTTCCTCAACCTCTCTGCCTTACCCAGCCTTTCTGCCTCACCAGCCTCTGCCTTATCAGCCTCTGCCTTACCCAGCCTCTCTGCTTCACCAGCCTCTACCTTAACCAGCCTCTCTGCCTTACCAACCTCTCTGCCTTACCAGCCTCAGCCTTATCAGCCTCTTCCTTACCCAGCCTCTCTGCCTCAGCCTCTTCCTTACCCAGCCTCTCTGCCTCACCGGCCTCTGCCTTACCCAGCCTCTCTGCCTCACCAGCCTCTGCGTTACCCAGCCTCTGTCTTATCAGCCTCTGCCTTACCCAGCCTCTGCCTTACCCAGCCTCTGCCTTACCCAGCCTCTGTGCCTCACCAGCCTCTGCCTTACCCAGCCTCTGCCTTATCAGCCTCTGCCTTACCCAGCCTTTCTGCCTCACCAGCCTCTGCCTTATCAGCCTCTGCCTTACCCAGCCTCTCTGCCTCACCAGCCTCTGCCTCACCCAGCCTCTGCCTCACCAGCCTCTGCCTTACCCACCTCTGCCTCACCAGCCTCTGCCTTACCCACCTCTGCCTCACCAGCCTCTGCCTTACTCAGCCTCTGCCCCCACCGTGCTGAAGGCCTGCTCCCCCACAGTGTCTGTTTCATTCCCCACAGAAGAGGAGTTTCGGACTTTCTATCTGAATCCCCTATTAAGCAGCCTCCCAGGCCGAGCTCTGAGGCCAGCCCCGCCCGCAAAAGGCCCAGCCCCTGCTGCCTGGGACTGGAGAGATCATGGGGCTGTCACGGAAGTCAAGAATCAGGTGAATGGCCATGGCAGAGCACTAGGAGGGGTGAGAGTGGGTGGAAGGCTGGCCAGCCAGGGAGGAAGGAGCCTTGGGGAGCCTTGGGGAGGGGGTGGGCCCCAAGGCAGCTCCCTGCTCCTCTGTCCCTCCCCAGGGCTTGTGTGGGTCCTGCTGGGCCTTCTCTGTCACAGGCAACGTGGAAGGGCAGTGGTTTCTACGCCATGGGACCCTGCTGACCCTTTCCGAGCAGGGTAAGTATGGCTCTGGCTCGAGACCTTTCCCAGGCCCTGCCTTGATCACTGGGCACCTTGTGACTTTTTTTGTCCCTCCATGCAGAGCTGGTGGACTGTGACACCCTGGACCACGCCTGTGGTGGAGGCCTTCCCTCCAATGCCTATACGGCTATTGAGAGACTCGGTAGGCAGAGGCACGACCTGGGAGAGGGGGGGACCCCAGCGAGGGAAGGGGTTCTGGCTCTGCTGCCCTGACTCTCCCTCTTCTCAGCCTGGCCCAATGCTTGGCCTCCCCTGCCTGCCTCTTCCTTCCTCCTCCTAACCCGTGCTCTGCTTCCCCAGGCGGGCTGGAAACAGAGAAGGATTACAGGTACGAGGGCCACAGGGAGCGTTGCAGCTTTTCTCCTGACAAGGCGAGAGCCTACATCAACAACTCGGTGGATCTGAGCCGCGATGAAGAAGGTAGAGGAGGAAAAGCTGGAAGGGAGACAGTCGTGAGGGAGACCCTCCGTTGTCTCAGCTGCCTGGGGGGCTGCCCCATGAGTAACCCCCGCTTCTTTCCCTCCCATCCCAGAGCTCGCTGCCTGGCTGGCAGAGAATGGCCCCATCTCCGTCGCTCTCAATGCCTTCGCCATGCAGGTGAGGGAGGGTGCTCTGGCCTCTGCCCCACCCCACGGGACCCCTAAGCCCTCAGGAGGGAATGGGCCTCCCCCACCCCCACTCCACCTTCCTACTCTGTCCCCAGTTCTACCGCCGTGGGGTCTCCCACCCATTCCGGCCCCTCTGCAGCCCCTGGTTCATTGACCACGCTGTGCTGATTGTGGGTTACGGCAACCGTAAGTCACCGAGCGTCCGGGGCAGTGGGGGGGGGGGGCAGGAGTGGGGTGGGGTGGGAGGTGGCCACCGTGGGACAATTTGATACCAACCCCATCCTCCCCAGTAGCTTCAGCCGCTAAGAATCAGATTGGGTTTTCTAAGCCCCCGTGTCTGAATGACATGCCTATTTGAGAGTATCTTATGGTGGAGAAATGCTGGCTCAAACATCCTCCTCTTTGGACAGTACCCTGTACCATGAAATATAGTCTCTCAATGAACCCACAGGGGCTTCTGGGGCCAGGGCTGGGTCCTCCCAGGGCCCCTCCTAGCTCGTGGAACCATTGATGGTTTCTGTTCCCCAGGCTTGGGCCTCCCTTTCTGGGCCATCAAGAACAGCTGGGGCCGCGACTGGGGCGAGGAGGTGAGTAGCAGCTGTCCTGGCCTCAGGCCCTGCCCCCCCCCGCCCACCTCATCCCCTCCCCCCATCCAGCCCTCCTCTCCCATTTTCTCACTCCAGCTCTTTTTCCCTCTACCTCTCCTTCCTTACAGGGTTATTATTACTTATATCGAGGGGCCCGGGCTTGTGGGGTGAATGCCATGGCCAGCTCTGCCATCGTGGACTAGAGAACCTGCTCAGGTCTGCAGTTGGTAACAGCAGTACCCCTCTGGGCAGGGCAATGTCTCAGCAGCTGCACAGCCTGGCTCGTGCACTCAGATCCCCTAGACTAGCCTAGGCTATTGTGGTTCATTCCTGTTGATGTAGGCACTCTCGGCCCTGCCCAGGGCTGTCTGAGGGCAAGGTAGCTCGGTGTGGGGAGGGAGCCAGGGGCAGCTGGGGGCTCAGATGGAGCTGGAGGAATGGGAGGTGGTCAGAGAGAAAGGGTCCCCTCAAGTGAGGCAGGACCCCAGATCTGAAGCCCGGTTCTGTCATGTTCCTAGCTACTGCAGATAAGGCCCTCCTCTGAACCTCAGTTTCCCCCTCAGTGTGATAGTGTGAATTCTCCTTCCTCCCCTGGCTGAGATGAAAACCATGTCTGTTACAATTGAAGGCTTGTGCCTGACCACCCTCTAGCATCAATAAAGATAGGACCCTCCCTGTGTCTGGGTGATTGCTCCCGGTCCAAGGGGATCCAGGGCACACACAGTCAGACCCTGGTTACGGCAGCTTCAGCCTCAGCCTGGAGTAAGCGAAGTTTTCCCTAAGGTATCTTAGTAGGACTGCCATGGTTCGGGTCTCAGGCCTCTGCAATCCTCCATTGCCTGCAGGGCTGCCAGATCTCACTGCGCCACTCCCCTACTCAGTCAACTCCATTGGCTGCCAGCCCTCCGAGATCAGAGACAAACTCCTTGATTCAGCATTTAAAGCCCTTCACAACTTGGGCCCATGCAACGGTCATCACACGCTCTGGTCCAGCCAGGCTGGCTCGCCTCCCTTCTGCCTCTTAAAACCCCTGGTTTCCTTCCCAGGTCGGGGCAGATGCCTCTTACTAGGCCTTTCCTAATGTCAAGCCCTTCCCCTCCCCTCCAGCTGAGAGGGCGTCTCACCAAAAGGGCATTTATTTTGTATATTCTTAAGTTCAACTTGTCTCACTAAATATAGTGTCAGCTCTTTTCAGGAAGGGGCTGTTTCCTTGTAGCCCCAGTGCTTAGCACAGTGACTGACACATAGTAGGTGCTTAATGGATGGCTGATGGATCCCCCTGGAGGGTCCTCTGGGGGGTCACTGGCCCTAGATATCACTCATCGTGTGCCTCTCTCAGAAGCCAGTCCCTGCCCCTCCCCCAAGGAGAGATTCTGCAGCCATAAGGAGGGGGCGGGGGGCGGGGAGCAGGGGCACGATGGAACTAGACCCTTTCTACACTGTGGTCCCACAGAGCTTCCGATCTTCTCCCTGCCCCCAGTATGGAGTAGAGACAGGGTCCCAGCCACGGAAGGGGGAGCTTTATTGAGTACAGCCAGTGGGGAGCGTCTAAGGTGATAGGTGTCTCTGAGCTCCCAGGTACCTCGCCTTGGGCGGAGAGGGTCAAAGGACATTATGGGGAGAATTGAGGGGATGGGATCAGGGAGTCAGCTGAGGTGCTGCCCAAGAAAGGAGAGGGTCAGATGTTGAAATGAACACTCCTGGGGTATTCAAGGGAAAGGACTGGGGGTCAGAGGTCACTCTCCCCATAGAGGGCATTGGAGAAGGCTACATAGTCCAGAGCCCCTGCGGGGGCCCCAGGCCCAGTGTAGGCGACCATGCGGCGGATGCAGTACTCGGCCTGCTCGGACGGCAGCTCCCGGCGCAGCTGCTCCCCTGTGATGTAATTCTGCCGGAGAGAAGGGGGGTGTCTCAGCTCCTGACCGAGCCCTGCTACCTGCTCAGAGACCAGCCCCCACTCCTGCGAGGGCCGACGTCAAGGTGCCCCAACCCCCAGCCCCAGACACATACCTTGTCTCCTGCCAGGATCTTGAAGGAGGCTATCACCTGCTCTGCTGTGTCTGTCTCAGCTGTCTCCCGCGTCATAAAGTCAATGAAGGCCTGGAAGGTGACGACCCCGGCTGCGTTGGGGTCCACCATGGTCATGATTCGGGCAAACTCGGCTTCTCCCTACAGAAGCAAGCCTACAGTCAATATTCGTTTGTTCCTTCCTTTGAAAAAGTACTTATTAAGGACTTGCTATGCCCCAAGCATTGTGCTAGGCAATGGAGATACAAAGATGAAGCAGTCCTTGTCCTCAAGAAGCTTGTACTCTACCAGGTGGGAACACCCTGGACAAAGTAAGAAGCTGGAGGGTCCAGGGTAGGCTAAATTGTGAAGGAATTCATGGCATGGGGCACAGCCTTTGCAAAAGCTTGGAGATGGGAGATGGGAGATGGACTCGTGCGGGGAATAGCCAAAGTTCAATTTGGCTGGAATGGAGAGTATGTGAAGGAGAGGACTGTGATAAGCCAGGAGAGTCAGTGTGAAAAGTTAAAGGTTAATGTAGGTTTATATTATTCTAGAAGCAAGCAGAAGGGAGCTACGGAGCTCCTGGAGCAAGGGAGGGCTCTGGGCTAAGCCGCCTCTGTCCCCCTTCACGGGACCAGGAGAGTGGTGTGTGCAGAGGCATCAGAGAAACGCTCACCAAGTCATAGCCCATGGAGATGAGACAGGCTCGGAAATCATCCGGTTCCATCATTCCGTTCCGTTTCTATGATCGGCAAGGAGAATGTCAGGCCTCGGGCCTCCCCCGTCCCCCACCACGAGCAGAACTGGGCTGTCCTCACTGGCTGGGGAAAGCACCCTCTCCTGCCCGGCCCACCCTGCCCTCTGCTCTGGCCAGGACCCTTTGCTGACCCGGTCAAAGTGGTTGAAGGAGGCCCGGAACTCGTTTAGCTGTTCTTGGCTCAGGCCCTTGGCATCCCGGGTCAGCACCTGGTTCTCCACCTCGTTTATGGTCCGGGCGATGGAGGTGAGCAGCTGTTCCCAGCCCACTCGGATATGCTAGAGGGAAGAGAGAGAGGGGAGGAAGGGGAGGGCAAGGGAACGGGAAGAGTGGATGGCCCAGGTCCCTTCCAACTCTAAAATCCCTGGAGGCAAGAGATCTGGATTCAAGTTCTGAACATGCTTCTCTAGGGTTCCTTCTCTTGGACAAGCCAATTTCTTTTTCTGGGCTTCACTTCTCTAGGGCCCCTCCCAGTCCTGATATTCGCTGCTCTAAGTGGATACCCAAGTGACAAAGTGGATAGAGCGTTGGCCTTGGAGCTAGCTAACATTCCCTGTTCTAGGCTCTCCCAGCTCTGACATTCCCTGTTCTGAGGCCCCTCCCAGCTCTGACATCCCACATTCCAAAGCCCCTCCCAGCTCTAACATTCCCCATTCTAAGGACCCTCTCAGCTCTGGTGTTCCAGGTTCTAAGGCCTTTCCCAATTCTGCCGTTCTTGTCCTAAGGGCCCTCCCAGCTCAGACATTCCCTGTTCTAAGGCCCCTTCCCCAGCGCCGGCAGTTCCCACTGTTGAGGCTTGAGAAAAGTCACCAAACCGTTCACAGCCTTTGTCTCTGACATCTGGATTTGTACTCTTAAGGAGCTCAAAGAGAACAAGGAAGGGTCGCATTGGTGCCAGGTGCTTTGGGTAGCAAATAATCACTCAGTCAGCAAACCCTTATCTGGTGCCTGTTATGCTCCAAGAGCTGGAGTCAAAGTAGGTGCCCAGGGACTGGACGGGGATAGCTGAGCAGGAGGTTTGGACCATTGGGATTGTAGGACAAAGATCAAAAATGAGGAATTCAGAGAATCGGGGACGCCTGACCCGGAGCTAAGGAAGCAAGCCAGGAGGCTACCGTGACTGCCGTCAAATAAAGGAGAACGACACTGCCACTCATGGAATGTCAGGCCCTGTCTCAGTCCCAGAGGCAAGGGATGACACCTGCGTCCCCCCTCCCAAGAGAGGCAGGGGGACTAGGGGTGCTGAGTGCGGCACGTGCTGACAGGTGCGGGCATTTCAGTGGGCAGCCCGGCTTAGCTGTTTGTGTTTCAAGGGGAGATCTATGAGAGAAATGCATCATTGGAAAATTACTGTGGCACAAAAGACCAAAAAACCGAGATGTTAAAACTTTTGAAAGGAAAATTTTCCCTCAAGCTTCATGTTTAACTATAGCTTAATGTTGTTTGTCTTCATAAACATGTTATCACTGGTACCCACCCAGGCCTGTCCACTTCAGTTCCCTCCTCCCTCTTCCTCCTTTCCCTCCTCCTTCGTCTCTTCCCTCCCCTCCCCCTCCCCCTCCACCCCCTCCTCCTCTTCCATCCCTCCCCTCCCCCCTCCCCCCTCCTCCTCTTCCATCCCTCCC